>NC_143555.1:118581730-118898269 GCF_054136105.1 Typopeltis vanoorti | reverse complement strand
ATCCAAACAGCAGTCAAAACAGTGGACAGAAACCAGTTGTTCAGAGCCGAAGAAGACATTCGGTTCCAACAGCAGGAAAGGTCATGTCATCAGTGTTTTGGGATGCTAAAGGCATTTTGTTTATTAATTATCTTGAAAAGGGTAAAACAATAATCAGGGAATATTATTCAGATCTTTTAACCAGACTAGATGAAAAAATGTGTAAGAAAAAATCATATTTTATCAGGACAATGCACCTGCCAACAAAGGTGTTTTGGCATGGGAAAATTAACGGATCTGCACTATGAATTGTTAGAACATCTACCCTATTTCCCATATTTGGCTCCCTCTGACTTCTGTCTCTTCCCAAAACTAAAACTCTTCTTCACTGGTCACTGTGCAATCACCTCTTGATTCGAATCAAGAGGTGATTGCAGCTGTAGAGGGGTATTTTGCAGATCTTACTGGGAACCATTACAGGGACAGGATAATGGCACTGGAGCATCACTGGAATAAATGTATTAATCTTAAACGAGATTATGTTGAAAAATAAAGATTATGTTGAAATTATAAACTCGTTTTTTCATTGTTAGCCGAGAACTTTTCAGACCACCCTCGTTGGTAGGGGAAGTTGGATAAGGATAAGGATGGTTGGGCTGGGTATGGCACTGCACTAAGACATCTTGCTTCACCTAGCCCAGGCAAAACTGTCCAGTGACAGAATAGTTGAGCGTTCTTGCAAAATGCCTCAGGTGTGCAACATGCCAGTTTGACTCCCCTCTGGTGCATGTTTCAATTAGTAACTAACAACCAAATTAAAATGGGCATGGACTAAGGGGAATCTGACTATTGAATTAAAACAAAGGCTTACAATGTCATTGAGAAGTTTTGATGGAATGTGATTTCTACCTGGTGCATTGAATATTTAAGTGAAAAAATATCAATCAAAGAGTATGGGAATAGTGGGAGTAACTATATATATATCTCTTAACTGTGAATAATGTTCCAAAGCAGTTAGCTAATGAAGCCAAAAAGAATCCTAAGGAGTTCTTTCGATATGTAGCTAGCAAAAGAAAGAATGATTATGGAAGGAAGGCACTGATTGGAGAAAATGGTATAAAGACAGCTGTTGCAGAATGTGTGGTGGAGATACTTCACCAGTTCATAAAGGTCTTTCAATCTTGTGAATGTGACTTCATGGAGAGATCGAGAGTAATAGATGATGGGGAGGAGAGACTGACTGTAAGTGAGCAAGAGGTGTATGGGGGAATTGAGCAAACTAGATGTTAATAAGGCTGTGGGACTTGATAATATATCACCACATATTCTGAAGGAATGTGCCAGGGAGTTGACACCTGCCTTGACATAATTTTTAATATGAGTCTTGCACTCTGTCAAGTTCCTAAGGAGTGGAAGGAGGGCAAGATTATGCCACTTCAAGGAGGTGATCGAACTCAAGCGTCAAACTATAGGCCCTACTGTGTGTCAGGTGTTGTGGTTAAGTTGTTGGAGAAGCTTGTGAGAATTAGGATGCAGAATTGGGTTGACAACAATGGTATTATCTTTGATGGACAGCATGGATTTGCTAAAAGGGAGGTCATGTTTTAGTAATCTATTTAACATATTACAATAAATAAAGTGACTGCTTCCTTGGACAGAGGAAAATGATACACAGTAATATACTTGGATTTCGCAAAGGCTTTTGATAGATTACCTCATGATAAGTTGACAATCAAACTAGAGCAGATGGGGTTGGATATCAGATTAGTGCATTGGATTGGAGACTGGCTATCTGATAGATATCAACAAGTTGTGTATGGGGGAGTGATATCCAGGAAAAGGAAAGTCAATAGTGGAGTGCCTCAGGGGCCATTACTGTTTAACTTGTATATTAATGATATTGGTGAAGATTTGGATGGAGATATTCAGTTGTTTGTGGATGATGCAAAGTTGGGACGAACCATAAAGAGTAGTGAAGATGTTGTGGCCTTGCAAGAAGACTTGAATAAATTGAGTGATTGGGCAAGCAAATGGGGATGTGAGTTCAATGTTGCAAAATGTAAGGTTTTAAAATTTGGAAAACAAAGTTGGGATGCAGAATTTATGCTTGGTGAGAATATATTGTTGGAAGTAGAGGAAATAAGAGATCTGGGAGTGATAGTGGATAAGGATCTAAAATTTAGGGGACACATCGCCAAAATTGTGAAGACAACACAAAGGCTTCTGGGAATGGTGCGGAGGATACTGACTTGTAGAAGTAGGGAGATTCTTGTTCCATTGTATAAGGCTTTGATTAGGCCACACATGGACTACTGTGTCCAGATTGGTCACCTGGTTTTCAGAAGGATGAAGAGATGTTGGAAAGGGTACAAAGGCGACTGACTAAGGTAGATTCTAACACCTCTGGAATGTCGAGTATGAGAAAAGATTGAGAAGATGTAATTTGCAGAGTCTGGTGGACAGGAGGAAGAGGGGGAGATATGATAGAGACCTACAAGTTATTAAGGGGTTGTAATAGGATCAATACTGGAGAAGTTCTATAGAAAATAGTGGGAGATTGGGGGGGAGAACCAGAGGTCATCTCTGAAAACTGTATAAAGAGGGTGTGAGTAGGGGAGTGAGAAGCATGTTTTTTTCGTGCAAAGTTGTAAATGATTGAAATGCCTTGTGTGAGAGTGCGGTGTCTGCAAGGAGTTTGAGTGTGTTTAAGACATGGTATGATGAGCTCTCTGTGTGATAAAAGGACTTCCCAGATTAGTCTTTGACTCCGTGATGTCTTGGGGTAATAATAGTAATAATAATAGTAATAATATATGATCTTGTTGCTAAAATAAGCTAGTCATAACTTACTCGCAACTGGTCCAACGTGGGGGATCTTCTGATAGGAACTCCAGTCATAGAGTTAGTTGCCTACACTCTATGCATTTGCACACAAAATCATAGGAAACTAGTTGGTTGACTTTCAAATGATGAGGTGTTGAGTTGCAAAATGATTCATATTTAGTATAATGATATAGTTATTTGGGTGCATGCACTGTAGCAGTTGCATAAGTAGCATAAGATAGGTTAAATTAGTTTAGTTTATATTTAGGCTTAGAAATAAATCAAAACTGATATATTTGATCAAAGGATCAAATATACATGTAGTATGGGTCCTATATACATATGTTGCTTGTATGAACTGGCATAATATAATAGGTGACTAATTGCCCCTAAGTAACATCCATTGGGTAAGGACTTAACACCTTTAAGTCCATATCCATTGGATTTCAACTGAATGCTTCTGAATCAGAATCCTATATAGCTATTGTAATGATACCATTCATGCCTCATGAGTTGAAAAGCAGCACTGACTGGAGTTGTTTTCATACTGTTATGGCAGTTGCTGTAGCAATATGACATCTCGAATGGTAGCATTAAGGCAGCTGTTGAGACTATGCAGCAGCAGCTGCTTCCTATACTGCATGAATCAGGTATGACAGATGGGCACCAAATCATCTACAATTAACACAGTTACTCATATGAGCATTGAAAGGATAGCCATACTGTGGTATATTGAGACTCATCTTCTGACTAAGATTGATGCCCAATGAAATTTATTTTGGTTACTTGATAGACTACTGAAATTTTAACAATATTGTAGTATTTTTTCAACTTAAGAGAAAGGTATCACCACATATTTTTATTCTTTTCTACTTAAAAGAGAATATTATTTTATTTCTTTAGTATAACAGCTATTTGGATCATACTAAGAATTTGCCAATAATTGCTGAGCCTGATGTATTTGGCATGCATCCTAATGCTGAAATCACAAAAGATCAAGTTGAAACTAATCTACTATTTGATAGCATTCTTCTGACACAGGTAAAATTAATTTATTTATTTAAATTTTAATTACTTATTCATTTTGCATTATATAATATGCTTAAAACTATCATTTGTTATTTATAAATCGACATTTAATTATTAACAAGTCAGAAAATAACTGTTGAGATTCATAAAAATTCTTTTATGAATATCGAGGTGTCAAAAGGATATCGAGAGTGTATGGGAAGCATTTAAACAATATTTAAATGATGCGATATCAGAATGTGTCCTGAGCGTTTGATGAATAAATAAAGTAGGAGTCAAATGGATGTGTAATCCTATTAAGCAAGAGATTCGTAAGAAAAGGACAATGTGGAAGGAATACCACTTGCATAAGGATGATGTCCGTTATGAACGTTATAAGCAGCAGGCTAGAACAGTCACAACTGTTGTACTGAAAGCAAAGTCTGATTATGAAAAGAAACTGGTGGTTCTGCATGCTAAAAACAACCCACAAGAATTCTATTGATATGCTGCAAGTAAAAGAAAGAATAACTCTTCTAAATCCAGATGGCCTGAGGGTTACTGATGCAGAAGGGGTTGTTCAGTTAATGAGTGCCCATTTCATTAAAAGCTATCAACCTGGTGAACGCAACATTGAGCTCACTGTTACCTCTTCACTAGATGAAGAAACGCAGGTGTGTGAGGCTGAGGTATTAGAGCTGTTGCACAAAGTGAATAAGAATTCAGCAATAGGGACTGATGGAATATTAGCACGTGTGCTAAGAGAGTGTTCAGCTGAATTGATCATTCCTTTGACCAGGATGTTTAATATGAATCTCAGATCAGGGAAGATTCCACAGGAATGGAAGGAATGTATGGTAATTCCATTGCATAAGGGTGGTGAAAGACCGATGTATCAAACTATCGACCAATTAGTATCTCAGGAGTGTTGGTGAAGACTTTGATATGCTGCAAGTAAAATTATTTAGGACCCTTATTCAGAAATGGGTTGACAGTGAATCTCTACTTTGCAATGAGCAACATGGGTTTACTAAGGGAAGGTCATGTTTTAGCAACTTGCTCACATTTTATAACAATGTTACCATTGAACTAGACAAGGGGAATGGATACTTTTGATACTTTTGGATTTTGCTAAGGCTTTTGACAGAATACAACATGACAGACTGCTGCATAAATTGGAGAAAAATGGGAGGTGATCCTGCCACCCGTCAAAGTGGCGTCCTCGGGAAGAAAGTTAAAAGAAAGCTCTGCAAGGACTGTCATCAACTCATTCAAGTTCTCATCATGCTTGTTCCGGTGGTCAAGGAGTTCCCAATCTCAGACACTTTGTATGTCAGGTCTGCGATCGTGCATTCTCCACCGCAGTTGGTGTTGGTGTGCATTGCACCTTGAAACATCCAACCGAAGCCAATGCTGCAATAAGAACAGAGCGCAACAAAGCATGTTGGACTGCCGAAGAAGAAAAGATTCTCGCCTCTCATGAGATCGAGTTGACAGCTTGAGGGATAAAGAAAATCAATGAAGCTTTATTTAAGGTGTTCCCATCAAGATTTTTGGATGCCATCAAGTGTCATAGACGGAAAGCCAGTTACAAAGCCTTAGCTCAAGAATTGGCAGCCCATCTGCCACAGGTAGGGATAGGTACTATCTCCGTATCTCCTGTCCCTGCCTCTCCATCTTCCAGCCACCATTCTGCTGTTGAAGAAGAGGCTTTGATTCTCAGACTAACGTCATCTCTCTATGATCCTCCTCTTTCAGAATATAACCATCAAATTCTTAAATCTCTCATCCAGACTCACCTTCTGGGAATGGATATCACAGATCAGTTAAATGACTACCTCCATGCTGAATTCTCCGAACACTTGATGCCTCGTCGACATCAGCCTACTTCTCGTTCTACAATTGCTTTGTCAAATAGGAAGCAAAGGAAGAGGGCCTTCTTTTTATAGAGGGCTATGCATGCCCTCTATAAAAAGAATAAATGGCAGTGTGCCAAAACCATCCTGGACGGTGCTTCCTCTCCACCTCTAGCAGACTTATATGATGATTTTGTTAAATTCTGGAGTACAGTATTTTCTGCTCCACCTCCACACTTCCCTGATGATGATGACCAACCTACAATATTGAGCTCCATTCCTACTCTTCAAATATACCAGCCTGTCTCCATCCAAGAGATTAAAGCAGCTCTTCCATCCAATTTTTCCACCTCCAGTCCTGATGGCTTTCCTGTGTGTAGACTTCAGAAGGTGCCATTGAAGATTCTTCAAGACTTATTGAATATTCTCCTTTCCAGTAAAGCAATACCACCATACCTACATGCTTCAAGAACTATCTTCATTCCTAAGAAAGAAACTTCAAGCTGTGCATCAGACTTTAGATCTATTACCATCTCCCCTGTGATACTTAGACGCTATAATAAAATTTTAGTTAAATTACTTCAGCAACATGTACAGCATGGTTATAGACAGAGGGCTTTTGTCCCTTCAGACAGCTGTGCCGAGAATATATATCTTCTTTCTTCTCTTCTCTCTGATTCCCGACGTCGCCTTAAGCTATATATGGCATCGCTGCCAAAAGACTTTTGATAGCATCTCCCTTACTGCTCTCCTTCAAGCGCTGTCTATTGCTGGATGTCCAGAACCCTTTCTTTCCTATGTTATGGAGCTATACTTGGGTAGCCCCATCACTATCACTACAGGGTCCCGTGCCACTTCTATTCCCACAGTGCGTGCCGTTTGCCAGGGTGATCCTCTATCTCCCTTTTTCTTTAACTGCGTCATAAATGAGTTTCTTCACTGTCTTCCTAGCCATATAGGCTACTCTCTAGGCACTTCTTCCTTTAATGCTATGACCTTTGCGGACGATCTTATTCTTGTAGCCACTACTAAGGCAGGCTTGCAGGAACTCCCTGACCAGGCAGTTGACTTTTTCTCTATTCAAGGCCTTTCTATTAATGTAGAGAAGTCCTGCACTTTAGCTCTTGTCCCCTCTGGTCGTGACAAGAAGCTTAAGGTCAAGACTATAGAGTTTTCTCTGCACAGGAGGCTGTTGCATGCTTTGCAGAGAAACCTGATACCAAGATATCTCCACTCTTCCATCCTGGAAAAGTGGAGATATCTTGGTATCATGTTCACCACAAAGGGAAGGGCTTCTGTCCCTTCTAGGATAGAAGGGACAGGGCTATCCACTCAGAAGTGAGATCATGGCTCTGACTGCCGCCGACACCCCTACTGCATATTTCCACGTGAGGGTGAAGGATGGTGCACACGGAGGTTCCATCACTTAGATGGCTGATCCCACGTATGTCCAGAATCGCGAATTTAGAACTATCTTCTTCCCCTATCTGCAGAGAGGCTTTCTATAGTCCGTCGATACAAGAGGACTTTAGGCAGGCTAAAGGCTGGTCCCATTACCATTATCTTAATTGAGTCAGCACCTGCAGAACACAAGAGGTGGGCATCTCTGCTGCACTGCTCTGTAGATGGTGCTTCTTTAAAAGAGTCATATCTGGTGCTTCCCCAGCATGATTGGGAAAGGGATGGCACCAGACTCCTCCCTGGATTCAAGTATATTGACCTTATCAGGACGACGATCAATGCCCTGCCCACTCAAGCCTGCGCAGCTCGATGGAGTAGTGACGACTCAAACTGTAGGGCTGGCTGCCACTACAGTGAGACATTGTCTCATATAGCCCAGTGTTGCTTCCGCACCCATTGGGTCTGCTTGCAAAGGCATTACGCCGTGGTCTCCATTCTGAACAACCACTTTAAGAACAAAGGTTGGGTGACCATGGTGGAACCACATTATAGGACTTCTGCAGGTTTGCGTAAGCCAGACTTATTGATTAAAAGCGATGGTGACGTTTGGGTTGTTGATGCCCAGGTGGTGGGAACAAGGCATCCACTAACCTATAGCTATAATAATAAAGTAAATTATTATAAAAATAACCAAGATCTAGTTAGTAAGATATGGGAGGAATATGGGGCAACCCCAAGGTTTACCAGCGCCACCATCTCTTTACATGGCGTATGGAGCACAGATAGTTATATGGACTTAAACCAGCTTGGGGCTTATGCAGAAGGATATAAAAGTTCTTTCCTTGAGGGCCCTACAGAGCACACTGGTGGCATGGTGTTGCCACCAGTGTGCTCTGTAGGGCACACTGGTGGCGTGATGCAAGAGTAGTACTGCCCATAACCAGTAAAAAAAAAAAAAGTGGTGTACCACAAGGATTAGTACTCGGTCCACTGTTATTCAATCTGTAAATTAATGATACTGGGAAGAATTTGACAAGCGACATAAGTTATCTTTGCATCATAAGTTATTTGCTTATGATGCAAAGATAGGCAGGGTAATCAGGAATGCTGCTGATATGCAGCATTTCTCCCTGCAGAATGATTTGAATAGGCTGGAATTGTGGGCATGGGAAAATGGGTGTCAGTTCAATGTCAGTAAACGTAAAGTCATTCACTTCGGCATGATTACATATCCAATGTCATATTATATTGGTGGGATTAGGCTAGGGATCTCAGAGTGTTAATAGATAGGAAATTGAAGTATTGGACCATGTGGCAAAGATTGCAAATACGACTCAAAAGATAATTGCAATGCTGAAACGAACATTCACGTTTAAAGATAAGGATGTTATTTTCCATCTTTACAAGGCCTTGATAAGACCTCACTTGGACTATTGTGCGCAGGTCTGGTTTCCTGGATTTCGTTGTGATTGTGATATATTGGAGAGAGTACAAAGGCGAGTGTTAAAAATGATATCAGGATTGATTGTGGAATACTGATTATGAAGACTGCAGACACTAGGAAACAGGAGAAAGAGGAGTGATATGATTGAGACTTACAAAGTGCTGAAAGGGTCATACAGGATTTCAGTTGATTTCCCCACCCTCCAATTTATGGAGGGTGGGGAAAGGATGAGAGGGCATCCTTGGAAGCTGAGAATGTAGGCCGCCAAGAAAGGTGTAAGGGCTAGATTTTTCTCTCAGAGGGTGGTGCGTGATTGGAATGGATTGCCATTGGATGTTGTGAGTGCAAGCAGCGTGAATGAATTCAAGAATAAGTATGATAGCTGGTTTGTTTAGTATGTGGCCTCCCTCAATGAGTCTCTGACTCTCTGGAGGTCTCTCTTAATAATAATAATAATAAACATTCGAATAGTAATGACAAAAAAAAAAAAAGTTGTGTTGAAATTTGGATGGAAACAGGGAAGCATTATTTATCATTTCAAACCATGTCAATAAAAACAAAATTATAACCTTATGTCAGAAGTTTTCTGACACAGGTAAATTAAATTATTTATTTAAATTTTAATTACTTATTCATTTTGCATTATATAATATGCTTAAAACTATCATTTGTTATTTATAAATCAACGTTTGATTATTAACAAGTCAGAAAATAACTGTTGAGATTCATAAAAATTCTTCTTACACTATTATTATTATTATTATTATTTCGGGCGACTCCAGGAGTCTTTAGACTCATCGAGGGAGGCCCTAAACATCATGTCCACACAACTATGCGATTACATTCTCACAGTATCTATCATACCTTGTCTTGAACTTGTTCACCGTCATAGCACCCACAACAGACTCTGGCAGCTTATTCCACTCATTTACCACTCTAAAAGTAAAGAACCCAGCTCTAACACACCTGCTAACCACACTCTTGCCCAGCTTCCATAGGTGTCCCCTAGTTCTCCCCCCACCAGTCCTGATCTCAAAAATATCCTCTGAATTAATCCTATAGAATCCCTTTAGCAATTTGAATGTCTCAATCATATCTCCCCTCCTCTGCCTATCAACTAGTTTCTGCAACCCACAAATCTTCAACCTGTTCTCATATGGTTCATTCCATAGACCTGTTATCATCTTAGTCACTCGCCTCTGGATTCTCTCCACCTCCTCCCCATCAAGAAGGAACCGAGGTGACCAAATCTGGGCACAGTAGTCGAGATGAGGTCTTATCAAGGCTCGGTACAGAGGTACAATAACTTGCTTGTCTCTGCTCGTCAAGATATTTTTCAACAACCAAGTGAGTTGATGAGCTGATTTAGCTACTTTTGCAGTGTGCCCCCTAAACTTCATCTCCCTATCCGCCAACACTCCCAAGTCCCTGGCCTCATCAATCTCTTGGAGTACAGTTCCACCATAGTGGAACTGTACTCCAAGAGATTCATATGAGGTTCATATCCAAGAGATCCAATTGATCCATATGAGGCTTGATCAAGGCCTTATACAATGGAATCATAACATCTTTATTTCTGCACATCAAGGTCCTCCTTCACTATACTGTTTTACACTATATAATTTTGCTTAGCCTTTTTTTTTTTTGCCATTAAAATGAAGTAAAAAGAAATTAATAGTGATATTGTCAATATAAACATTCGAATAGTAATGACAAAAAAAAAAGTTGTGTTTGAATTGGGATGGAAACAGGATAACATTATTTATCATTTCAAACTATGTCAATAAAAACAAAATTATAATGGCAAAGGATTCATCACTCTCCCTTGAACCTTTAAATGCTTCGAAAATAAAATATAATGCTTAGCATTGCAGAAACCTGGATAAATGCACATTGGATTGATAATGCATATTATACAGTAAAAAATGGGTTTATATATATTTATATGTATGTATGTATGTGTATATATATAGTAGTTTTGTTATACAGTGTTCATTATAAATTTGCACTATTAGTATTCAGTTTTTTTGGCAACTGTCATGATGTCTGTGACAGTTTATGTTAATCCAAAGACTCTTATCAAGTGACGGTGTTTTGTAAAAGTCTGATAAGTGTGTTAAAAGATGAGCCAACCATACATGTAAATTATTATCAACATCTGATTTCGATGGAGTCAGAGACTCATTGTAGGAGTTATGCACTATCACACACAGAACTCACCTAACAGTGCCTAATTCTAACTGATTCAATGTGTCTACATTCACAATACCCTTGGGTAATGCATTCCACTCACCAACTACTTTTCCTCTCTCCTCTGCTCACACCCTCTTTTTACAGTTTCCAGGAATGACCTCTAGTTCTGCCGCCCTCTCCCATTCTATGAAAAATTTCTTCCATGTCAACCTGATAACAACCCCTGATTATATGTCTCAATCATATTCTCCCCTCCCCCCTTATTCATTTTACGTTATGACTCAATGTTTCAATCATATTCCCTCCTTCTCCTAGTCATGAGACTTTGCAATTTACATTTTTTTAATTTGGCTTCATACTCCACATTCCAAAAACTAACCACCTTTGTGAAGGTGGTCAGTTGTCTTTGGACTGACTGCCTTTTCTTTTCTGTACCCTTTCTAACATTCACCATGAAAAACCCAGTGACCAAATCTGTGCACAGTGATCCATATGAGGCTTGATCAAGGCCTTATACAATGGAATCATGACATCTTTATTTCTGCACATCTAGGTCCTCCACATCATTGCTATTATCCAATGTGACAACTTCACAACATGTGCAACGTGGCCCTTAAATTTCAGGTCCTTGTCCACCAACTCTAGATCTTTCATCTTCTCTACTGCCTTTCAATTTTCCCCCAAATTTAAGAGGAAATTACATAGAGAAAAGTATCTAATATAAAAAAATTGTATTCTCGGATGAGTATGTAATTTCATCATCAGAGTGAATACACAAAAAGAGTAGATAGTTACATGAAGTAAGAACATAGTGACAACAGATATTACTGGTTGCTTTATTCTGTTGCTCTTCATCCATTCACATGATACTCTTAAAAACCCATGGGAAATTATAAACATAGTAAACATCAGAAGGATGTGAGGACGAATATCAGGAGACTATTGAGAAGAGTGAAAGATAACAGTGTAGTAGGAAAGGTTGTCAGTGTGCTACCCAGGTATGATGATGAGTTGTGACGGAGAGCCAAAATCATGAATGGTATGCTAGCGGAGCTGTGTGAGGAGAAGGGAGTGGAGTTTGTTGATATATGGCATGTGTTTGAGGGAAGAATGAAATTATATAGGCATGATAGGTTGCATTTAAATAGTTTTGGAGTGGGTGTGCTGGAGAAAATGTTGCTGGATGTTACTGAAGAGACAGAAGTGCTTGGCAGTGGAAACAGTAGTAGTGTGAGAGAAGAAGAGAGAACAGGAATACAAGAGGAACAGGGAAACAGGGGATGGGGGGGGGAGCTTGGGTGGACAAGGAGACATGGCATAGAGAGAGTGAATGTAAAAAGTGGCAGCGAATGTGTGTATGGAGATGGAGTATATTGCAATGTGGGTGGAGACTGAGCAGGTATATGTGGTAAGCAGTGATAAAGATGATTTGGCAGGAGTAGTGGGGAAATCACAACCAACATATGGCTTGGATAGGATGGACTGGCTATAGACCTAAAAATGAACTGTTGTGTTTGTTTACAAATGCCAGAAGTATCAGAAATAAAGGAGATGAAATGGTTTCAGTGATTGAGTTTATTCTCCCCAAATCATTGGAATAAGTGAAACATGGTTGAATGAAGATGATGTCATAATGGGAATAGAAATGGAAGGGTACAGTATTTTTCATGAGGAAAGAAAGGGCAGGAAGGGAGAGGGCGTGCTGCTGATGATAGCAGGGGAATTAAGTCCACATAAGATACACATGAAAGGAGGAAATAGTGGCAATAGTTATGAGACAGTGTGGGGTGTAATGTGGTGGTTGAGAGGAAGACATATTTAGTTGGATGTTGCTATAGGCCTGGGAATGTGGAAGGTAGTGATAAAGAAATATATAAACAATTTGGATTAGTGAACAAAGAAAGGGTAATTATTATGGGTGATTTTTAATTATCGTGGTATAGATTGGAATGAAGAGATAACATTTGGGAATAAGGAAAATGAATTTCTCGAGTTCTTGAGAGATAACTATCTCAGGCAGTACATAAAGAAATGCACGTGAGTATCATGATTTCTAGATCTCATCATTTCATCAGAGGATGTAATTGTTAGAGGGGTTTCACATTTTCCTCCAGTTGGTGAAAGTGATCATGAAGTAATCACCTGTGTTGTGGCTAGTCATATGCAGACTATTGCAGACACATGGACTATTGTGCCCAGATTTGGTCACCTGGTTTTCAGAAGGATGAAGAGATGTTGGAAAAGGTCCAAAGGACTAAGGTAGTTTCTGACCTCTGGAATGTTGAGTATGAGGAAAGATTGAGAAGATGTAATTTGCAGAGTCTTGTGGACAGGAGGAAGAGGGGAGATATGATAGAGACCTACAAGTTGGTAAGGGGTTGTTATAGGATAATGCTGGAGAAGTTCTACAGAAAATAATGGGAGATCAGGGGGGGGGAACCAGAGGTCATCCCTGGAAACCGTATAAAGAGGGTTTGAGTAGGGAAGTGAGAGGCAGGGTTTTTTTCGTGCAGAGTTGTAAATGATTGGAATGCCTTCCCTGGGAGAGTGGTGTCTGCAAGGAGTTTGAATGTGTTCAAGGCATGATATGATGAGCTGTATGTGTGAAATAAGGACCTCCCAGATGAGTCTTTGACTCCATGAGGTCTTGGGGCAATAATAATAATAACTTTATTAACTGTGAAGCTGTCTACTTCTGCATCCCAGGCTGATAAAGAATTTTGGGCTAGCAAAGGATGGTAAACCGGGTTTTTAAAATGGAATGCGCTTCATAACGTGAAGATTACAGGCGAGGTTGCAGCAGCAGATGAAGAAGCAGCCAAAAATTTTCAAGAGAAGGTAGCCAAAATTATTGAAGTTGGTGGATATTGTCTCAATCAACTGTTTAACGCTGACGAAACAGGATTGTTTTGGAAGAAAATGGCAGTCGAACTTACATTGCAAAGTCTGAGGAAAAAGCAAGTGGGTTTAAAGCAAGCAAAGATTGAGTAACATTGTTACTTAATCTTTGTTGTTATTCATTGAGTAACGTTGTTACTCAATGCATCAGGAGATCAAATGTTGAAACCCTTCCTAGTAAATCGATTTCTAAGACCACATGCTCTAAAAGGCAAAGATCTAAAACAGCTGCCGGTACATTGGATGGCTAATACAATGGCTTGGGTAACAACTGCTGTATTTAGTGAATGGTTCAATAATTGCTTTGTACCAGAAGTGGAAACATACATGAAGCCAAAAGCTCTCGATTTTAAAGTTTTATTAATTGTTGACAATGCACCAAGTCATCCACATTTAGAACATCCAAATGTGCATGTAGTAGTGTTTTTTCCACCCAATACAACAAGCATTATTCAGTCATTAGATCAAGGCATAATTGCTACTTTTAAAAAATATTACGTTAAGCACACTTTTCAATTTATATTGGATAAACTAGAAAATGAATCATTAACAGTAACTGACATTTGGAAAAAAAATTCTATTTTGGACTGCTTAAATCATGTTGCATCTGCTATCGCTGAAATAAGACCACAAATTTTAAATGCTTGCTGGAAAGCAGCTTGGTCTGGATGTATTGCAAACTAGTGCAACCATGCAAACATCTACATTATCAGATGAAATCATTACATAGACACATGAAATTGGTTGAGAAGGTTTTGATACATTTAGCTAGAACGATGTAGACCAATTGCTTGTGGATAATGCCTTAAGTGACAAGTATTGGATTATTGGATATTGATTAACTTTAGATATCATCAAAGATCCAGAAAATGATAGTGAAGTGGAAGAAAAACCTGTCCCCCTCACTACAAATATTATTATTATTATTATTATTATTATTATTATTATTATTACGGGGTATCTCCCGTAATAATAATATGGAGTCAGTAGACTCATCGCGGGAGACCCAAACTAGCAAAACAATATCTGTCATATCTCTTCTTGAATTCATTTACAGATGAAGAGCTCACAACAAAGTCAGGCAATGAATTCCACTCATTCACCACCCTCCAGGCAAAAAACCTTGTTCTGACACCTTTGTTAACCACACTCTTCTTTAATTTCCAGAGATGACCTCTTGTTCTTCCATCACTATCACACAGCTGAAACATTTCCCCTGCATCAATCCTATAAAAACCTTTTAGTAATTTGAATGTTTCTATCATATCCCCTCTTCTTCGCCTATCAGCCAATCTCTGCAATCCACAAGCTCTCAATCTATCAATGTAGGGAGCATTTTTTATATCACTCACCAACTTGGTCACTCTTCTCTGAACCCTCTCCACAGCCTCCTCATCTCCAAGGAATCCAGGTGACCAGACCTGAGCACAGTAATCCAAATGTGGAAGTATCAATGCTTTATAAAGGGGAATAATAACCTCTTTATCTCTGGATGTCAGTGTGTTCCTCAACAACCAAGTAATCCTATGTGCAATCTTGGACACCTTAGCAATGTGTCCTCTGAACTTCATCTCCTTATCTACCAATACCCCTAAGTCCCTAGCCTCATCAATCTCTTGGAGTACCTTTCCATCTATGTAGTACACAGCTGGTAATCTTTTAATCCCAAAATGCAAGACTTTACACTTTTCCACATTGAACTGACATCCATTTTCTTTTGCCCATTTTACCAGCTTATTTAAATCCTCCTGCAAACTTTCAACATCAGCTTGATTTTTTATTGCACTACACAACTTTGCATCATCAGCAAACAACTGAATATCTCCCTTTAAGCCGTTTCCTATATCATTTATATATATACAAAGTTTATTTTCCACTTGGTTAGAGTATAATAAATTTAGTTTAATCCTTTATCCAAGTGTGAGCAAACAAAGTTTGCGCCTGAAAGTATCTTCAGGACTGGGTTAAGGTGGTACACACCAGGGCAACTCGTTGCAAAGGTGGAGCAAGCTACCAACACTCCTATCCTAGTATCTCCTATAATGCAAAACACATCTCCTTGCGGATATGTCTATTGTTATGCATTAAGGGAAGGGCCACTACCCAGACCGGTTTCGACCTTTATTGAGGTCTCTTCAGTGGGAGCCAGGCCCAAGTCGCGATATCAGGCAGAAGCATTTGCAGGTCATCTCCACCTATAGGAATTGCCAATTGGTGTGCCACCCTTTTTTAATAAATTACTCTGTATTTAGAGAAAGATGTTGAAAGTTTATTTTCCACTTGGTTAGAGTATAATAAATTTAGTTTAATCCTTTATCCAAGTGTGAGCAAACAAAGTTTGCGCCTGAAAGTATCTTCAGGACTGGGTTAAGGTGGTACACACCAGGGCAACTCGTTGCAAAGGTGGAGCAAGCTACCAACACTCCTATCCTAGTATCTCCTATAATGCAAAACACATCTCCTTGCGGATATGTCTATTGTTATGCATTAAGGGAAGGGCCACTACCCAGACCGGTTTCGACCTTTATTGAGGTCTCTTCAGTGGGATTTTTTTTCAGTGGGATATTCCTATAGGTGGAGATGACCTGCAAATGCTTCTGCCTGATATCTCGACTTGGGCCTGGCTCCCACTGAAGAGACCTCAATAAAGGTCGAAACCGGTCTGGGTAGTGGCCCTTCCCTTAATGCATAACAATAGACATATCCGCAAGGAGATGTGTTTTGCATTATAGGAGATACTAGGATAGGAGTGTTGGTAGCTTGCTCCACCTTTGCAACGAGTTGCCCTGGTGTGTACCACCTTAACCCAGTCCTGAAGATACTTTCAGGCGCAAACTTTGTTTGCTCACACTTGGATAAAGGATTAAACTAAATTTATTATACTCTAACCAAGTGGAAAATAAACTTTCAACATCTTTCTCTAAATCCAGAGTAATTTATTAAAAAAAAGGGTGGCACACCAATTGGCAATTCCTATAGGTGGAGATGACCTGCAAATGCTTCTGCCTGATATCTCGACTTGGGCCTGGCTCCCACTGAAGAGACCTCAATAAAGGTCGAAACCGGTCTGGGTAGTGGCCCTTCCCTTAATGCATAACAATAGACATATCCGCAAGGAGATGTGTTTTGCATTATAGGAGATACTAGGATAGGAGTGTTGGTAGCTTGCTCCACCTTTGCAACGAGTTGCCCTGCTGTGTACCACCTTAACCCAGTCCTGAAGATACTTTCAGGCACAAACTTTGTTTGCTCACACTTGGATAAAGAATTAAACTAAATTTATTATACATTTATATACAAATTAAACAACATTGGCCCAAGCACAGAGCTCTGAGGCACACCACTGGTCACCTGCCTCATTCTGGACTCGGCTCCTCCATACACCACCTTATGGTATCTCTCCCTGAGCCATTCTCCTATCCATATCACCAATTTAATATCCATTCCCATCTGCTCCAATTTGCGTAACAGTGTTCTATGGGGTATCCTGTCAAAAGCCTTAGCAAAATCCAGAAGTACCACTGTGTAGCCAGTTCCTTTGTCCAACTCTGATGTTATTCTATTATGGATAGTTAATAGATTGCTAAGGCAGGATCTACCTTTAACAAAACCATGTTGGCCTCTATAGAGTATCATATCCTGATCCACCCATTCTTGAATTTTGTCTTTAACCAACTTTTCCAATACTTTTACCACTACTCCTGAGATGGTGATTGGTCTGTAATTCAATACTGCAGTTTTAGAGCCACCCTTATGCAAAGGAACCACTTTGCCTAACTTCCACTCCCTAGGGACCATACCAGAGTTCAAACTTAAATTAAATATCCAGGTAAGAGGGGTTGACAATTCATTTGCACATTCATGCAACACCCGAGCTGATATTCCATCTAAGCCTACCGCAGTGTTTGCATTTAAGTTTCGCAATATATTTAATACCTCTGATTCTTTAGCTTCAATTCTCACATTAGGTATTGCTATAGGTATAGAGATATCCTCACTTGGGTGATAGACTTTTGAGAAGTGATCACTCAGTAACTCGACTATTACATCTGATTTTGTCACCTCAATACCATCAGCACCCACTAAGGTTATCCTTCCGAAGTCATTCTTCCTCTTACTTGCCACATAGCGGAAGAATTCTTTGGGATTACCCTTGATCTCTTTGGCTAAATATAATTCGAGAAGGTCTTGAACTGTGCAATAAATTGGAAAATCATTTTCTCGTTAATGACACAAATGAATCTTTAAATTCCAACGTGAGCTGAAGAACTGTATGTCTGGATATTGTGAGCTGTATAAAGAATTAGTGAAATCAGCATCTCAAAGTTTAATCACTGATACATTGTCAGAAGAAAAAAATCAGCACAGAACGAGGGTTCTGTGCTGATTTTTTGTGAAGAACCATTGCCTTTACCATACAGATCTGATGCACTGACTATCTCTTCTGGTGATGAAAGTGATTTTGCACCAGTTCGCAAACGTTGTTGAATATCGCCTAATAGTGATGATAATTCTTTTGAGAAAATGTTAAACAAAAAAATATTTACTTTTCAATAAAATTAAATGAATTTTATTGAAATTCATTTAATTTCAATTATTTCAAAAAGGCATTCTTATTTTCCTGAATTTTCATAAACTTTTTTTATGTGATTTTAGGTTTATTTTAATTCATTGCTTCAGTTTTATGTGGTTTTAGAAAATTATGGAATATATCCCTGAATTTTCAACGTAAGTTTAAGCCTTATTTTTGTGCAATTGTTTATATTATGCGGTTTTCTGTGGAATGTATCTACTGCATAAAAAGAGACCCGACTGTATGTGTGTGTGTGTGTGTGTATATATATATATATATATAAACCTTAATTGCATACCATCAACCCTCTCTCTATATATATAAACAGTAATCCACCATTTATCTTACCGTCAAAAACAATGACTCTTCAATTGACTGACCATAGCATGTCAGCTGACTTGTGACTTACAGCACTATGTAATTGTACTTCAATCGTCTCTTGACCCTTCAATTATCAGAACAGCAAATTGTCTTCCCATGATAGGATAAATGATCAATTACTTACTTATCCTCTTCTTGCCTCATGGCACATAAAGCTGTGATCCACTTCTTCCAGATACCTCTTTCCTGAACCACCAGTTCAGCTTCTCTCCAGCTTTTTCAGCCCACTAGTCTTCTTTCCTTTACTGTCATTTTCTGCCAAGTCATTTTAGCCCTTCTCCTTTTCCGTTTTCCTTCTGGGATCCATGTCAAAGCCACTTTAGGAATCTCTCTGCTGTCCATTCTCAGTATATGTCCATGATCGATTAACATACAATATACAGAAGAACATAAATTTGCATATACATATTATAAATACAACATTAGATTAACAGCAAGATTTCAGAGTCCCTATTTGTCCGAATTTTGATAATTTTAGACCATTATTGGAAGAAGTTTACTTTTGTTGAAGAGTAGGATAGATAAAATCTTGTTTACTAATTTGTAGGTTTGTCTGGAAATCAAATATTTTTTTAAACTTTTGAGATGCATTTAGAAATGCCTTCTACAAGGTGCTACCCCAAAGTTCGGGAAATTTGAATAGTGTGCATGAACTGGATGTAGCACAGCCTTTCACTGCTATAAGGAGTGAGTAGTATCCTTTGCGAATCAGTATGTCAACAGCTGACAAGCTGAGAGACAACATTTGTGGGTTGCATGCATTTTTGTAACATCATATTTTAGTGGTTCAGCAAATTTCTTCCCCAACTAAAATAGCAGATTTTAAGGAAGCAAGTTTTACTGTGAGGTTTTGAAGTAGCTAAGGGAAAGCATTTGGTACAGATACCCAGACAAGCAGAAGAACATCAACTAAATGTAGTACAGCCTTTCACCACTATAAGGAGCGAGTAGTATCCTATGTGAATCAGTAGGCTAACAGCTGACAAGCTGAGAGGTTGCATTCGTGGGTTACATGCATTTTTGTAACATCGTGTTTTAGTGGTCCAGCAATTTTCTTCCCCAACTGAAATAGCAGATTTTAAGTAAGCAAGGTTTTGAATTACTAATGGAAAGAATTTGGTGCAAACATCCAGACAAGTGGAAGAACAACAACTGGGGCTTCACTATGACTACATGCCTGCCCACACATCACTCATCTTTCAACAGTTCCTTGCTTCCAGTAACCTGACAGTTATGTACCTTCCTGCTATTCTCCTGACTTCACTCCCTCTGACTTTTTCCATTTCTCCAAGATGAAATTCTGCCTGAAAAGGTTATGGTCAAATTTTATGGTCATTTTATGGTCAAATTCCCTGAACCTTTGGGTAGCACCTCATATATAAGGAATGGAAATTCTCTTGTTATTTGATGAGTATGAGCTATTAGCGAGACAGTAATTATTTAAAAATGTGACATAATTTGGATAGAAAGTGACCATTAAGTATAAAGTCATCTTTGATGCTTTGTAATGCTAGTTTGAGAGTACCCTCAGAAAAGCAGATAACATGTTTCCTGTGAGCAACATCTTCCTAGTCATGAAAAAACTTCATATGCAAACGTTATTTGCTTACAATTGGATAAAATATTAAACAAGAATATGATTTCTTCAAATTTTTAATTTAATTTATAACCAAGTGTTTATAACTTTCAACAACTCACTCGAATCAAGAATAATTTAATAATAAGGTTATTAATAGAAGATTATTAATGTGTGTATGCACTAATGTGCATACACACATTGGTTATTTAAGTCTAGGATACACATATAATTTATTTATTTATTTTGCTTACTTTTTATTGTAATTACTCCGTTGTGTAACTTTGATCAGGCTTCATATAAACTGCTTTGCACAGATTTGGTCACTTGGTTTCAGGGGGGGGGGGATGTACTGGAGAGGGGTCCAGAAAAGGTTTACTGAATTAGTGTTGGGTCAGTGGAATGTTAGATATGAGGAGAGATTGAAGGAATGTAACTTTCAGAGCCTTGTGAATAAAAGAAAAAGAAGAGGGGGATATGATTGAGACATATAAGTTGGTGAGAGGTTGTTACCAGATTAATGGGGAGGAGATTTTTCATAGCATAGAGGGAAGTAAGGGTATTATTAGAGACCATCCTGCAGTGGTGCCCCAGAAGGGGGGGGGGGGCAAAGGGACCCCCCCCCCAAAGAAAAAGGAAAAAAAAAACACTAGAAATTTTTCCAAAAATCGTTTCCTAATTAAAATTCTTTTTTTTTTTAATTTATGTTGTGTCATGTCTTCTATTTCTATACTACTTATGAATTAGCGATCATTGCAGATGCTCAATTGTGTATTCTCAAATCTTCTACTCAACTCGGCTCTCCAAAGATTAAATCCTGAGTGTGCTACTGCCATCCTGGGAAGCTGCTTCTTAAAGAACCTGCTTCTCACTCTCCTTATATAAGGAGAGTGAGAAGCAGGTTCTTTACATGAAGAGTGATTGATGAATGGAATGCATTATCTGAAAGTGTGACAAGTGCTGAAACTGTGAATGGGTCTAAGACATGGTTTGATGATCTTTTTTGCATCTAGACCTCCCACTCTAGGTCACACATTAATAATAGTGAATAATAATGTTAGTAGTCACTCACAGTACTAATGCATGATAGTTGAACAATTTAAGGCAATTATAATTATGATAAGGTAGCAAATGTGTTGGATAAGGGAGAATCATATACATTGATATGTATTTTTGAACTTTACTTTGTAAAAGCATTTGATAGATTACCGCAGGGTTTCCCAAATTATGTTCTGCAGAAAGTGAATAAGTGTTCCGTGAAAAATTATCAAAATTAATATTAACATGAGCCTGGAATGGTTTTAAATGCTGTGACTCTAACTAAGATGTTCCGTCTGTTAAATTTTCAGAAATTTGTGAAGTGTTCCATCATAGGAAAAATTTGGGGAACTCTGGATAACCACATGATAAGTTAGTGTGCAAGCTTCGGAGGAATAGGAATAGATAGTATATTGGTTAGGTGGATCAAAGATTGACTTTCTGAATGATGCCAGCAAGTTGTGTATGATGGAGCCATGTCTCAGGAAAGGAAGGTGGCTAGTGGCATGCCTCAGGGTTCTATTCTTGGGGCTCCCCCTACTGTTTAACTTATTTGTTAATGATATTTCATGTAGATTGACTGGAGATATTCAGATGTTTGCCGATGATGCAAAGCTAGGTAGTATTATCAGGAGTAGTGCTGGTGCTAATTTTCTACAAGAAGATTTGAATAGACTTTTAGCTTAGACAAATGAGTGGGGTTACTGTTTTAATATTAATAAATGCAACATTTACACTTTCGGATACAGAGACATAAGGCTATGTACTGTATTGTGGAGCTGTACATTTCAGGAAGTGGATGAGATTCGGGATCTTGGAGTGATGGTAGACAGTGGACTGAAGTTCCAGGGGGGGCACATTGCATTGCAACACATGCAATGTTCCAGGGGGCACATTGCATGTGTTGCAAGACTGAACATCGTATTGCTGCTATGATAAAAAAAATGCATTGACATGT
This sequence comes from Typopeltis vanoorti, assembly GCF_054136105.1. Classification (NCBI taxonomy): domain Eukaryota; kingdom Metazoa; phylum Arthropoda; class Arachnida; order Uropygi; family Thelyphonidae; genus Typopeltis; species Typopeltis vanoorti. The sequence continues at coordinate 118,876,141 of NC_143555.1, read as the reverse complement.
AGTGATAAGGAGGTGGTGATGCCTCTATATAATGCATTGGTCAGACTACATATGGACTATTGTGCTCAGATTTGGTCACCTATTTTCATTGTGATGTGGAAACACTAGAGAGGTTCCAAAAACAAATAACCAAAGTGATATCAGGACTCTGGAGTGTTGGTTATGAAAGCATTTGAGAGAATATGGATTGCAGAGATTAGTGGATAGGAGGAAAAGAGGAGATATGATAGACACCTTCAAATTAGTTAAGGGATTCTATCAGATTAATACAGAAGAAATTATAAAAAGAGTGGATGTTAAGATGAGAGGAATGAGAAGTCATCCCCAGAAGTTGCATAAAGATGTTGTAAAGAAGGGTTAAGCCAGAGTATGTTTTGTACTAATTATTGTATAAAAATTATTGATTATATAATGGAATATTGATTATTGAATATAATTAAGTTGAAAATGTAACACATATATGCACACAATCTGCAAATTTTGCACTGCAGAAAATTCATAAATCAAATAATTGATTCATATATTATGAAAATACTTATGCATAATCTCTTTTTTCTGATTTTATCTGCTGCCTTTTGGATTTGATTATGTAATAGGAGGAGGTAGGTTATTTACATTATATTTATATTTATATTGCTCTTATTAGAGCAAGACTATGTTGTTCACATTATTGTAGCTGTTTCTAAACCATATCAACTGGCTTGTTGCATAAGTTATGTTAATTTTCACACCTTTTCTCAATTTAATAATTATTGCAAATGCACTCTCCATTTATGTACTCATAAATGTAGATGGGATTTGTTAAGGATCAAAGCTAGATAATTGGGAGGAGACCACCACACAGCCTCTAAGGAATGTAGAGAACCCACCAAAGCATTTGATCTGATGTCCAATCTTCACTGTCATTTAGTGGACTCCATTAGTAGGTATCCATCTGTATAGGTACTAATGATACTTATACAGATGGATGGTAGACACTTCCATGTTTAAGCACTGCATAGAAAAACTTCCTTCCAGTCCATAGAGAAGTACAGAGAATAAGCATTGGTTATTGTCATGGAATCTTCTCTATCTCTGGTTCTGGCTAATTTATTTGCAGAATGTTTTGAAAAGAAAGCCATAAAATGTTACTATCCAAAACCTTAAATTTGACTGAACTTTGCTTACAATATTTTGATCATATGGTCAGGTTCAATGAAACTACTAGAAAAATTCAAGAATTATTTAAACAGCCTAAACCCTCATATAAAATAGAACAATATCCCTGCCTCTCCCAACCACCCTGTGCAGAAGGTGGTAATAATCAAAATGCTAAGAGATAGAGCCTATAATATGTCAAACAGCATAGAGAAGGGAAGAGAAATAAAGAAATTGATTACCTCACTCATATGCTTCTTCTTAATGGATATAGACACAAAATGGTCAACAAGATTTTCCAACCACTCCCAAGATGTTAACAAATAAACAAGACTATAAAGGTGCTGTCACCCTTCCCTTACATCCACAATGCAATGAACATAATTGCTCAGATACTTCAGTGTTATGATATAAAAGTGGCTTTCATTCTTCCATACAAAATCTCAAGATTCTCAGACTCACAAAAATCTCTCATCCTTCACTTAAGAAGCCAAGTGTCAACAAAATACATGTTTGTGTGGAAATTAGAGGGACATTCCATTGAGAGAGAGAGAGATCCACATGTCGGAATATTTTGGAGATGTGAAAATGAAAAGAAAAAATACATCTGGTTTGGCATCTCACATAGCCAATGAAGGCTCTCCTGTGCTTTGTCCAGAAACAGATGGAGAGGAGAATAACCGTTTTGTCAGGAAACTCAAAGAAGCTTCAGAAATAATATGCATGCCTACTCAGCACAACAAAAACCAAGGTGAAATATACATATTTCAGTGGAATGTGACAATGCTAACTAGTACATACACTATAAACAGTCACTGTGTACTTTAATTATTCATCTGTTATGTTCTGTCCTTTGTAACTTGATACAAAAAACAGAAAACTGTTTTTTTAACTTTTTTTTTGTAAATAAATGCTATTGAAGAAATGTACCTACAAACAATACATGAAAGAAGTTGAGATGTGATTTAATAAGACTATTTTATATTAGTTTTCATGATATGGTCCTTATAACAGAAGTTTGAAGATTAATGTCTACATTCATTTTCAGATTACTGCTATACGTGCCTTAAGAATCACAGGAACTACAAGTGACAGTAATTTTAACTTTCAGTATTACTAAGCACTAATTCACAATAAAACACTTCAAACCTATAAAAAGCGTACATAGCTGAATGGGGGAGGATCCTAATGTGATGGAATTTTGTGGATTTCAGGTATGTGTAAGTAGCACTTAAAAATACATCAGAATTACCTAAAGTGTCTTCAAGCCTACAAATGCACCAATGTGTCCATGCAATTGTTCACAGACAATTGATTGTGGGAAAATTCATTGTAGGATTTTTCTTTGCCAGAAAATTTATTGTGGAGAAAAGTCTTCACGGGGAAAATGCTTTGCGAGAAAATTAAAATAATATTGTAATGATACACACATATGAAAAAGAAATGCAAAACAAGACATGTTTTAGAAACTATAGTTTCTTTCTGTATTTCCTGAATTATTATAGCTGGATATGCTAGCCACCCAGCCTGGTTGGCCAAGTGGTTAGCATAAAATACTATAAATATTGGGAGAAAAAAAGGTGAAGATTCGTGCTTCAGTCGAAGATGGGAATTTTGCCTAGCTGATTTACACTATGAAATGATTTATATAATTTCGTCATCACTTTCTTTTAATATAATTACTGGAAATATGTGCACCTCTGAGTAATATAATTACTCAGAGGTGCACATACTGTATAGTTTTACACTATTCCTGTAAAACAATAATAGCCTACAATCTCTTTACTGTGCAGGAAAAGTGGAGTCAGTTGCAAAATACGTGGATATCCTATAATTGAACACATCTTCTGAATTAGTTCAGTAGAGTAGAATAAAAATCACACCTAAATGAATGTCTTAAGTGCATAGAAAAATAGTGAAAGATTACAAAAATAAAGAAACATCCTTAAATTTGGTGCTCTTACTTCCTAACCACCAATCATACATTTGTAAAATATTAATATCATATCTATAGACTCTGTAGTATCTAAGTAAAAAAAAAAAAAAATTAAGAAATGAACAGAAATTAGGAAACTCGCCTATCAGTAAAATATAAAATATTAATTTTACTTTATACAGAATAAAAATATAAAAAAGTTAAATAAAATCTAATTAAATAAATAATACAGAAATAAACTATACTTTCTAAAATATGTCTTGTTTTGTATTTGTTTTTCATATATCTGTATCATTACAATATTATTTTAATTTTCTTACAAGTCCCTGCGAAGGATTTTCTTTGTAATGAATTTTTCCTGAAAAAAATATTCTGCATGATGAATTTTCAGGCAAGAAATTTCTCGTGATGAATTTTCTCCTGCAAAGATTATTTTCTACCATGAATTTTCTGGTAAAGAATTTTCCCACGATGAACTGTTGCTGATGAGTTGTCAACAAAGAATTTCCATGAACCCTGAGCCAAAGTGGTCCAAGCTAAAAATGCAGCATACACTTAATGGCTCAGAATAAAAATCTCAAAATACAGCATATACTACAGCCTGTTAACAACTGTAAAAAATAAATAAATAAATCTAAAGCAGAGACTTTATAAGGGCCAAATGCACTAAGTTTGCCTGCTGCTTAAATAGTAGTCATGCCTTCTTATTCATTGCCAAGGCCTGTTTGGCTAAGCTTATAACATTCTGGCCTCTTATTTTTCTGATTGAACAATGATAAGGGTAACATTTCTAAAAGATAAAGCAGACTTCTTGGCATACGTCTTCCAACTGTTGCTTAGATCAGGGTTTCTCAAACTTTTCTTACAATGGAACACTTCACAAATCCTGAAATTTTAACAGAACACCTTGGTTAGAGTCGAGTATCATCGGTCTCATATTCAATGTAAAGCTAAGCGCACACTATTACCACAACAGGCTGTATCGCATCGCAAAAATGCGACAGCGCACATTACAGGCATACTGGGCCTCTGCATCATATTGACCTTGCTTGTGGCTGCATGTTTCCTAGAATAGATACCTCCGTACTTCACTCATGCTCAGAGGTGTCGACAACTGCAGGCGGCTGAGTCGAGGTCAACACACGCTAGCCTTAATAGCACAATCAAAGCAAAGTGAGGAAAACCTGATTTTCAAACATGTTTGAACTTGTTGCAGCATTTAAAAACCATTCCAGGCTCATATTAATTTTGATAATTTTTCGCAGAACACTTAATCACTTTCTGTGGAACATAGTTTCGCGGAAAGTGAATAAGGCTTAGATGATGCAAATCTTCCCCTGCTGTTCCACAATTCACCCTAGTTATGATCTTTCATAGAAGGACACCAGAAAAATAATAGCCTTGATACCAATAAGTTCTTTGGCCTGGATGGTATCTTTCAGGTTGTATCAAGAGCTCATGCTCCAGAATACCCGTCATGTATTGCCCTCACAAACTATCACACTCATCTGATATCTATCCAATAGCATAAAAGCATGTTTTTTCCATGCCATTCCAAAATAAAAAAGAGATAAAAGTCAGCCATCAAACTATTTTCCTGTTGTCCTCACCTCAATACCACTGACATTTTCAAGGCATTAAATCAGGTCATTGGGTTTTCTTACAAAAGTTACCATTTTATGGTCTCCTGCCCCTACTTTGTAAGTGGATCGTGAGCTTTCTCTTCGGTCATTCATTGAATCCCATGGTGAATAGTCTCTGTTTATCTGATTTTTCCATCATTATTAGAGCACTACACCTACGCTCTTTCTCCTATACACTAATCATCTATTTTATCAACATCTAGTCATATTCATAGTTTTGCTGATGACAATACATTCCATTTTCTTCATCATTTACAAAACATTGACACTGAGATGTCGCAATCTTCAAGATCTTTTGTACCCAGTGCCTTAAGCACCCATCATCTAGCCATTCTCAAGTAGAACAAAGATAATTTTGTGAATTTTAATGCTACTAACCAAACACAGTCCTGCCTTATTTCTCAGAAGTAAGACCATTCCTCACTTTCCTTTGCTTTTGATAACATTCTGCTCGCCAGCAAAAATCAACTCTCTTCTTGGTTTGACTTTCATATTCAACCTGCCCTGACAAAAATACATCATGTCCATAGCCTCTTTCATTTCTAAATAGTTTGGTATTCATTTTTGTTCTAAGTACTTTTCTTCTGCTCAACTCTTAACACTATAAATTCTAAGTCTGCCAGACTTAGAATATCGTTCTTACATTTTGGGTGATACACCAAAAATCATCCCTCCGGATGCTTGATTATATTCAAAAGACAGTTAAGCTATATGTTTTGGTTCTCCTCATCATTTCCATAATCTGTTACAATGTCTTCACAGTTTTAGCAGTGATTCCTAAACTGCACATATGGGCTCACCTCCACCATGCCTAGATCTTTCATTATTCACTTAAATAGTTAATCCCACTCACACTCATCTCCTCCCTCCATTTGCTTTCCCAATAGATACTCTGTCTGTGTGGGCCAATTTAGTCACCACCACCACCACCACCACCACTGCCATTCCTCCTCATTTCTCTAATCATGCACAACATGCACAGTTACTGATTAACATCCATATACAGTTCAGATCCACACTCACAGAACTAACTTCTCATCCTTTTCCTTCATTCCATATTCTTCTCTCCTTTTAAAAAACCCCTCCATGTGAGACACTTTTGTGATGGAGGGGATCTCTCAGTGATGGTATGGGCCTTTTTCATTCGTCCTCTTTTTCTTTGCTTTTCTTCCCATATTCTTTGCTCTACTTCTCCTGAGTCTGTTTTACTATCCTATTTTCTAGACTACCATCATCACTGGGATCCAACATCTCCACCATGTTTCCTGTGTGACAACCTATGGACATCTGGAAAGGGGAATCCTGACAGTCTTCCAATACCTTGTCCTCTACTTCAGCAAGATTGGTGATCCTGGATGGCCTGGCCAGGATCTATTTCCTAGTGGGCTTACTTACAATCAAGAGGTCTCCTTTAGGTCTCTCTTTTTTCCATGGTCTGGGGACAGGCCCAAGGTTTGCTGTGGTGCTTGTATAGCATCTGGAGCAACCCCGGCGTTCCACCCCAAATGCAGTTATTGCTTGCCAGATAGCTGGTGTCCATGTGTGGCTCCGTGGTGAGTGAGGAGCTCGCACCGAACAAAAAACCACTCAGGCATGAATCCTTCATCCTCAATCATTTCAGGGACCCTAACAAAGCCACAACCAAGTATTGATACAATTGATACACCTTTTGATAACAGAAGTAAGAAACAAAAGATGTGATACCAATATAAATGTAGCACTTTTTCTAATCATCCATGCTACAGGTGAAAAGCCAATAGGGAAAATATCGCCCTTCATCATTCAAAAAGGTATAGAAGGGCTGCAGGTTCTCCCAAAACAGTTATGAGACTACACTCTGGCAATGTCCTCATAGAAACATCATGTCAACAACATTGTGATAAACAACTCAGAGCAGCATCAGAGAGTGAAATGCCAATAACAGAATTATCCCATAAAACTCTCAATTCCTGTAGAGGATTGATCTCAGAATGGAATCTCCTAGATGTTCCTGAAGATGTCTCATGAACAGAGACATCTTCAGGGATTACAAAAACGTTTTGTAACAACACACACACAAATACAATACATTAGTGAGCAAAACTAAAGTCCTATCTAGGCCACCTGCGCCCTCTATGGACATTTGCAAGTGGCCTAGGATGTAAAGAGGGATCTCTGATAATTAATGTTACCCAAATTTTTGGAAGTTTGATGCAACATCAAACTTTCAAAAATTTGGGAAACATTAATTATCAGAGATCCCTCTTTACATCCTAGGCCACCTGCAAATGCCCATAAAGGGCACACCTCCTAGATAGGACTTTAGTTTTGCTCACTAATGTATTGTATTTGTGTGTGTGTTGTTACAAAACGTTTTTGTAATCCCTGAAGATGTCTCTGTGATGGAAACGAAATATTGGAATCATTAAACCTCCAACATGAATTCTTCATAGCACTTAAGCCTCAACACACGGAGAAAGAAATACAAAAAATAAAGACAGAACAAAACATATCATATTAGGATACAAAAAGGAAGTTAACCACCATCACACTGCTCTGAGACCTAAATCAGTGCTCTAGTTTTCCATTTATTCTTTGCAAATAAAGGTAATTGATACTTGTATCATCCAAGAGTTGAACTCTAAAAGATTCCTGGAGATTTTTTCTCTTAGCACTGAGGGGGGGGGGTATTCTTAATTTTATTTGTAAGAGATAATAATCAGAAATCAGGTCCAATTACATCCTCTGATTATAGGATGAGATCTGAGGCCTCAACTCTCTTGTGTGCTCTGGTTGTTCATTAAGCAATTAAGAATTTAATTCTCCTTATTCCCTGATGCTATGTCTTCATTCCATTACCATAAATAAAATAACCCGTAATGATCACCTGTCTCTTGCTCACTGAACCAATTGGCCTAAACATTTTTTTGTCTCTATCCTCCATATTCTTTGGCCTATAGCAACACTTAACTAAATATCTCATCCTACCAGCCTCCACTTCACACTATACTACTTCAAATCCACTGCCACTATTTTCTTCCCATATCTCAACCTTATGCAGACATAATTCTCTTGCTATAAGTAGTACTTCCACTCCTTTTTTTTGCCATTTCTATCCTCACAAAAAACACCACACCTTTATATTTCTATTCCCCCTCAGGATATCATACTCATCCAACATGTTTCACTTATTCAAACTATTTTCAGGCAAATAAACTCAACAATGTAATAATTTCACCTCCCTTATGTCTGATACACCTGGCATTTGTAAATAAACATAGCCGTTCATTTCTTGGCCTGTATCCAGTATCCAGTCCTATCCATCTCCAGTTATCTTCACATCTCCAATTTGCTCATCTAACCTTTTATCCTATATACCCTTTATGCCATATTCAACCACTTCCCATGCATTGCAGGCCATCTTCATATGTATATTCATTACTGCTTCAAGAATCCACTTTCTTTACACTTTCCTGTTCATTCACATTAGCTCTTACTTCTTGTAATCCCTGTTCACACCACTGATTGCACTGATTCTAGAAACAGTCTTTTCAATTTATTTATTTTTTATTTCATATGGTGAATCAATGGATGTGAGTCCCTTTTATGGGGAGGTATGGCACCACCTCAATTCCCCCTATTTTTATCCTGGCTTGGGACCTCACGAGGGTCTCGGAATTATCGGCTATGCCGGACATACTATATCCGGCATAGCTGACAATTCAGACCTATGCTGGACGGATCGTCTTAGGTATTCCTGACTATCCATGTGTGCTCACAGGGCTAGTTGTCTCCTTATGTGTCTTCATTTGATTTACACCTAATCTATTTAAATGCAGTCCATCAGTTTTATACAATTCTATTTTAAAAAAGTCTCAAATGCATTCTGTGCATCAACAAACCACATTCCCTCCTCCTCACATAGCTCTTCAAGATTTTTACTCACTATCTCAACTAATCATTGTCATAGTTGATTACCACAGTAATTACATTTTCTACCATACTGTTTAACAGTAATCTCCTGATATCTATTCTCACATTCTCCTTATGTCTAACCAAATTATTCATTTCTACCACATTCTTATTTAAGTTTTGTCCACCTGGAAAAAACATAATAAAAGTGTTACAAGAAAAGCTGTTCATAATGCTACAGTTGAATGGGACACTATATTAAACAATACACAGAATTGAAGGAAGTAGAGGCAGATAGTTCAATGTAAAATCAGGGGTAAGATGTGTTGCATTGCATACTATATCCATTCTTATGTATCATCTGTAGATCATATGAAGGAAAGTGGCATTAAACCTGATATCAGAATTGTAATGTTAATTTCAGGCAGTGCTTTTTTTCTGGAAAAAAAGGTGCTGGTACTCACCATGAAGATGTTATTACAGCAACTTCCACACTTTTAACATATCCTCTGATATATCCTCATCATCTCGCTTTGTTGGCATGCCTTGTGCACTGCACTCTCCTTATGATCGTAAATCTTTTTTTTTAATGATATTAACTGTTGTTTGTGAGATTCTCCAAAATGACTGATTTTACCATTTGACCACTCCGCTCAAATTTTCATTCCCATGTGTTTATCGACAACAAGACTTCCGACATCACAACACGCTTTGCAGCCCAACATTTTATTCTTGACATACAGCCACTCGTTTCTCTTGCAGAAGTCATTTTTCTGCAAAAATATCCAACATTCGGGCCAATCATTATTAGAAGCTGCTTCCTTTTGACCACGTGGATCTTTGTCTTGGTTTCGTGATCCTTTTCACCAAGTGTATTTTCGGTGCTAGTTTTCTGTTTTACAGGATCACAAGTAGATTCAACAATTTCTGCTTCTTCAGCCTTACTTTTTTCTCATTGGCATAAAGTAACTACTTATTTTACTCATTTTGAACAATGATTGCACTGATTTAACTTAGATTAATTCAAAACTCATGTGAACACCTTCCTGTTGCAGAGTGAATATAGAATTGATAAACCGATATTGGAAGCAATCGGAAGTGAACACAACTTCTTGTTTCTGGTTACGTACCAACCTATGAAACAGGAAAGCAGGGTACCAACTTATAAGTAATCAAAACTGAAAATTCAATTCATGAACACAGTACCACCTACTGGAATATTTATAATACATTTTGCTGTCAATAAATTGCAAATTTTTAAAAACTTAAGAAAAAAGGTGCCGGTACTGCATACCATTGTGTACTGCCAGGAAAAAAGCACTGATTTCAGGTATTTATGTAAGTGTTTTTTTTTTTATGTACATATTAGTCCCACACATAAGAGGTCCCAAGACCTATGGAACAACAGTGCCATGTGCATGTAAGCAGTTAGATGGAAGAGAGTAATTTGTTGATGTGTTTTTGTAAAACCTAAAGGTTTTAGTCGCTGGAGAAGAAGATATCCGATGACAGAAAGTCATTGGAGTTTGGATAATGATAGAGGCAGTAAAGGAAGGGAATAAAGTGAAGTAGGGAGAATCTTTAAGTGGGTCATTTAGAGAGGATTCCAGGTTGGATAACCTTTGGTATAGGATATCAGACATGACAAAAGCACCAAGTTCCACTCTTCTTATGAAAGGCATCATGGAAGACATAATGAGGAGGTGAGGTGAGAAGTTATTGTAAGGGTGGTGCTAGTTGTGGTTCATTGATAAATAGTATATTGGATTTGGATGACTGTAGGTGGCAGTGTACATTACTGATATTGGAATTAAAACCCTTTATTGTTAGTGAAGTCAATATGGAAGCTTTTTTTAATGTGAGAAATTCTTTGAGATTTTTGGTGTTTTTTTGGGGTGTATTTTTTTTTGCAAGTTTTTGAAATGATTTTGATCATTTAGAGATTTTTGGTGTTTTTGTGAGGGAGTCTTTTTTAACTACAGTGGTGCTGAGATTTTTTGTATTGTTGATCATGGTCATGAGTAAAAAACACATTGGAAAAATTAAAGTAAGTGACATACAGCAGGGATGAAGAACGCAGGGGGTTAGCTCTCTCTCTCTCACAGAGAGTAACCAGATTTCAATCCATACATGGCCTCAGACAGTACCCCCTGCAAGCTGTATATTGGAGAGGCTATATATTGCATGATCACAAGCCTGTAATGGCCCTATGATGCTGTGCTCTGCAGATTCCTTAACTAGATTAAGTGCTGTAACAAATTTTGTATTAAAGTTAGCAATAAAATGACAAAGACTGTGAAAATATAATATTGAAATATCAGCTGCAATTTGAATGGAGAACCTATAGATAAAATATTTCAGCTGTTTAGGAAAAAAATTTAGTGTTGATGGCAAATTAAATATGGAAATAGACAAGAGTGTAAGAAAAGCTGGTATGGTGTGGAGTCAACTGAGTAAATTCATATGTAATAAGAGATATAAAGGAGTCAGTGGAAGTGGTGTTTGCATGCACAGTTCTAGACCACCCAAAGAAAGACTTAAGTTCAATTCTAATCACCGACTAGAGGACTTTTTCTAAAGTCTTTTATCCACCAGTTCCTGAGTGACTCGACACTGGCACAGGCAAGAAGGTTTTTAATCCTGTAAACTCCAGAAAATTGACCGCAGAACCCATATTATTTCAGATAGTAAAAATAGAGATGGCAGCACTTGTCAGCCATCTCTTCATCAGATGCCATTTATAATTAGTGATGGTCTTGGGCAAGCTATCTCTGATTGGCTACTGGGGATATTGAACTATCCCTTTAGCCTCCAAAAATTAAAATAGGCCTAAAATGATCTTGCCTATTCCCTACAGGGAAATAAAAGGTGTTAGCAGATTTTTCTAAAGAGATATCAATTAGTCAAAACACTAAAGCACCTGCATACAACAAAGCATTTAAAAATTATTTTAAACTTTATGGAACTGACAGCTGGATTAGAAACAAAATACTTGATTAGACCAAAGATATGAGAGTTCAGAGGAAATTTATTATTATTATTACAGGTATCTCCATGGAGTCGGTAGACTCATTGTGGGAGATCCAAACTAGCAAAACAATATCTGTCATATCTCTTCTTGAATTCATTTACAGACGAAGAGCTCACAACTAAGTCAGGCAATGAATTCCACTCATTCACTACCCTCGAGGCAAAAACCTTGTTCTGACACCCTTGTTAACCACACTCTTCTTTAATTTCCAGGGATGACCTCTTGTTCTTCCATCACTATCACACAGCTGAAACATTTCCCCTGCATCAATCCTATAAAAACCTTTCAGTAATTTAAATGTTTCTATCATATCCCCTCTTCTCTGCCTATCAACAAACCTCTGCAATCCACAAGCTCTCAATCTATCAATGTAGGGAGCATTTTTTACATCACTCACCAACTTAGTCACTCTTCTCTGAACCCTCTCCACAGCCTCCTCATCTCCAAGGAATCCAGGTGACCAGACCTGAGCACAGTAATCCAAATGTAGAAGTATCAACGCTTTATAAAGGGGAATAATAACCTCTTTATCTCTGAATCTCAGTACGTACCAGCTTATATGCATATATATAGACAAGCATGATAATCTGATTATAGTTTATTTTCATAAGGAAAAGAATATTAAAAAAGTGAGTTTCTTTGCTCTTGAGGGGATACCCATCTCAGTTTCATTTGAATATTTACTATCTTTTAGAAATTTCCAACATGCATAATAAAGAATTTCATAATAATTTCTTTCAAAGGAGCATTTTATAACATTTGTATATTGTATATCTAAATTATTTAAAAACCAAAAAATTACAGCTTTTTGTAATTTTGAGATAAGAAGGAAAGTTCTCTTCATTAATTTTATTTAACTGGTGCAATATCAATATTAGGAATAATTTTTTCTGCCTTAGGCTCGTGTTGGTGGTGGTGGGGCTGGACAAGATGCAGAAGATATGGTAGTAGAAGTGTCAGGAAATATTCTTTTTAGATTACCATCTAATTTTGATCTAGTAGAAGCTCTTGAGAAATATCCTACATCCTATGAACAAAGTATGAATACAGTTCTTGTTCAGGAAATGGGAAGGTTTAATAACTTGTTGATTACAATACGAACATCTCTGATTAATGTTCAGAAAGCGATTAAGGTAAGTACACTATACAGTAGCTGAAAACTTAAGTCATATATATTAAGGTAAGTACACTATATAGTAGCTGATAACTTAAAAGTCATTATATATATATATAGCCTCTTGTTCTAGTCCTATCTCCTTCCATTCTATGAAAAATCTCATCTACATTTAACTCATAACAATTTCTTACACCTGTTCCTTACCAAAGCCCTCTCCATAATAATGAAGAAAGTTATCAACAGTCAACCTCTACCTAGAAGCACATAAGTTAATCAGCAACTGCAATATGGATTCTGCCAATCCAGATCTATGGCTGATCTCTTATTCTACATTACCCACCAGCGGACACGTTCCATGGAAAGATTTGGAGAAACATGCACAGTTACCCCCTTGATATTTTCTTGGTTTTCATTTGTGTTGGTATTGAGGCTTGCTTTGCAAACTGCCTTCCTTCAGCCTACCTGCATCCTCTATAATTGGATAGCCAGCTTTCTCTCTGGTCCTTTCTTTCTCTCATGGATGCACGATAGTCAGGATTTGTTATGTAGAAATTATTGGGGCAAAACACAAGTATTAGATCAATTACTTTACTTTAAATTAAAAACTCAATAACACTTGATGTTTCAATTTCTATATCAAGGTTATTACCAAGTTATAAAATAACTGTTCTATTAACCACCTTCCCCTAGTCTGACCTTTAGTGAGAAAAAGAAAGAGAGGAAGGGTTAAAGATAAATAAATATATGTATATTCCTTCATTATGGAAAAACAGATGTTTCCAATCATGTGCTTCAAAAACATAAAAACACATGCAGTAGAATTGATTGGAAAGACACCCATTACTTACTCAAAACTTCTTGTGAAAGAAAAGTCAAAGAAGCTTGTGAGATGCTGATTCATCATTCAGTTTTGATAGGATGATAGATTAGTAATTCTAAGAGTCAACTGATATACATTGATGTTGATGTTGTTGTTGTTGTTGTTGTTGATGATGTTGAAAGTTTGATGTTGAAAGTTTGCAGGAGGATTTAAATAAGCTGGTAAAATGGGCAAAAGAAAATGGATGTCAGTTCAATGTGGAAAAGTGTAAAGTCTTGCATTTTGGGATTAAAAGATTACCAGCTGTGTACTACATAGATGGAAAGGTACTCCAAGAGATTGATGAGGCTAGGGACTTAGGGGTATTGGTAGATAGGGAGATGAAGTTCAGAGGACACATTGCTAAGGTGTCCAAGATTTCACATAGGATTACTTGGTTGTTGAGGAACACACTGACATCCAGAGATAAAGAGGTTATTATTCCCCTTTATAAAGCATTGATACTTCCACATTTGGATTACTATGCTCAGGTCTGGTCACCTGGATTCCTTGGAGATGAGGAGGCTGTGGAGAGGGTTCAGAGAAGAGTGACCAAGTTGGTGAGTGATATAAAAAATGCTCCCTACATTGAAAGATTGAGAGCTTGTGGATTGCAGAGATTGGTTGATAGGCGAAGAAGAGGGGATATGATAGAAACATTCAAATTACTAAAAGGTTTTTATAGGATTGATGCAGGGGAAATGTTTCAGCTGTGTGATAGTGATGGAAGAACAAGAGATCATCTCTGGAAATTAAAGAAGAGTGTGGTTAACAAAGGTGTCAGAACAAGGTTTTTTGCCTGGAGGGTGGTGAATGAGTGGAATTCATTGCCTGACTTAGTTGTGAGCTCTTCGTCTGTAAATGAGTTCAAGAACAGATATGACAGATATTGTTTTGCTAGTTTGGGTCTCCTGCGATGAGTCTACTGACTCCATGGTAATAATAATAATAATAATAATAATAATTGCGGTGTAGAACAAGAAGACAAAACTCCAAACCCTCCAAAGCAAATAAAAAAACAACAACTGTTCAATGGATCTTTATTTTTAAACTTTCCTCTCTTTCTTTCCCTCTCCAGGCTAAGGTAAACAATTACACTAAAATGTATTGTATGTTGCTTGTGTTTTATTATGTATGGGGTGTTTCAAATTAGAGTATCCCTATTCACAGAGAGAACAGTAAAAAAAAAAATACCCTCAAACTTGGTGGTACCCTAACTAGATTATGGGAAGAGATTTTGAGAACAAAAAATATGAATTTAAAAAATGACCAATAGAGGAAATATGGCACTACAAGCAAGAAAAGTTGGTGAATTTTGCATATCACATAAGCCATAAGGGGGGGGGGGGGTATAAACAAAAGAGCAAGTTGACTCTACAGTCATTCAACTTGTGCAGTTGGTCTTACTTTGCCTAAGTGTGCTTTGCTTATAAAGTGTTTCTGTAGGAATGGGGAAAATACTGTAGTAGCACTTCACAAATACAGACACTTAAAAACTTTGCAAAAAAGGCCAAATGACACCAAATGCAAGGTGATACATAGTTCTTCGATTTGATAGGAACAGTTTGACAGTCCAACCCAGAAGAGGACTAAATCTGAAATTCTGCAAATGACTGAAGATGTTGCAACTGTATTTGTTGAGCATTCAAATGAAAATGTTGTCGATTCATCCAGTGCATGTGCCATAACAAAAAAATTAGATTTGACATACACAACAGATGGAGAACTTTGTGTTAAGTGTTGCGGTGCTACCTATATGAACTCAGTCACAACCAAGAATTGCCATCATCTGAGCATGACGAAGCACATTTCATGTTTGTGGAATTGTAAACACTCAAAATTGCCACTGGGCTACAGAGAATTCCACACATTTTTTTCTTTCAACATGTTTCAACAAGTCAATGGATACCATAGCATGAGGAACAAACAGCCATGGCACCCATCATAATGAGATGTAGGACCTTCTTTTACTGTTGACTGCAGCAATCCTGCAGGGCATACATTCCACAAGTGTACGATAGCTGTCAATGGGAATTTTGGATCATTCTTCCTGTAGGCATGTAATGAGGACCTGGACTGTTTTGGGGCAGATGTCCCTTAACCTCACTTCATGCTCTAGTTCATCCCACAGATGCTCAGTAGGGTTGAGATCAGGGCTTTATGGAAGCTAGTCAAGTGTGATGATGTTCATGTCCACAAACCATGCATTTCCAACAGTAGCTTTATGCTACATGGTACATTGTCTTGCTGAAAGAGACAATGATCAGTTCTGTAGAAATGCCAGGAAGCATTGCATTGTCCAAAATGTTTAGCTACCTCTTGGAGTTCAGTGTTCTCACCTAGGGCACTTGTATTTGTTGGTGTGGTGATGTATGGTGGGGACTGTGTTAGGGAAACCTCGAAAATTAAGTTGTTTTGTTTTAAAAAAATAGTGATATTGGTTAAAAACTTGTTTTAGAATTAGATTGTATTGTAGTGTTAATTAGATTTCAGTTAAAAGCTTTGTTTTAAATATAGTCAATATAGTATTTTTGCACAGTAAGTTATATACCATAGATCATAGCTCTGATGCGAAGCAGAACAATGGTATCCAAAGCATCATTGTTTAAAGAATTCAACCAAAGGGACTTTGCATAGTGCAATTCTGTGAGATTTATGCATTAACAAAGGCAAATAGAATTTGGTTTGAAAGTGATAGTGGTTGGAAAGTGTGTCAAAAATGCCATGAAAGCAAGTGTGAAAAGTGCAGTTCAGGTCCCGAGATTGAAGTGGTGGATGGAACAGAGAATACATCCGAAAATGTGTGTAATGCAATTGCAGATAGGATTGAAAGAGAGATAAAAAGTGACATGATTGTAAAAAAAAAAAAAAAGAGAGAGAGAGAAGTAAAAGTGTTGAACAAAAGAAAGTAAAGAATGAAGAGTTGGCTGTAATGACAGAGATAGCTCAGTTATGCAGAACATACACAGGATGAAGCAGGAGCTGCAGTGTCTGATGCAGAAACATCTGGTGAGTAGGTAAGCTGATATCAGAAAGAAAGAAGTGCGAGATAAGAGAAATGAATGCTTGACTAAGAGAGAAGGAAAAAATCAAGGAGTGAATCTTGTACAGCATTTCTATCAAAAGAGGTGAGAGTGACAAGAGATTCACAAAATCATGCTGCCTGAGTGCAAAAATTAATGATGTTAGTGAGGCTATTAAAGCACAAAAAAGTAAAGTGAAAGAGTTAATCATTTTGGCTTGAACAAATGATTTGAAAGAAGAAAAGTATGGCATGAGGGAAGACATGAAAGAATTACTGGAAGTAGCAAAAGAAAACAGTGAGTTTGTTGCCACTGTATGACAGAGTAGAGCTGAGAAAGAGGGCCATAATAGCAAATGACTCAATGTATAGGTTATGCAAGAGTAATAATGTGGAGTTTGTGGATGTGTGTGAGCAGCAAATTATAGACCAATCAGTATCTCAGACATGGTGGTACTAGAAAAATTGGTCAAAAAGAGAATTAAAAAATGAGTAGATAAAATTATGACAGTGTATGAGGGCAACAGGGATTTGTGAAGGGTCAGTCATGTCTTAGTGAATTACCAACTTTTCATTATTTAATTACTGAGTTGGATAAAGGAAATGGCTACACAATGATTTTACTGGAATTTGCAAAGGCATTAGAATACCAAATGAAACTCTGTTACTCAAATTATAACAAATAGGGATGGATATGAACTGGTTAAGTGGATAACAGGGTGCTGTTAACAAATATCAAAAAGTGGTATATGGATAAGCAGAACTGCGGCAAAAACGGGTGATTAATGGTGTGCCGCAAGGTTTGCTGGGACCATTGTTGTTTAATTTGGACATAAATGAAATAACCTGAAAGGAAATATTCACTTGTTTGCTGATTATGCTAAATTAAGTAAAGTAATAGCTAATCAAAGTGATGTGGAGAGCTTGCAGGATGATTTATCTAGGCTGTCAGTGTGGGCAAAATATAATGGATTTCAGTGGAGAAATGTAAAGTTATGTATTTTGGAATAAATAGATTACAAGCCATGTATCACATTGAAGGGTTCTGTACTCCCAGGAAATAGATGAAGTTAGAGATTTAGGGGTAGTGTAGAGAGAGTTAAAATTTTGAGGACATATACCTTAGCTGCTAATGCAGCTAAGGTAGCCCATAAGATGACTTGGGTACTGAAAAAATTAATAAGTAGAGATAAGGAAGTTGTTATTCGTCTTTATAAGGCATTGATACACCCACATCTGGATTACTGTGCTCAAGTCTGGTCCCCTAGGTTTCTTAGGGATGAGGAAGCAGTGGAGGGGATTCAGAGGCATGTGACCAAGATGGTGAGTGGCCTGTGAAATATTCCCTATGAGGATAGATTGAGGGTGTGTGGATTGCAGAAAACTCTGCCATTACCAGTCCCGGATGAGAAAGAAGAAGGGTTGTACTTGTGGCTAGCAACCATAATATGAAAAAACATATTGCTACAGAAACCTCAACCATTGTTGGAAAAAAACTGACACAAAAACTAAGAGGGAGAAATACTGGGGAAAATGAAGCAAGCCAGTGAAAGCACCATTGGGGAAGCTGACAGGCGCAAACTCCAAGAAAAAAACCTCTTTAGCCCAAAACCTTTAACCAAAATTGGATGCTGGAATATTAGGACTTTGTGGAAAAGCTAACTTACTAACCAGAGAAATGGACAGATACAAAATAGAAATACTAGGACTAAATGAGACAAGATAGAATGGTAGAGGAGAAATCCAATTAACAAATGCATTTTATATCTTGGAAACCAGAATGAAGATGACACACATAGCAAAGGTGTAGCTTTCATGCTAACAACAGATGCTAGAAAAGCACTAATTGAATGGAAACCAGTTTCTGAAAGAATCATCAAAGCTAGATGTAAAACTAAATACAGAAATGTGACTATAATAAACATATATGGACCAACAAACAATGCAAAAACAGAAGAGAAAGAAGACTTCTATGACATGCTGCAAAAAGAAGTAGACGAAGTAAAAAGTAAAGATATGCTTTTAATTATAGGTGACATGAATGCAAAAGTAGGAGATAGTAACGTGGGATACGAACGAATAATGGGAAAAGAAGGTTTAGGAAACTGTAACAAAAATGGGGAAATCCTAAAAGACTTTTGCACTTTCAATGGTATGATCATAGGAGAAACCTTATTCAAACATAAAGACATCCATAAACAGACTTGGATATCACCAGATAAGAAATCCAAAAACCAAATAGACCATATTTTAATAAACAGACCTTGGAGAACCTCTTTGATGGATGTAAGAGTTTGGAGAGGTACAGATGTCTTTACAGACCACTTATTATTGATTGCAAAAATAAAAATGAAACTAAGAAAAATATTTAAAGGCAAGAACAAAAGAATTAAATAAAAATATCCAAACTGAAAAACAAGGATACAAAAGACAAATATAAAGTAACATTAAGGAATAAATATGGAAGTCTTGTAGAACAACATAAGGAAATAGACAATGAAGAGAACTGGGAAAAAATAAAGAATATATTTAATAGTACTACTGAAGAAGTTCTGGGAAGGCAGAGTAGGAATCGCAAACAATGGATCTCTGAAGAAACCATCAAATTGTGCGAAGAAAGGAAAGCTTTATGGAATGTACTTCTGCAAAGTACAGAAGAAAACAAAAGAAATAGGATAAATGAAAGATTCAGGCTTAAAAACGGACAGGTAAAAAAAAGTGCAAGGAAAGATAGAAGAGTTTTCCTGGAGAAAATGTATAAAGCTGTTGAGTAGATATGCAGACATTAGTGGGGAATTTGAGTGTAAGAATGTATATAAAATGCTTAAGTTGTTGGAAGTTTTTTCACTTGGTTATACTATAAATTAAGGATACCAAGAAATTATATACTTCATTTAATCCTTTATTCAAGTGTAAGCAAACAAAGTTGCACCTCAAGTATTTTCAGGACTGGGGCAACTTGTGGTAAACGTGGTATGACTTCACATCACTTGTCTTAGCATCCCATAATGCAAAGCACATCTCCTTGCAGACATGTATAATGCTATGCATTATGGTAAGGGTCACTGCAAATAGGGTTACCTCTCCAAAAACTCGTGTGATCACCCAACACTGAGAGACCTGATCATTTAAATCAATTGGTGGCTCTGCTCAATGACAGGCTCCCCTACCACCAAGCAGAACCACTCACATTCCAGGAAAAGCACCAGCCAAGGAAGTCCTAATACAGGCCACCCCCAACGGATCCAAATCCCTGGATGCTCAAAAGGTCCTTAAAGCAAAAACCTTAAGGGAGCAAAAACTCTGCTCCCCCAGAATCAAACCACCAACCAGTTTCCATGTATTACGTGTGGGGATTACCTCTCCAAAAACTTGTGATCCTTCAGATCACCCAACAATGAGTGACCCAAAGGATCTTTTAACTCAGCAACAGGCTCACCCCGACACCGAGAACTCTCAGCATTGGCTCTACACACTGGCAGGCCCACCTCCACCACTGAACAGAGCTGTTTATATCTCATCTGAGGGGTAACAGCAAGCACCAAGCCTGAGTTAAGACTTCAATTGGCTACAGCATTACCCCTCAACCTCAAGGGTAACAGCAACAGCCGAGCCTCAATTAAAACTTCATTGGCTACAGCATTGCCATCCATTATCCCTAGGCAGAAACTCTGCTTCTGAGTAATCAAGTCACCAACCTGTTTTGACCTTTATTAAGGTCTCTTCAGTGAGAGTCAGTACCAGAGGTGATACTGAAGTAATTCAGAAGGCATATTTTCATATAGGAGTTGCCAAACAGTGTCACACCTTATTATTAAATTACTCTGGATTAGAAAAAGATGTTGAATGTTTTTTCACTTGGTTTTACTATAAATTAAAGATACCAAGAAATTATATACTTGGTTTAATCCTTTATCCAAATGTAAGTAAACAAAGTTTGCACCTGAAGTATTTTCAGAATTGGGGCAACTCATGGTAAAGGTGGTATGACTTCACATCACTTGCCTTAGTATCCCATAATGCAACATCCTTGTGGACATGTATAATGCTATGCATTATTGGAAGGGTCACTACCCAGCCAGTTTTGACCAGTCTGAGTAGTGACTGCATAGCATTATACATGTCCACAAGGAGATGTATCTTTATCTTTAATTTATAGTATAACCAGGTGAAAAAACATTCAACATCTTTCTGTAATCCAGAGTAATTTAATAATAAGGTGTGACACCTTTTGGCAACTCATATATGAAAATATGACTTGCATAGCATTATACATGTCTGCAAGGAGATGTGCTTTTCTTTATGTGATGCTAAAGCAAGTGATGTAAAGTCATACCACTTTTACTACAAGTTACCCCAGCCCAGAAAATACTTCAGGTGCAAACCTTGTTTGCTTACACTTGGATAAAGGATTAAACCAAGTATATAATTTCTTGGTCTCTTTAATTTAAATGCCTAAGTTAGTACCAATTGTAACAAAGCAGAATGGGATAGTTAGTATGAAGCGTAAGGATAGCAGTGGGCCAAGGAGCTTTTCCACTTTATGTACACTAATGCCAGGAGTATTCAGAACAAGGGGGAGGAATTTTTGTGATGGCAATTCCTTCTGGCCAAAGACCATTGTCATTAGTTAGACATGGTTGACAGAAGATGATATAGTTAGTGGGAAAGAATGTGAAGGGTAAAGTGTGTTCAGGGAGAATAGAGAAAAAAACAATAGCCGACAGGGTATTAATGATATTGAAAGTTTATTTTTCACTTGGTTAGAATATAATAAATTTAGTTTAATCCTTTATCCAAGTGTGAGCAAACAAACTTTGCACCTGAAAGTATCTTCAGGACTGGGGTAAGGTGGTACAACACCAGGACAACTCCTTGCAAAGGTAGAGCAAGCTAACATCACTCCTATCTCAGTATCTCCCATAATGCAAAACATCTCCTTGCAGATATGTCTAATGTTATGCATTAAGGGAAGGGCCACTACCCAGACTAGTTTCGACCTTTATTGAGGTCTCTTCAGTGGGAGCCAGGCACAAGTGGAGATACCAGCCAGAAGCATTAGCAAGGTCATCTCTACCTATAGGAGTTGCCAAATGGTGTGCCACCTTTTTAATAAATTACTCTGGATTTAGAGAAAGAAGGGAGATACTGAGATAGGAGTGATGTTAGCTTGCTCCACCTTTGCAAGGAGTTTCCCTGGTGTTGTACCACCTTACCGCAGTCCTGAAGATACTTTATCCAAGTGTGAGCAAACACAGTTTGCTCACACTTGGATAAAGGATTAAACTGAATTTATTATATTCTAATCAAGTGAAAAATAAACTTTCAACATCTTTCTCTAAATCCAGAGTAGTTTATTAAAAAGGTGGCACGCCATTTGGCAACTCCTATAGGTAGAGATGACCTTGCTAATGCTTCTGGCTGGTATCTCCACTTGTGCCTGGCTCCCACTGAAGGGACCTCAATAAAGTTGAAACTAGTCTTGCTAGTGGCCCTTCCCTTAATGCATAACATTAGTCATATCTGCAAGGAGATGTGTTTTGCGTTATGGGAGATACTGAGATAGGAGTGATGTTAGCTTGCTCCACCTTTGCAAGGAGTTTCCCTGGTGTTGTACCACCTTACCCCAGTCCTGAAGATACTTTCAGGCGCAAAGTTTGTTTGCTGACACTTGGATAAAGGATTAAACTAAATTTATTATGGTTTTAATGATAGATGATGAACTGCATCCAAAGATTAGATCAACAGCAGGGCAGTGAAAATAGCACATTAGAGGCTATCTGGTGTGAGCTAGAGGCTAGCAGAACAAAATATACAGTTGGATTCTTCTATAGAAGAAGGGATGGAAAAGATGATGGGTATAGTATGCTTCGACAGATATGCTAAATGAGTGTTGGTAAGGTAATTATTATGGGGTGATTTCAACTATGAGAAGAAAGATTGGAAGAAGGACAGGACACATGGGAGGAAGGAAATGGAATTTATACAGTAAGTAAGGAATAATTAGCTGAGACAGCATGCTGGAATATACTAGGGGTTTGAGAGTGCATTATCTAGTAATTGCAGCTGAGAATTTGTCTATAACTACGTTGCTGCCAATTGGTGAGAGTGATCATATTGTCTTGACCTGGGAGGTATCTAAATGTGGAATTTTCATTTAAGGGGGTATAAGTGCAATTACAGGGTTGGTAAGTATGAAAAGCTTTGGAGATTTCTTGGATCAGTACCATGGCACATGAAACTGCAAGGGCTGGATGTTGATAGTGCATGGAAAGTGGTAGAGTGTTTGAGAGAAATAAAGGCATACTGCATACCTAGAGTCAGTTGAGTAAATCAAGTGGAAGTTAAATCGATGAATATCATCATTAAGCCGGAGCTGCAAAACAAGAAAAAAAAAATTGTGGATGGAATTCAAGGAGGAAAAGTGACCAACAGGCACATAAGCAGTACAAAGCACAGGCCAGAATCATTGGTAAGAAAGGCAAAAGCAGAGTATGAAAGGAAATTAGTAGTGCAGGCCAAAAATAATCCCAAACAATTATTTCAATATGTTGCAAATAAAAGGATGATTGTTGGCAGAATGGTTTTAATGATTGCCAATGGCAGGGAGGAAACTGAATCAGTCAAAATAGTAAAATTACTAAGTGAACTCTTTGCAAGAGCTTACCATCCAGGTGGAGATATTGCAGTTAACAAGAGAGGCAAAATCTTATATGGGAACTGAGATAAATGAAATGGAGGTGCATAACATATTACTGAACCTTCATGTGAATACGGCTATGAGATTAGATGGTATACCAGCTTGAATTTTATATGAAGGGCTAGGGAATTGCGAGTGCCTTTGACCACATTGTTTAATCTTGGTCTAAGCTCTGGGGTAGTCTGAAGGGGATTGAAAGAGGGGAATATAGTTCCCTTGCATAAAGGAGGCCCCAAGACTGATGTAGAAATTATTGACCGATCAGCATATCAGGAGTTCTTGTTTAGTGTTTAGGTACTGAAGAAGTCGGTCAAGAGCAAATTACAGGAATGGGATACTGTATGGGGGGGGGGGGGTAACATGGTTTTGTGATGAGTAGATCATGCCTCAGTAACTTGCTCACATTTTATAATACAGTGACAGCTTAGTTGGATAAAGGTAATGGATTTACAGTGATACTGCTGGGCTTTGCAAAAGCCTTTGACAGTATATCACATAGAATACTAATCAATAAACTGCAGCACATGGAGATGGATATAGGGTGGTTGATGAAGAGATATCAGAGAGTAGTTTATTCAGGAGTAAAGTCCAGAAGAAGGCCTGTGATTAGTGGTGTGCATGAAGAAACTGTTTTTGGACCACTATTGTTTAATTTGTACATTAATGATATAGGAAAGGATCTGAGAGAAACTGTTTGGTTATTGGCCAGTGATGCAAAGTTAGGTACAGCAATAGTTAATACAGATGATGTTAAAATTTTGCAGGATGATTTGGATAGATTGTCAATCTGGGCAAAGGAGAATGGATGTAAGTTTAATGTGGCAAAGTGTAAGGTTATGTATTTTGGAGTGAAATGATTCCCAGCTGTATACCACATTGATGGAACTGTACTCCAGGAAATTAATGAAGCCAGAGATTTGGAATGTTAGGGATAAAGAGTTAAAATTTAGAGGGCATGTGGCTAAAGCAGCTCATCAGATTACTTGGTTACTGAAGAATACTTTGACGAGTGGTTAGATATCTGCTCTCAAGGCAAGAGGCTGCAGGTTCGAATCCCACCAAGGATTCAAACCTGCAGCCTCTTGGACCTACTAACCAATTACCATATGTACTGTTGCCTAGTGCAGTGTGGCGTTTGAGGTCTTTGCACCATAAAAAAATTAAATGAAATCAAATCCACTTTACTGAGTCTTGATAAGACCCCATCTTTACTACTGTGTGCAGATCTGGTCACCTGGGTTTCTTCGTGATGAGAACGAGCTGGAGAGGATCCAGAGGCGAGTGACCAGGATGGTAGCAGGTCTATGGAATGAAACTTACGAGAACAGGTTGAAGATCTGTGGATTACAGAAACTGGTTGACAGGAGGAAAAGGGGTGATATGATTGAGACATACAAATTACTGAAGGTTTTTTTTACAAGATTAATAAAGAGGAAATTTTTCAAAATAGGTCTGGTGGTGGGAGAACCAAGGGCCATCCTTGGAAACTGAGTTAGAGTGTGGTTAGGAAGAGTGTTAGAACTAGACGTTGCTTGTAGAATGGTGAATGGGTGGAATGGTGTGCCAGAGTGTATTGTGGGTGTCATTACTGTAAAATGAGTTCAAAGCAAAATATGATATATATATATGCAAATGCTGCCTAATGCTTGGCATGATGTTTAGAGCCTCTCTCAATGAGTCTAAGGACTCCATGGAGTAGCCCATAATAATAGTAATAATAATAACAATATCATCACACCATAACCTCCAAATTTCATAATTGGACATCTTCCACACCTGCACCTGTCCATCTGCTCGATAAAGGGTGTAGTGTGATTCACCAATCCATAACAGCTTTCCGGGCTTTCATGTTCCACTGTGCATGATCTTTGCACCACTGAAGATGATGCTGCATGTTGGTTCAGGTAATGTAGGGCTTAAATATTGCAGTCCAGCCATGGAAACCTGTATTGTGAGCCTCAATTCTTAATGTTTTTGTGCAAATTTATGTTACAGTTGATGCCTAGAACTCTGCATTCAGCATGTTGGCCAACAATTAGCAGTTTTTACATATTATCCTTCATAGCACCCTACAGTCACATTTGGCTTTGAGTATGGTGAGTCCTCCCTGCAGGTAACACTTGCGATTGATTCCCTGTGCTTTCATATCAATATGGTATCAGTGATTGTGGACCTGGGATGTCCAAGGTCAACAATTTGCCAAACAGATAGTCCTGCAAATGGTATCCTATCACAAACTCCTTTAGTTCCCTTCTTAGTTATTTCACCCAAACACAGTTGCACTTATTTTGGAGTATCACATTCCTCCAATTTATACTGGCTACAAACACGTCTCGTTACATGGCATGGTCACCTTGCCCATGGGAAGTGTCCATGGACTTCTTTCCAAGCAGCGTATGTATATATATATGTATATATATGACAGAATGATCATTGACTCGGTTAACATACATAGTTTTATGAAAAATATTGAATGACTAGAACCGAGATTTAATTAAAAAGGTTTTAATATAAACACACTACTAGTTTCGGCCTGTAACAGCCTTCTTCAGGTGACATTATAAAAGAAAAAACACTAAACATTGAGGGTTAAAAGACTATGAACATCATAGACAGTCTTTATACATAATTAGCATTAAAACGTTGTAGTTGTATTTAATGTTTTAATGCTACAACGTTTTAATGCTAATTATGTATAAAGACTGTCTATGATGTTCATAGTCTTTTAACCCTCAATGTTTCTAGTAGTGTGTTTATATTAAAACCTTTTTAATTAAATCTCGGTTCTAGTCATTCAATATTTTTCATAAAACTATGTATATATATATATATATATATATATATATATATATACACATATACATACATTCAATGCCTCCGTAGCACAATTGGAAGAACGACGGTAGTATGTTGCGTCCTTCGATTAGAAAAGGCCTAAGTTCGATTCTCGTCATGACGGGAAGAATCTTTATATGGACTTTTTCAATTGAAGGTGAGTTAGTCGATTTCATATGGAGGTAGCAGGGTTTTCTCTCCCGGAAACTCGGGTTTTTCATCCTGCATACAGACAAATTGGCCCTTCAGAACACAGACAAAAAAATACTAGCTGTGGTGGTGGGCAGTAGATAGCATTGATGTTGGTGATTGGTAGTCGAGGTTCTGGGTAGTAGAGGAGACAGAGAGTTGTGCAGTAGGTGTCCTCCCGCGATGAGTCTTCGGACTCCTTGGAGGTGTCACAAATAATAATAATAAAAAATAAAAATAAAAAAACATACAGGGCTGGTCCAAGAGTATCTGTGCCCCCTAGGCAAAGAAAATTTAAGTGCTCCTATACATTGTCTCTCTCTCTATATATTAACTGAAATCAGAGCCAACTGGCTTCACTTCGGCAAAGTAAAATTATTCGAAATTAAGTGGATATTGAATACCACATTATTTCTTAGCTGAATAAGAAGATAGGAAATCTAATCTAAGAATTTAATGCAAATATAGAAAACTATATATAAAGATCGGCGAGTCCAAGTGTAAGCCAACACCTGGTAGTGCAATGCTACAGCGACTCGTAGTAAAGGTGGAGTAAGCTCCGATCGTTGTTCTTAGTATTTTCCCATAATGTAAAACACAGCTCCTAGGAGATGTATTACTATTCTACATTATGAGAGAAGGTCACTACCCAGACCAGTTTCGACCTTTTTTGAGGTCCCATCAGTGAATAGGTAGACCTAGATGTAATACTAAGGTTTCAATGGTCAAAACATATATCTTTACTGTGCAAGTTACCAAAAAAGGTACACAAATACAATAACTGAAATAAAAGCCAACTGGCTTCACTTCGGCGAAGTAAAATTATTCAAAATTAAGTGGATATATAGTTTATATATAGTTTTCTATATTCGGCATGAAATTCTTAGATTAGATTTCCTATCTTTGAGTTTCTTATTTGGCTAAGAAATAATGTGGTATTCAATATCCACTTAATTTTGAATAGTCTCTCTCTCTATATATATTTTGTCATACTCGCACAAGCACATGTACACCTACACATGTGGATATTTATAGCCTTAGCGTGGATGGTCTTAGCACCCCTAGGCAATTGCCTAGGTCCACCTAATGATAAAACCGGCCCTGCATACATATATACAGAGGTGTAGCTAGGGAGGGGCAGAGGGGGCTGTCTGCCGTGGGCAGCACTTAGAACCTTTTTGAATTTCTGCAGTTAATTCTAAAATATACTCTGGAGAACTCATTTCTAAATATTGTAATACTACTGCGAATTTTCTTCACAATTGTGTAAGTGTTGCTAGTTGTGAGAGGAATTTTCTAAATAAAATTGATTAAGAATTACCTACATTACTATGAAATAGACTTCGCCAATGTCATCAACAATTTTGCTAACAGAAAAGCAAGAAAAATAACATTTTAGAATGTTGAAATTAAAGTTGTACTTCAAAAATAAACATAGTGTTTTAATTTATTGCCCTATACATCGTTTTTAATTTTTGTAGTATTTTTGGTGTTTTGAGAGGGATGACAAACTCAGGGTACTGCCCTGGGTGGCAAAAGCTCTAGCTACACCACTGCATATATATATATATATATTTCTGATGACCTTGATATAGAAGTCAAAATTATTTTGTCATAGTTTTAAGTAAATTAATTTGCTCCCACACATTTGTTTTGTCTCCATAATTGCTACATAAGGAGTAATTTCTCTCTTGTCATTCACCTTATGTTATGGTGAATGGCATCATCTCTTCGATCTCTGTTACCATTGCAGGAGTGCTTTGGGACTCTTTTATCACCTATCCCCTTTTAAACATAAATGACCCACTCTCAATCACTCCCAATCCTATCCACAGCTTTGCTGATAATAGCGCACTCCATTCATCCTACTCTTTCAACCAACCCCGTAGTTCTCCGATATCTCAAGTATCAAGATTAACAGCAACCATTGTCTTAAACACTGATCTCCATATCATCCTTTTGAAGCAAAGATAACCTTGTCATCTTCAGTGGTACCAAAATTTGTCTTTTTTATTTATTTTATTTTTTATATATGTCTATTTTATGTCTTTTCTCTCATAAAATGAGTCCCAGGTAACCTTCCCTTATCCTTACTAATACACAAATCATTTGACAGGATAATATCTCTCTCCTTGAATTGACATTTACCTTCAGCCTCTCCTTGCATAACTACATCACATCAGTAGCATCTTCGGTCTCTAAAAACCAGGTATTATTTCTTGCTGAAGAAGCAATTTACACCCACCTAGCTGCTAATAAATATAAATAACTAATCTTTCAATTCTTAGAATGTTCACACATTTAGGGTGGTAGACCTAAAACTTCCTTAAAAATTCTTGATGTTGTCCACAGGAGAGTAATTTGGCTCGTAGATGACTCTTATCTCACAGATTCACTTTAACCACTGTCTCATAGATGCATGTTTCATCTCTGTGTCTAATCTACAGGTACTTCCATGGTTACTTCTCCAGTGAACTAGCAAACATCATTCCTCCACCTACTGTTGGGCCTGTTAATACTAGATGCCCAGCATCCCTTTTCAGTGCAACTGCAAACAGATCAAACCTTCTTTTCCTCTCCCTCTTTTATTCCATCTACCTCCGTCCTCAAGTTCTTTAAGAAAATGTCAAATTTTCAACCCCTTTGTCATGTGTGGGGAAAAAAAAACTATCTTGATCATATAATCCTTTTTTTCCTCTTATTTACAAGGCTCTGCATCAATCTGTTTTCATACCCAACTTCTGGAGTGTTCACTGTAGTTTCTTAGCTAGACCAGTTATGACCTTAGTAAGTCTTCTATGGATTGTTTCCAATATATCCTCATTGCCATGAAAACCAGGGGACTAAATCTGTGCACAATAATTCATATGAGGCCAGATCAAAGCTTTATACAATGGAACCAGAACCTCTTAATTTCTACAAGTTAAGTTTCTCCACATCATTGCCATAATCTGATGTGATATCTTCACTTGTGCAATGTGACCTCTGATCTTCAGATGCTTGTCCACGACCACTTCAAGGTCTCTTATCTCCTCGGTTTCTTCCAAAATTTTCCTGCCAAGTGTATAATTTGCATCCCATTGTTGCCTACCAAATTTTAGAACCTTACACTTTGCAACATTGAATTGACAATTCCATATCATTGCTTACTCATACAGTCTATTGAAGTTGTCCTGTAAGGCCACAACATCTGCTTGATTCCTCATCACTTTCCCCAGTTTTGCATAATTTGCAAACAGTTGTATATCACCAGTTAAACCTATCCCAATATCACTCATATACAAATTAAATAATAACTGTCCCAAAACTAACCCATGCAGCACACCACTAGTGACTTTCCACTTTTGAGATAGTGCCCCCCCTCCCTCTCCCCATACACAATTTGCTGATACCTATCTAATAGCCATTCATTTATCTAACTCGTGTGCAAAAATCTAAGTATACCACTGTATATGCATCTCCCTTGTCCAATATATTTGCTACCTTGTTATAGTACATAAGCAAGTTTAAAAACCACGACCTCCATTTAATAAACCCATGCTGACAAGCACAAAGAATATTACTGTTATCAACCCACTTTTGTATCCCATCTCTTTCTCACCAACCTCTCTAATACCTTAACTACAACTCCAGGTATACAGATTGGCTTATAATTTGTTGCCTTAGCCTTATCACCACCTTTGTGAAGTGGAACAATTTTGCCTACCTTAAACAGGTAGGCCAAGGCTGAAGCTAATTCCTTGGAATATTTCCTTACGACATGTGGTGGTTATGATAGCATCGCCACATATCTTAAGGTGACACTTAAAAGTCCTATTGTCTTGTTTATATCTAGCTTACTTAACTCCTCATAGCTTACTTAACTACCTGTTGAAAGTTTTTTCACTTGGTTATACTATAAATTAAAGATACCAAGAAATTATATACTTGGTTTAATCCTTTATCCAAGTGTAAGCAAACAAGCAAACAGTCCTGAAAATAGTTCAGGCACCTGAACTATTTTCAGGACTAGGGCAACTCGTGGTAAAGGTGTATGACTTCACATCACTTGCCTTAGTATCCCATAATGCAAAGCACATATCCTTGCGGACACGTATAATGCTATGCATTAAGGGAAGGGTCACTACCCAGACCGGTTTCGACCTTTATTGAGGTCTCATCAGTGGGAGCCAGACCCAGAGGTGATCCCAAGGTTGAAGTAATGCAGAAGTCATATTTTCATGTACGAGTTGCCAAAATACATGTCTACAAGGATATGTGCTTTGCATTATGGGATACTAAGGCAAATGATGTGAAGTCATACACCTTTACCAAGAGTTGCAAGTTATAATGCTATGCATTAAGGGAAGGGTCACTACCCAGACCGGTTTCGACCTTTATTGGGGTCTCATCAGTGGGAGCCAGACCCAGAGGTGATCCCAAGGTTGAAGTAATGCAGAAGTTATATTTTCATGTACGAGTTGCCAAACATGTCCACAAGGATATGTGCTTTGCATTATGGGATACTAAGGCAAATGATGTGAAGTCATACACCTTTACCAAGAGTTGCCCCAGTCCTGAAAATAGTTCAGGCACAAACTTGTTTGCTTACACTTGGATAAAGGATTAAACCAAGTATATAATTTCTTGGTATCTTTAATTTATATCCTCACATACCTCTTGCTCACCTACCATTAAGTGTTTGTTCTCTCATTTCATTCTTTACACTTGAGCCTCTGATTTCACACTGAGAATGAAACACCTTGATCAGCTGCTCACCGAGTAGCTTGACTATGTCCTCTCCAGCAGTTAGCAATCTCCTACTTTCATCCATTAACATCTCCTCGTCCTAATCATTCTTCTTTCTACTTGCCACATATCAAAAAAAAAAAAAAAACTCACAGTGGTTTTTCTTGGCCTGATTTGCTAATTGCTTGTACTGCACTTTTGATGACTCTTCATGCAGCTGATTATTACCATTATTCCTCTAAAGTGCATCTTCTTACAGATTTCATGCTTAATTAACTCATTCATGCATTCATTCATTTTACATCTACCTTAATTCCTCATTCAGTATTTTAACCTTCAGAATACATTCACATATTGATGCTGTTATGTATTTCTTTGTCTTACCCAAGCAACATTTATTCCCTTACAACTCAACTGCTCATTCCATGCTGTAGCTCAAAGGTGTCTCCTAAGCTTGTCATAATTACCAGCCTTGTACTTCCACACACACACACACACATATATCCCTTGACAGAAGCCTTCATATAGCTAGCCACAACCCATGTGATCAGTACATGATCACTCTCACCAACTGGAAGGAAGTGTGAACCCCCACTCACAATTATATCCTCTAATGAAATGATCAGATTTAAAACTATCAATCCCTCACATGTCCTCCTTTATGTGCTGCCTGAGATAGTTTCTCAAGAAATTGAGAAATTCATTTTCCTTATTCCCAAATGGATTTTCTTCATTTCAGTCTATACCACCATAATTAAAATTAGCCATAATAATCACCTTTTCCTTGTTCACTAACCCAGTTGCTTATACATTTCTTCATCACTATCCTCCACATTCCCTAGCCTATAGCAGCATTTAATTAAATATGGCTTCCTGTCAACCTCTGCCTCACACCACACTGCCTCATAACCCTTGCCACTGTTTCCTTCTTTCATGTCTATTTTATGTGGACATAATTCCCTGCTATCATCAGCAGTACTTCCCCCTCTCCCTTCTCCTTTCTATCCTTGTGAAAAACAATGTACCCTTTCATTTCTATTCCTGTTAGGCTATCATCTTCATTCAACATGTTTCACTTATTCCAGTGCTTTTGGGGTGAATAAAGTCAATTGAAACAATTTTATCTACCATATTTCTGGTACTCCTGCCATTTCTAGATAAACACAACAGTTCACATTTAGATCTGTAACCAATCCTACCCAATCTACTTGTTGGTCGTGATTTTCTCACCACACCTGCCCTTGCCTAATCACCTTTATTACTGCTTACCACATACACCAAACCTCTTTTTATGAGATAGACACATTCCTAAAAATTACACGTAAAAAGAACTACTGACTCCATAGAAAAAGTGAAGATTGGTTCCAAACCTGAAATATAAACAAAATAATGAAAAAAACAAACATTAAATTTGTTAGGATCATAAGATTTTTATTTACATTTCATGGAGAACACACACACATACATATAATGAATTTTAATAATTTTAAAAAAAACATATTCATTTCAATTATTTGCTAAGGATTCTATAAAAAATTTGTTATTCGCTATCAGTTTCTGACAATAAACGTGAAAGCTTTCGTTTTCGTGAGACTGTAATATCACTAGAACTACTAGATATGGTATTATAGTCATCGACTTCCGCCTCAACTTGTGGAATTCATCTTGTCATATCTTGAACAAAATTACCACTCGTAGTTTCATCAGTTTTAGGCATGAACTCGGTTATTAATCGCTGTGTTGATGCTTTAGATAAGTCGCAATATAATTCTCTGTAGGAAGACATTAACAACTTAAGCTCATGAAAACTTCCCAGCACGTTCTTCATTTGGATCATGTCAGGCAAAATAATTGCCTAAATTACTGGCCAATTTAAGACCTTCTTTAATAATATCAGCAGTAAAAGTAGGATTATCTTGATCATTATCATTAACTTCTTCGCTTTCAGAAGTCTCAGAAACAATCTCCACTATTTCGTCTTCACTAAGAGGTTTTAACAATTCTTCGATATCTGCCGACGTAATATCATTGAATCCTTCTCTGCCAATTTCACATGCCAAACTTATTATATTGGGAAATTCTGCAGTATGATTGAAGGGAATAGGAGCATTCTCTTTAACACATGAGGGCCAAATAGCTTTCCAGCATGCATTCATAGTTTCTGGTCTCAATTCAGATAACGATAATCGAACCTGATCAATACAATCCATAATT
The DNA here is from genome assembly GCF_054136105.1 of Typopeltis vanoorti. Classification (NCBI taxonomy): domain Eukaryota; kingdom Metazoa; phylum Arthropoda; class Arachnida; order Uropygi; family Thelyphonidae; genus Typopeltis; species Typopeltis vanoorti. The sequence continues at coordinate 118,842,839 of NC_143555.1, read as the reverse complement.
GAAAATTTTTTCCACACATCCATAATTGACAGTGTTTTATCATCATTTAGCTTGTTCAAAACATACTGAAATGTTCATCTGACATAATATATTTTAAAAGTCGCAATTATACCTTGATCTAGAGGTTATAGCAATGATGTGGTATTGGGCGGCAGAAAAAAAAGTGCACATTTGGGTGCTCTATGGCAGGATGACCAGGTGCATTATCAAGAATCAAAAGCACTTTAAATTTGAGACCCTTGTCATTCAAATAGCGACTAACTTCTGGCACAAAATGTTTGTGGAACCACTCAGCGAAAATATCAATGTTCACCCAAGCTTTTTTGTTGACCATCCAATGAATTGGCAATTTTTGAAAATCTATGCCTTTCATTGGCAGTGGACTTAATGATCGATTTATGAGCAGTGGTTTTAACATCCGCTCTCCTAAAGTGTTCGAACAAAATAGGAGTGTTATGCGATCCTTTGCTGCTTTGAACAGTTTTTTGCATTTTTGATACGTAAATTCTGTTTGGCATTTTTTTCCAGAAAAGGCCAGTTTCATCCATATTCCAAAGTTGTTCACAAGTGTAACCAACATCTTCAATTACTTTAGCAGTTTTTGTGTAAATGCTTTAGCAGCTGTTTCATCAGCAGAAGCTGTTTCACCTTTAATTTTTATATTACAAAGAGCTTGTCTTTTAATAAACTTTGCCAGCCAACCATTGCTTGCATGAAATTCATATTTTTTCCTCGATTGAGATGAAGTATCTGGCTGCAGTTTTTTAGTATGTTCATAAAATCTCAATACTGATTGCTTGATGGAGTTTCTGTCAACTGGCATTCTTTTTTGTACATTATCTTCTATCCACATCACTAAAGCTTTTTCAACCTTTTCTAGAACAATATCTCTTGTGTATGATGATAATTTCGCACTCGATTTTGTACCAGAACATACCACTTTTCTAATAACCTCTTCATTTTTCTTTATAGATCTGACAGTTGATTCACGGACTCCAAAATGCTTACCCACAGCCATTGCACCTTCCTCAGTTTGAGGATGATCTAAAATTTGAATTTTTATATCCAAGGAAACAGTTTTCCTTTTTTTTTTTTTTTTTTTTTTTGGTTATCAGCAACATCATGTGAGGAATGAAAGTTTGAAAATTAAATATAGCTTATCATCTATTATTTCTTGGCATTTCAAAATTGCAAATAAAAAAATGCAGTAACTGTGTTGTCTACTCAAACACCAAATTCAAACTGCTAAGAACTGCGTTTTTATGCACAGTCAGTTATGTAATTCAGGGAATTCCCAATAAAAGGAATTTGTAAGAATTTAGAATTTTCTTAATTATAAAGAGAATGCAATTCTACAAAATTCTCAGAATTTTCTTGAATTACGGATTTTTTCCTAACTTAGACTTTAGGTTGGTCGCGTAAATGTGAATAAAAATTGCGTAAAAAAATATTTTTGATATCCTAATTCGCGTAACTCCGAATTTGTGTAAAAAAAATTCGCATAAAAAGAGGTTTAGGTGTATATATCCCTCAATCTCAACTACCCCACTCACATCCTGATCAGTTCCATTTCTATGCTGATCATTCCCATACATACATTCGCTACTGCTATCAACATCCACTCTCCCTGTCCACCTTGCACCCCTTGTTTCTCTGTTTCTCTTGCATTCCCATTCTCTCTTCATCTCTCGCACATTTCTATTGCCAAGTACTTCAGTATCTTCTGTACCACTCTCCTGATCTTCATTTCACCTTTTACTTCTGATCTCGTACACACAATGTATTAGCATCAGTGTGTATCATCTAGCAACCGTTTCTCCAGTTCATTCTCCAGAGTCATTCAAATGCAATCCATCATGTCTTCATAATTCCATTATTTCCTCAATTACATTCCATACATTTACAAACTGCACTCCTTTCTCATCACCCAGCTCTGTCAACATACCATTCATGATTCTGGCTCTCCATCTCAACCCCCTCCATGTGGGCACCTGTTCGTGGTGGAGGTCCCTTCCACCACGAACAGGTGCTCACATGGTACTGTCCCTTTTCATGTGATGGTACTGTCCTTTTTCATTCTTCCTCTTTTTCTTTGCTTTTCTTCCCGTATTCTTTGCTCTACTTCTCCTGAGTCTTTTTCACTATCCTTTTTCCAGACCACCATCACTGGGATCCAACGCCCTGCCACTGTGTTTGCCGTGCGGTGCGACCCGTGGACATCTGGTAAGGGGGATCCTGGTAGTCTTGCACTACTTTGGCAAGACGGGTGGTCCTGGATGGCACACCCAGGATCAATTGGCTAGTGGGCTTGCCTGCAAGGGTCAACGGTGTTGCAGTAAGTCTCTCACCCCCATGGTCCGGGGTCAGGATCCTAGACCTGCTGCAGTGCCAGTATAGTGTCCAGGGTACCCCTGGCGTTCCACTCCTGAGCGCAATCTTTGCTTACCAGGTAGTGGGTATCCATGTGTGGCTCCATGGTGGGTTGGGATTTCTGGCACCGAATTAAAAATTCCTTAAATATGAATTCTTCATCCTCAAATGTTTCAGGGACCCTAACAAAGTTCCAACCAAGATAATATAGACACAGCATATGGAAACAGAAGTAAGAAACAAAAGATATCGGATACTGACATAAATGTACCAACCTTTTTAATCATTCATGCAACAAGTGAAAAACCAATTGGGAAAATGTCACCCTTCTTTATCCAAAAAGGTTTAGAAGGACTGGCAGGACCTTCCAAAACTGTCAAGAAATTGCTTTCTGATATCCTTGTGGAAACAATGTGCAAACAACATTCCGAGAAACTACTGAGAGCAACGACAATGGGTCGAATACAAATTGCAGTAACACCTCACAGAACACTCAATTCCAGTAGAGGAGTGATATCAGAATGGGATCTCCTTGAGGTTCCTGATGAGGAGATATGTTTGGAGCTTAAAGATCAAGGAGTGACGGGTGTGAGGCGCATCCTGATATGCAGGGATGGTTGCCTGGTCTCAACCAAGAACATCATCCTTAATTTTGATACACCTAGGCCTCCGACATCTGTAAAAGCAGGGTATCTCAGCTTTTACAGATGTCGTAAAACTGCTGAGATACTTTAAATGTCAAAGATATGGACATGCCCAAACTGCCTGTCATGGTTCTACTACCTGTGCCCGATTTTGTAGTAAAGAACATGAAAATAAATCTTGCTGCGAAAAAAAAGCTAAATGTGTCAACTGTCAGGGAGATCATCCAGCATACTCTCGTGCATGTCAGAAATAAAAAGATGAAAAAGAGATACAAAAAATTAAAACAGGACAAAACATAACATATCAGGATGCAAAAAGAAAGCTAGCCACCATTACAACTGTTCTATGATCCTCTTATGCTGAAAGAGTAACAATTAAAAAAGTGCCAACAGCAACTCAAACATGTATGTCTATTCCACCATTTGATACTTTCACCATATCTGAACTTTACAATTGCAAGGGCTTCTCTGTTGAGTGCATTAATCACAAGACCTATACTCCAGAGACAACTTCAAAAATGGTCCCCTTCAATGAAAACTCATCGGTCAAAAAAATTATGGTGGAGACTTCACTCAAAGATAAACCACCAGACACTCCCACAGAAAAAATGGATACCTCGCTATCCATTGAAAGCAAACTAAGAATACCAACTGACACTAACCCATTTGATGTTTTGACACTCTACCAGAGGAAGAGATGGACACTGGCCATCCATACTTCCCTAAAACAGTGGATAAATATAAATCTGACAAAGGTAAGCCCTCAACCTCTCAAAAACCAGACAAGTCAATAAAATCAAAACAATAGGAAAATTTTTACAATGAAACTGTCATGGAATCTGCCAGAATATTGACGATATCAAGATGTTGTTGCAGAAACACAAACCTTTCTGTTTCTGTATACAGGAAACTTACTTAAGAGCCAGTGAGGACCGTACCTTTAGGAATTTCACTGTTGTACATAAGGATAGAACTGGAGATGGTCCTGCTCATGGAGGAGTAACTATCATAGTGGGCAGTCATACTCCTTTCCATCAGGTCCAACTTAATACTTCTCTGGAAGCGGTAGCGATTCGCTTCTCTGTGGGATTCCTTATTACCACCAAATGCTGAGTTAAATGAAATTGATCTTGATAACCTTATCTCGCAACTGCCTGAACCCATACTTTTGAGTGACTTTAACGGTCACAATACTGTATGGGGTAGTGCCAACACTAATAGACGAGGTCGAATCATTGAAAAAATGCTTGATAATAATAACCTTTCCCTTCTAAATAATAAACTCAATACTTTCTTCCATATGCCTACCCGCTCATATTCTGCAGTTGATCTTACAATCTGTTTCCCCTTCCATTCTTCTACTGCTTATGTGGGACGTTGAAGAGAACATATATGGAAGTGATCACTTTCCTGTTCTTTGTACAATATCTTCACAGGAACCATGTTCACCACAAGGATACCTATATGGAAAATGGACCAGGCTGACTGTAACACTTTCTCTCATCTTCCAAAATTTAATGTTTATGCCATCAGTCAAACACCTATCAATCAAGATGTAAAATATATAACAGAATGCATTGTCCAGGCAGCAACAACCTCCATTCCAAAAACATCATCTCGATTTCCAGTCTGTCCAAAGCCTTGGTGGAACCCAGAATGTCAGGCAGCCAAAAAAGATCAACACAGAGAGCATGGAGCATATTTCGTAGATACCCCACCACATCAAATTTAATAACTTTCAAGTGTGCTCGAGCCAAAGCACGTTTTGTAAGACGTCAGAGTCAAAAACAATCATGGATCAAATTTACTGCATCAATTAATCAAATGACCAGTCCAAAAATTGTATGGGATAAAATCCGGAAAATGAAAGGCAGATATGGGTACACGTTGTTTGTCCACCTTAGACTATAATGGAAGTGTTCTTGCTGATCCCAAAGTTATTTCAGATACTTTGGGAGAAACGTTTGCTAAAATCTCAGCAACAGCTTCATATTCTCCAAAAGTTTTAATACTGAAAAAGCATCAAGAGAAACAAAGGCTTAATTTTTCTACCAACATTCTTCAGCCATATAATCAGCCATTTGTCAAGGAGGAATTAAAAAGAGCTCTCCTACAATCTCACCCTAGTGCAGTAAGACCTGATGACATCCATTATGAAATGATAAAACATCTACCATCATCTTCTATGGATCTTCTTCTCTTATTATACAATAGAATACTTGCAGAGGAAGAGTTTCCAAATTCTTGGCATAAGTCAATTGTCATTGCTATCCCAAAACCAGGAAAAGATCCAACACAAGCAAATAATTATCAATCCATTGCTCTGACTAGCTGTCTTTGTAAGATACTAGAGAAAATGGTTAATGCCAGATTTCTCTGGTATTTAGAAAGCAGCAGTCTTCTTTCCAATACACAATGTGGTTTCCGTAGACATCGATCAACTTTAGACCATTTAGTTCGGTTAGAAACTTGTACAAGAGATGCATTTCTGAAGCGAGAACATCTTGTCTCTGTTTATTTTTGACATGGAAAAAGCTTATGACACAACCTGGAGATATGGCATATTAAAAGACCTCTATAGCCTAGGTCACAAAGGACACCTCCCTATATTTATTAAAAACTTTCTGTCCAGGCAAACTTTCCAAGTCAGAGTGGGAAGTACGCTATCTCGACCATATCTTCAAGAACAAGGTGTTCCTCAAGGCTCTGTCTTAAGTGTAACCCTTTTTGCTATTAAAATCAACTCAATCATTGAACAGCTTCCTCCCACTGTAGACAATGCTCTATATGTTGATGACTTCACAATTTACTGTCACTCACGTAACACGAGGGTAACTGAAAGACAACTTCAGCAAGCAATTGATCATGTCTCTCTGTGGGCTCTTAATAATGGGTTTAGATTTTCAACAGAAAAAAGTGTCTGTGTACACTTCTGTTGACTCATCACCCAGATCCTGAACTAAGAATGGGACCTACTGTTATTCCAGTAACTACAGAAACCAAGTTCTTGGGACTCATTTTTGACAGAAAACTCGCATTTTTAGCACACATTCGTCAACTAAGAGAAAAGGGCAAAAGAACTTTGAACCCCCTTTGCACTCTATCCTCTACTGGGTGGGGTGCTGATCGAGCTTCATTGCTCCATCTTTATCATGCACTTATATGTTCAAAGCTGGATTATGGGTCCCGAGTCTATGGTTCAGCAAGACAGAGTAACCTACAATGGTTGGATTCCATCCATCTTCAGGGTATATGGATAGCTAGTGGTGCCTTTCACACCTCACCCACTCCAAGGCTCTATGTAGAAGCAAATGAACCGGCTCTATCACTTCGATGGAAACAGTTGTCTCTTAATTATGCCCTAAAAATAAAATCTCTCCCAGATCACCCTACATGGAATAGTATCTTCTCTCTCTGCATTGGGAAGCGCAATATCACACACATCAAACCTGCTATACTTCCTTTTGGTATGCGTATTAAAGAAACTGTGTAAGCTGTTAGTATAAATGTTGACAACATTAGCTACACTAAACATAACAGCATTCCTCCATGGTAGGTTTGCACACCATCCTGCAACCTCTCACTTTGTCAGCTACAGAAATCTTATACCCCATCATCCATTTACCTGCAATTGTTTAATGCACACAGAGTAGCACACGCTGATTTCTTACCCATCTATACTAATGATTCAAGAACTAACACCTCTGTTGGCTGTGCTGCTGCTGTTTCCTGACATTATTATCTCAAATCAGATCCCACCAGACTGCAGTAATTATACAGCAGAGTTACATGCCATTCAGCTTGCACTTGTGCATATAAAAGAAAACTGCTACCAAAAGTATATAATTTATACAGACTCATTGAGCTCTTTACAGGCTATCTCCTCTCCTATGTATAATCATCATCCAGTACTTTATGAAGTGCTACACCTGCTTCACAAAATGAAAATCCTTAATTTCGATATTCAGTTCTGCTGGATTCCCAGCCACATCGGAATCAAAGGAAATGAAGCTGCAGCTGCAGCTGCTAAATCAGCCAATACCTTCTCCACATACTATTTGACAGTTCCATATACAGACTACAGACAACTCATAAGATTAAAGCTAATTGTTCAGTGGGAGTTAACATGGCAAGAAACATCATTATATAACATTAAACCTGAAATGAAACACTGGAATTCTAGTCAACGTACAAAGAGAAGGGAGGAGGTTGTCCTTGCTAGGCTCCGCATAGGTCACAGTCACCTTACACATTCTCATTTACTGAGAGCTGATGACTCTCCCATATATGAAAAATGCAACACACATCTCACTATTCATCATATTCTGGTAGATTGTCAAAAATTTACACGAGAGAGGAATGAAATTTTCACCTATCTAACCAAGCCATCCAAGCTATCCACACTCAGGGAAATGCTAGCAGACTAAGTCAAATTGCATGATGTTTTTAATTTTTTAGAAAGAATTAATTTGTACAAGCACATTTGACCATAAATTTGTTTATATGTAATAATTTTTTTTTGCTTAACTTAACTTTTATACATATATATTATTCATTAGGTTAATTCTGACCAATTATGTATTACCATGGGCCTTGATCTTGTATATTTGTATCACCCTGCTGTAATTTTGTTAATATGTAAATACCATAAATTTTATGCATCAATGCTGTATAATAATTCCTTTCTGACTCTTTAAGTATTAGTATAATGATGTTTGTTGTAATCTTACTAGATGTAGACACTGAGTTCCTTGACTTGTTTTGTATATACATATGTTAATTTATAGTTATCTATTTATGTACTGCTGAAACCTCTGCATTAATTTTGTTTATATGTAGATACTGCATCACTTAACATATATTTTGTGTATGCATTTTATTTACTACTTTATTTTTCGAATAATCATGTAGTGCTGTAGGACATCTTACCTATTTGTGTACTTGCTAGTAATTCTGTTTATATGTATTCTAAACTCTGTTTCTGCTGCATTGCTAAATTAATTTTCATCCATGCATATTGTATAATAATCCCTTTTTGCCTATTTTTGTACTGCTATAAAGGCATCTATTATAATTTTACATATATGTAGATACTGCATTCCTTGGCTTAGTGTTTCATATATTATGTATTAATTTATATTGTTAACTATTTTTGCACTACTGTAATAACCTCTGACCTTGTGTGTTGCTGTGCCCTCTGCAGCAGTTCTGTTTACCTAGAGATGCTGCTTTGTGAAACTAGATTCTTGTACAGACATATTGTTTACAATTTTCTGTAAATTCTAATGTTGTAACCTTTAGTATGGCACAGTATGACCTTTGTAGTTTTTGTGCCAAATAAACTATAAACCAACCAACCAATCCATCTCAACTCATCATCATATCTCAACAACACACTGACAACTTTTCCCAGTATACTGTTATCTTTCACTCTCCTTAATAACCTCCTGAAATTCACCCTTACATTCTCCTTATATCCATTTAAATCATTTGTCCCCACAACCACCACTAATTCTCTTGTTCATTTCCTCCTCGTGGCCAAAGTATAAATTATCTTGTTCATTCTCCCTCCTAGATAGCAGACCTTATGGACTCTCTCATTACCTTATCCTCTAACAATTTAATCTCCTACACTGCTATTCTCGAATCATCCATGACCTCCCTTTCCCTTCCCCCCTCCCCTTCGTTTCCACTAAACATCTATCATTCCCCATATTCCCCATTTCATTTTGAATAACTGTTTCTTCAAATCTTGCATTCCATCAATTCCCATCTCTGTCACTCCCATAGTCTCACTACCTCTTGTTCTGCCATACCTTACTTCCTTTCCTCATTCATCCTTTTTTTTTTGTACAGTGACAGTGAATGGATTACATTGCCATTGAACACACAGTAAATGCAGTTTAGATATACTAGAACATAATTCATATCTGATCAACAGTTAAAATGTCTTTTATCTCCATGGAGTTGCTCTTATTGTTTTAATAATAAAAGTTACTATAAAATTAATTGATATTATAATTTTCTCTATTACTCTTACTCCCTTATTTTCATTTTCTTCTAATTAATAACTTTGTTGCAAAACAAGAATTTTTAATTTGCATTTTAACTCATTACATTTATGATATTTTCTCCATTATTAAAAAAACTTATTATTTAGGTTAGACAGCTAATTTGCAAAAGATTTAAATATTTTAAATTCTTATTGAATGAAATATACATTCTTTCAGGGAATTGTGGTAATGTCATCAGAACTGGAACAGGTTGTCAACAGTATTCTTCAGAGCAAAATTCCTGCACTCTGGATGGGAAAATCATATCCATCATTAAAACCTTTGGGAAGCTACATTAGTGACTTTTTGGCCAGACTTCAATTTCTTCAGGTAAATGTGTAACTGATAAATTAATTAATTCTTTATATTTAATAATATTTAACTTGAGAACAAACAGTTTGATAATGCTTATTTGAATTATACTTAACAAGAATTATATTCTTGTTTAATTCTTTATCCAAGTGTATGCAAATAAAGATTGCACATGAAGTATCTTCACAACTAGGCTACTTGCATATAGAGGCTTTTACACTTTGCATCACTTACATTAGTATTCCATAATGCAAAGCACATATAATTTCATATAAAGTGATTGTTGAGATGAATTATGGAAAGAATCAATATCCAGACTGGTTTTGACCAATTTAAGTCTCTTTGGTGGAAGCCAAATGGAAGATAACAAGGTTGACAATTGACAATTGACATTTATGTCTTTAGGGGTGAAGCAAGATGCTTTTCATATTCCCCGCTATCTGTTGTGGTTGCAGTGAAGGTAAAATTTATGAGCAGAATGCTCGCCCTGATTGGGCATGGAGATTATGCATCACTAAAGGAGGCCAATATAGCTTTTGGTCTTCTGTATTTGAATATGTCCGTTGGATCGTATGCTGTAGCTTGTTGAACCAAATCGTTGGGATGTGTGGACGTCTTTAGGAAAAACTTGGTGGCTAAGGATCGTAGAAAAGAGAAGATATAGGGAATATTTGTGTCTCTGTGGAGTTGAGTGTTTCTAACATACCACGGGGCATTCAAAATCATTCTCAGGCACTTGTTCTGCACTCGCTGTATTTTGAACAAGGTTGAATAAATGCAGAAATCATATATTTTCCATATTCAAGTAATCAAAAGGTGTATCACCATATATTAAAATATTTGGAATCAGTGACAGTTGTGGAAAGTTTTTAAAGATTTTTTTCATTTGGTTACAAAATAAATTATACATCATCATCATCATTGTCAAATTCCTGATATATACCCTCAAAGGGTGGACAGGATATGATAGTACTACATGAAAAATTTACATCATTACTAACTTCCTATCTACAATTTTCCTCCAAATCACTCTGTTAAATGTCAAGACTCCAATATTATCAGGTCTTATATTTCAGTCTTCTCAGGCACTTTTTACTGTATCAATCCACCTATCTTGATCTTCTTCTTCTGGGTCTTTTTCCTGCCAACCTAGCAGAGAACACTTGTTTTGTAATCTTTCCTCTCCCATTCTGCTTAAGTCACCATTCCACCTGAGATTAGCTCTGCTAATGCATTCCTGAATGCATATCAAGTTCTTTCCTAATATCCTCGTTTTTTTAATATGCTAGAGTGACTAGTGTGGTAAGGAAAGTGAAACTGGAATATGAGAGGAGATTTGTCCTAAGATCCAAAGAAAATCCTAGGGAATTTTTTAGCTATGGCCGGTAAGAGGAGAAATGACTGTGGAAGAATGATATTGTGGGATAAAAATGGGAATAGAGTGACTGATGCAGAGGACACAGTGGAATTGTTCAATGAACACATTATTGGAGTATTTCATCCTAGATGAGTCAGTTTTAATGCTAGAGGGGATAGGGCAGGTTCGAGGTTCAGAGGTACAGGAGGAGAGTATGTTTTAGATACTGAGTACTCTGGATGTCAGTAAAGCTTTGGGACTGCATGGTATTTCACCACGAGTTTTGAGAGAATGTGCTAGGGAACTGACAGTGCTTTTAACCTGGCTTTTCAGTGAAAGTCTGGCTGCGGGAAAGGTGCCCAGGGAAAGAAAGGAAGGAAGGTAAGATAGTGCCATTGCATAAGGGTGGTAACAGACTGGAAGTGTCTAATTATAGGCCAGTTTGTGTGTCATCAGTAGTTGTTAAGATCTTGGAGAAAGTAGTGAGGGACCATATACAGCATTGGGCAGATGAGGGTAATGTTATCTGTGAGAGTCAACATGGATTTCTGAAGTGATGCTCTTGTTTTAGCAATATGCTAGCCTTTTATAATAAAGTAGTTACAAGAACATTAGATGAGGGAAAGGCATATACTGCAATTTTCTTAGACTTAGTGAAGGCATTTGACAGCGTGCCACATGATAAATAATCTGATATTTAAGTTGCAGCACATGGGTCTGGATGTCAGATTGGTCAATTGGATTCAGGATTGGCTGTCTGTTAGGTATCAGATAGTTGTGTATGGTGGAGCAGTTTCAAGGAGGCAGAGGGTTACAAGTGGGGTCCCACAGGGCTCAGTACTAAGACTTATATTGTTTAACCTTTATAGGATTATTAGTAATAGTGCAGATGTGGTAGCCCTGCAAGAGGATTTGAATAAGCTAGATAGATGGGCAAATGAATGGGGTGTTGGTTTAATGCAGCAAAATGTAGGGTCTTGAGGTTTGGAAAACATCGATGGGATGCTGCATACTCTATGGGAGGAGTTATACTGGAGGAAGTAGGGGAGACAGGAAATTTGGGGGTTGATGATTGATAGAAACCTGAAATTTAGGGGATATATTGCAAAGGTGGTGAAGGTAACACAGAGAATTGCTGCAATTATGAGAAGGACCCTGACCTGCAGAGATAAAACAGTTATCATTCTGTTGTATAAGATCCTGATCAGACCACGCTTGGACTATTGTTCTCAGATTTGGTCCCCAGGATTTGAAGGGGATAAATTAACTGTGGAAAGGGTACAAAGGTGAATAACAAAGATGGTTTCAGGACTGTACAATGATAGTTATGAGGATCGGCTGAGGGAATGTGGACTGCAGACTTTGGTGGATAGAAGAAGGAGAGGTGATATGATTGAGACTTTTAAACTGTTGAGAGGTGGTTACAGGGTTGACACTGGGGAGTTCTTTCGCTTGGTTGAACAGCGGGAAGGAGTGATGACAAGAGGCCATCCCTGGAAGTTATGAAACGAAACTGTGAGCAAGAGGGTGAGGAGTGGTTTCTTTGCATCGAGGGTAGTTGAGCCATGGAATGCATTGCCTGATGGAGTGGTGAGAACGAGAACGGTCAATGAATTTAAGGAATGGTATGATAGACTTTGTGTTTCTCGGGTGGGGGGGACCTCCCCTCGATGAGTCTTGACAGACTTTATGTTCTTAGGAAGGACCTCCCACAATGAGTCTTTTGACTCCATGGAGGCCTGAATAATACTACTAATAATAATATATGCTATTGCTATTGATGCCATCTGTTCATGCCCCTAATCTTTCTCAGGACTCTCATATCTGCAGTCTCTAGTCTTTGCTCAAGTGTTTTACTTCAAATGCAGTTCTCAGATCTATAAGTTAAAATTGGTTTAAACACTGTCTTATATACAGCTAATTTAGTGTTTCGGCTAATTTCTCTCTTATTCCATATATATTTATTCAGTTGACTTCCTACCATACCAGCTTTGTCGATTCTGTTATCTATTTCCATATTTAACTGACCATCTTCACTAAAAATCGTGCCTAAGTAGCTGAAATGTTTTACATGTTCTATAAGTTCTCGATTCACAGTTGATATTTTCAATGTTTATTTGCAATTTTGTTATCAGGTTTAATACCGCTTTCCTTCATAATATGATCCATATAGATAATGAATAAGAGAGGGGATAATGTACATCCTTGTCTCACACCAGATTTAACATTAAACCTTCTTCCTGTACTTCCTTCACGTCTAACTGCTGACTTACAACTCAAATAAAGACTAAGTATTGCTTGATATAATGCCCCATTGACACCATATAACTGTAGCGAATTGAATAGCTTCTCCCTTGCACCTTGTCATATGCCTTTTCTAGATCGACAGAACTTAAATACAGATCTTTATTATATTCCCATGATTTCTCCACTATCTGTTGTAAAGTAAAATCTGATCCTGACAGCCTCTATTTGGCCTGAATCCAGCTTGTTCTTCACCTAGCTTCTCTACCACAATCCTTCTCAACTGTTTCTTAAGTATACTTGCATATGTCTTACCTGGACCATTCAGTAGACAAATACCTCTGTAATTCTAGCATTCAGTTTCATTTCCCTTTTTCTATATGGGTACTATGAGAGCTCTACTCCAGTCATCTGGAATTTATCCCTCTGTCCAGGCCTTCTGAACTCTGCAGTGCAGCCACTGTACAACTTTTATACCTCCATACTTGAGCATTTGTGGTCGAATATCATCTACTCCTGCTGCCTTTCCACATTTCAGGCTTTTCATGGCTTTTTCTACTTCAAGTATGGATATGCATTCCTGACTGCATGCCTGGTCAGTGTTTTTTACCACTGTGCTGTCATCACTGCTTGTTTCATTTAGCAGTTTTTCAAAGTAATTACTCCATACTTCAAGGATATCTTTTTTTTCTCCCATTTTCATATCACCTTTATCATCTCTAATTCCTGTTACACCACTCTTTTTTTCCATTTCTGAGCTTCTTCAACAACCTCCAGAATATCTTTCCACCTTCTTGATATTTATTTTCTATGTTCTTACCAAAGCCTTTTCCCATGACTTTTGTTTAGCTAGTTTTACATGTTTAGCTTTCTTACATTGTCTCTGAATTCTCTAAGAGCACAAGCTGACTTATTTGCCAGGAACTTTTGATATGCTTTCTTCTTTTCCTTCACTGGCTCTTTAATTTCCTGTGTCCACCATGGAGTTCTGATTTTTCTATCCTTCCACACAACCTCCCCACATGCCTCTAGCTGAATGTGTTTTCTTCAAGACTTGCCACTGAATCTCCAAAGTTTGGCTCCTGCTCTCAAACTCTTTCATTTTGTCTTGAATAATATTTGTGTATTTTAGTCTACAGTTCACATCTGATAGCTGTTCAACTTTTATTCTCTTTTAAACTTTCTTACATGTTCTTCTTTTCAATATGAAATTCAATTTTATCCTGCTCAAGACTAAATGGTGATCACTTCCAATTTCAAATCCTCTGTACACTCTGGTGTCCTGCACCAGTGGGAAATCATAACAATCAACAATAACATAGTCAATGAGCTTATGTTATTATTATTATTACCCCAAGACCTCATGGAGTCAAAGTCTCATCTGGGAGGTCCTTTTATCACACACACATAGCTCATCATGCCTCACCGTGTCTTAAACACACTCAAACTCCTTGCAGACACCACACTCTCAGGCAAGGCATTCCAATCATTTACAACTCTGCATGATAAAAAACCAGCTTCTCACTCCCCTACTCACACCTTATTCCTTGCCTCTTCTCTCCATGTGAAATTGTGCACATTTTTATGTTGGAACATTCTGTTAGTAATAACCAGTCCATGTCTTGAGCAGAAATCCAACAGGTATTTCAAATCCTCGGTACACTTATGGTGTCCTGCACCAGTGGGAAAACATCACAATCAACAATAACATAGTTAATGAGACTTTTCCTCTTGTTATTATTATTATTACCCCAAGACCTCATGGACTTGGGGTAACAATAATTAGAGCAAAGCTAATAATAATTATTATTAGCTTTGCTCTAATTATTCAAGACTAAATTTTTCCAAAATATTTTTGTATGTCTGACAATCATTTCCTACTCTGCTATTTAGATCCCCAACAAGGACCAACTTTTCCTTTTTCATTGTGTCAATTGCTTTCTCTAAAGCCTCAAAAAATTCTTCCACTTCTACCTTAGTAGAACCATCTATGGAACCATAGGCACAAATACGTCTCATTGTCCATTTCCCCATTCTGATATTTGCCCACATCACTCTACTTGAGACTGCCTGCCATTCAAGAAGATTAGCCTCGTATTTAGGGTTGAATAATATGGTTACTTCTTCTTTTCCTTGATTGTCATTGCCTGAGTACATTTTGTGTTTATTGCTCAGAAAGATCTCACCAGTTTTTGTCATTTTTTGTTTCAGTCACCCCTATTATGTTGATCTGGTACTTATCCAATTCCTCTGCTAGATCCATTTCTTTGTCATTGAGGCTTTTTATGTTGATAGTACCAATCGTGAACTCTGCTAATGTTGAGTTGGGGTAAGTTTTAGGATTTGTTCCAGTAGCTGACTTTTTGCTGTTTGCCCTGGTTCCCTGACGAAAACAACGAGAGCCTTGTTTAACCGGGCAATGCTCCAGCCAGCATGAAATTCTGTCATGTTGTACATTTGAAATTTTGGTTTGAGCCAATAAGAATAAAATTTGGTCGGCTAAATCCCAAATTGCCAGCCCATCCTCCATTCAGTTTCCAGGTAGATACCTAACAGGATGCACCACGAGAAGATGAGGATTGGACATTAGGTCAGAAGCCCTGGTCGGTTCTCTGCATTCCTTTGAAGGCTATGTGAAGGTCTCCTCTTAGTTATATAGCTTTGACCACCCCAATAAATTATACTTGACAAGAAATTACATTCTCGATTTCTTGTCAAGTATAATTTATTGGGTTGCTTAAGGGTCAACTGAGAGGAGACCTCCAAATAGCAAGAAATTACATTCTTGATTAATCCCTTATCCAAGTGTAAGCAAACAGTGTTTGCATATGAATTATCTTCATGACTAGGCTACTTGTATATATATATATGTTATGGAATAAACGATTAATATGGGCATTATTTATAATGCCCAGCCATTATAAATAATGATAAACAAAATTGGGCACTGTAATAAATTTCACATTGTTTATCATAATTTATCACAATGATGGGTCAATATGAATACTGCTCATCTGGTCAGGCAAAGCGATAATAATGTTACCTTTTTGGCAGTATTAGAAGCGATAAGGATTGAGGAGGAGAGATTCTTCGGATTTCTTTTTCTCAGGAGATATGAAGGGAACTTTGACCAGGTCACTCACATTTTTACAAAATCAGCATATTTGACAATGATACAAAAAGTGAAAGAGTCAAAAACTAAAATGACTTGGTTCATAACATATAAATATCATGTAGGGGTATTGTAATATGCATATGGCAATTTAATTAAATATTACATTCACACCGAAGAAATATTTTAGATATTATTATTATTTTTATTATTATTACACCCCCCATGGAGTCAACAGACTCATCGTGGGAGGTTCATTCAACTGACAACATACGCGGGTAGTCTGAAAAGTTCTCGGCCTAACAATGAAAAAACAAATTTATAATTTCAAAATTATTTTTATTATATTTACAGCTATTTTGCCTGCTTCTGTTTAGGAGTGCCCCTGTTTAAATGTCATTGGCTTTTTACTCACGGATTCTTATCTTCCTTTATGCTACATAAACATATGTAGCATAAAGGAAGAGAAATTTACACATACCTTTTTCTGGGTGTTGTGGCTTTTCTTCTTTCTGCAATGTCCAAACGTGTGTGGGGGGAGGGGGGGGGGAGGCAATGTGGGAGAATTAAAATAGAAATGGGAAAAACCTGGCTTTTTTGAATAATATATATATACATATAATATTATTAGGAATGGGCGGAGCGTTTTTTTTTTTTTTTTTATTTATATAGGGTGGGAAAGGGTGAAAGGGGTTGAAATAGCAACTGATTTTTAAAGGGGGTAGAAAGGGGGGTTAATGGGGTGCGGTCCGTTTCGACTATGCTGGGTTGTCATCTGAACACATGGAGGAAGTGGATGCTATGTCAGGTCGGGTAGGTGCTTCTGCTTTTGAAGTGTTTGTGTTATCGCCTATTGGTTGGGGTTGTGACCTCAATTTTATGTTGTGAAGCTTCCAAACCTCAGAGATTATGTAGGGCCTGTGTACGTTGATAGAGTTAGCGTCACATTTTATGGCTATTGTTTCCAATATTCCAAGCATTGTTTCATTGTCTTGTCTGTTTACCATGATGGCCTTGTTGATCTGCAGGATATGTTTTTGTTCAAGGGTGTAAACAGCTATTTCCGTTTTTCCTGTGCTTTGTATTCGATTTTTCTTTTTGGTGTTGCGTTTTTTAGTGTTTAAATGTTCTGGAATAGAGATATTACAATCACGGAAGTATCCTTAAACGTGTGGACAGACTTATGTGTTTGTCGAACATGTTGTTTATTATTTTAACGGTATAATAGAACACAGAAACTAAGTAAATAATTAATTTATTAACTTGATGCTGATATTTCGCTGGTGTTATAACTGGTGTTTCGCTGGTGGTGGAACCTGTGTAGGTGATATCACAGTCTTTTTGGCAGGGAAAATTTATAGACTACATTGTGGTGTTCAAATATTTCTTTTTGTGTGTGAGATTTAGTGGGTTTTATTTTTATTTTGTTTAAGTACACCATGTTGTTTTAGTCTCGCGTATTGTGACAAACAGTGTTTTTGTGCTCTGAAGATGCTGGTTATAACACCAGTGAAATATCAGCATCAAGTTAATAAATTAATTATTTACTCAGTTTCTGTGTTCTATTATACCGTTAAAATAATAAACACAATCACGGAAGTGTTCTTGTAGTCTTGCCCATAAAGACCTGATGGTGGAACCTGTGTAGGTGATATCACAGTCTTTTTGGCAGGAAAATTTATAGACTACGTTGTGGTGTTCAAATATTTCTTTTTGTATGTGAGATTTAGTGGGTTTTAGGAGATTTGCCAATATTTGGTTTGTGGTGAATACCAGTTTGTAGTCAGTATGTTTGAAGATATATTTATAGGCTTTGTATGTATTTTGATAATTTTTTGTGTTGGGAAGTTTGTTTTGGTACTAGGGTTGTTTTGGCGGTTTTTGGCCATCCTGTTTGCGTGATTTATTAGTTGTGTAGGATAGTTGCAATTTTTGAAGATCTGTGTTAGTTTTTTTTATTTCTGCATTTGATTGCTCTGATTGGTTGAAAATTTGTAAGCATTTATGAATTGTGATAAGATGACTGATTTTTTAACGGAATATGGATGGTATGAGTGGAAATGGAGGTAGTTTCTGATATATGAGGGTTTGTGGTATACTTTCGTGGCTATTTTGTTGTTTGTTCTGGTTAGTGTCAAGTTTAAGAAATTGATGGATTTGTTCTGTTCGGTTTCTATGGTGAATTTTAGTCTATTGTTGTAATTGTTTAGGGACGCTTTTAAGGTGGTGATTTGTGTGTAGGATTTTCAATGCATAGAATATCATCCATGTATCTGCCATAAAAGGTGATGCTGGGGGGAGTAGGAGTGATTCTATGTGTGCTAGGAATAATTCCGCTAGTTGGCCCATGGGGAGTCCAAAGATTTGAATGTACATTTTGTTTTTGAATTTGAAGAAGTTTGCTATAGATTATTACTTTTATTAAGTTAATAATGTCATTGGGAGTTAGTTTAGTATGAGAGTGTAGGGCATAGTCTTCTGTGAGTAGTGTATATACGATGTCTAAAGTTCTGGGGACGTCCATGTTGGTGTATAAAGAGGCCGCATCCAATGAAGTGAGGATGTCTTCTTGGGATAGGGTTGATTTTTTTATTTTTTTGAAAAGGTCGTCCATGTTTTTTTATCATGAAGATAGATGTTATAATTAATGGTTTGAGAAGTTTCACTACAAATTTTGATACAGGTGCTGTGGTAGTGTTTTTGTAGGAGACTATTGGCCTCATCAGGTACCCATCTTTGTGGGTTTTTATTTGTCGAACATACAAGGGGTATGTGTGGTGTGGGGGGGTTGTGTTTTTCATTGTGGTCAAAAAAAAAAAAATTTTATTTTTCAACATAATCTTCCTTAAGACTAATACATTTATTCCAGTGCATTATCCCATCCCTGTAGTGGTTCTCAGTAAGATCTGCAAAATGCTCCTCTACAGCTGTGATCACCTCTTGATTCGAAGAAAAACGCTGACCAGAGAGGAAGAGTTTTAGTTTTTGGGAAGAGATAGAAGTCAGAGGGAGCCAAATGTGGGGAATAAGGTGGATGTTCAACAATATAACAATTCATAGTACAGCTCCCTTAATTTTCCCATTGCCAGAACACCTTTGTGGGCAGGTGCATTGTGCTGATGAAAGATGATTTTTTTCTTCTGCACACCGGGTCCTTTCTCATGAATTTTTTCATCTAGTCTGATTAAAAGATCGGAATAATATTCCTCAGTTATTATTTTACCCTTTTCAAGATAATTTAATAAAGAAAATGCCTTTAGCATCCCAAAACATCAATGCTGTGACCTTTCCTGCTGATGGAACCATGATGGAACCGACTTTGTCTTCTTTGGTGCTGAACAACCGGCTTCTGTCCACTGTTTTGATTCCTGTTTGGATTCTGGTGTGTAATGGTGAATCAATCCAAGTCTCATCTAGTAATAAATCGACGCAAAAAATCAGTTTTCGTCTTGTTAAAATGCTCCAAGCACTGTTCAGAGATTTTCATGCGAGTGCATTTTTGATCTGCTGCGAGCAAGTGTGACACCCATCTTGCACAAAGCCTTTTCATTTGCAATTCTTCATGCAAAATATATCCTATAGGTTCTTTTGAAATGCCTATAGTCTCAGCAATTTCATGCACTTTGACTTGCCAGTGATCCAATATCATATCATGCACTTGATCAATGATTTCTGGTGTTGTTACACTTTTTGGATGTCCTTCATGTGGATCATCTTCAAGGCTGGTACGGCCACATTTAAACTCGGCAGCCCATTTCTTAATTGTCAAAAATGAAGGAGAAGTGTGCCTATAAACTTTTTTGAACTTCGAATGAATTTCTTTTGGTATTAAACATTCTTTTACAAAGAATTTAAAATTGCACAATACTCAATTTTATCCATTTCACGGGATACAGACAATAATTTTGCTTCATACAGCTGTATAAAACAAGCTAGTTGATAGAATGACTTGCAATTTCACATGGATGCTTATAACAGATGTACCAACTTAGAAAAAAAAATCTTGCTGATAGTGTTGTCATCTATGGTTGAGGCCGAGAACCTATCAGATCACCCTCATATAAGGCACTGGTCAGACCACACTTGGACTAATGAGCTCAGATCAGGAGTTTTCAATGTGACGTGGAGACATTGGAGAGGGTCCAGAGACAAATGACTAAGACAAATATCAGGAGTTTGGAATGCTTTAGTCTGGCTATGGAGAGAGGTTGAAGAGATGTGGATTGTAGAGGTTGGTGGATAGGATGAAGAGAGGTGATATGATAGAGATGTTTAAGTTAGTGAGAGGATTTTATCAGATATTAATCCAGAGGGGATTATAAAAAGAGTAGAAGGTGAGAAGAGAAGAACCAGAGGTCATTCCTGGAAGTTATGTAAAAGTGTAGCAAAGAAGAGTGTGATGAGTGGATTTTTTACATGGAAAATTGTCAGTGAATAGAATACATTACCAGAATGTGTTGTTAATGTAAGGAGTGTTAAGGACTTTGAGATTCTATATGATAAATGCAAGGGTGGTCCACAAAGTTCTCAGCCACAACCATAGATGGCAACACTATCATTGTTAGGCGAGAACTTTTCAGACCACCCTCATACAGTGGCACAACCACTTCCTTATCATTGCATGTTTGAGTACTTCTTATCATAGCAGCACTATGATGTGCAACCATTGCAACCCTAGCAATATGCCCTCTAAACTCCAGTCTACTATCAATCATCACTCCCAAATCTCTAATCTCATCCACTTCCTGCAGTACGGAACCATCAATATACAATATAGTACATAACCTTATACTTCTGCACTCCAAAATACAACATCTTGCACTTATTGATATTAAAACTACAACCGAACTCTTTTGTCCAAGTAAAAAGTTTATTTAAATCTTCCTGAAGGGATTCAGTATCAGCAGTGCTACTTATAATTCTTCCCAACTTTGCATCATCAGCAAATAGCTGAGGATCCCCAGTCAGTCCACATGACATATCATTTACAAACAAGTTAAATAGTAGAGGCCCAAGAAGAGAACCCTGAGGCACGCCACTGGTCATCCTTTTTTGAGGCACTGCTCCATTACACAACCTGCTGGTATTGTTCAGGGAGCCAATCTCTGATCCATCTAACCAATATACTGTCTATTCCCATCCTCTGCAGCTTGTATATGAACTTATCATGTGGTAATATATTAAATGCTTTTGCAAAGTCTAAGAATATTACTGTATATATGATTCTCCCTTATCTAGCACACTTGTCACCTTATCATCAAATGTAAGTAAATTACTGAAACAGGACCTGCTCTTTACAAATCCATGCTGACCTTCATAAAGGATGCTATATCCATCAACCCAATTCTGTATTCTATTCCTTATCAATCTCTCTAACACCTTGACCACAACTGCAGTTATACAGACTGGCCTATAATTGGAGACTTCTGTCTTAGAACCATGCTTATGGAGTGGTACTATTTTGCCCTCTTTCTACTCCTTAGGAACACTACTCACTGCAAGACTTTCATTAAATAACCAGGTCAAGGGCATAACCACCTGTGGTGCACATTCCTTAAGCATACGTAGTGATATGTCATCCATTCCCACAGCCTTATTCACATCTAACCCAACCAACATCTGATGCACCTCTGTTTCTTTCACTTCCAATTCTCCTAATACTTGCCTCTCTTCTATATATTGTACCGGACAATTTATACCAGTATGATATATGCTGATAAAGTGCTCGTTCAATAATTCCACTATATCCTTTGCAGCTGTTAGTCTGCTGCCATGACTATCCATCAATGTTAGTCTGCCATAATTATTCTTCCTCTTGCTTGCCATGTAGCAGAAGAATTCCCTCGAGTTCACCTTGGCCTGACCAGCCAACCAATTCTCATACTGCACCTTTTCTTTCTTCACCATGCTCATCATTCTAGCCTGCACCTTATACTCTTAATGAATCTGATCACCACCAACTGTCTTGTACCACTTCCATAACATTTTCTTTTCCAGCACAGCTTGCTTGATTTCGCTGTTCATCCATTTCACTCCCATTCTGTTTACTCACTTAACCGTCGGTATGCAGTCATACACTGCTTTTGTAAGATACTGCCTCATGAGTTTCCATGCATTTTCAACATCTTTTTTGCTCAGCTGATGTTAGTTAACAACATACTGATGTTAACTAACTACGGAGCTTCCTATAATCACCTGATTTATACTTCCACATGCATCCATTTTTGGCAGTGACCTTTTCTTGTTTCATCACTTCCCAAACAAGTACCGCATGATCACTGTCACCAACTGGTGGCAGTGTCAACACCTCATTAACAGCTACATCTTGTGAAGTTATCACCAAATCCAAAACATTAAGACCTCTAGTTGCTTCATTCACGTGCCACTTAAGATACTTATCTCTCAGAAATTCCACAAACTCGCTCTCCCTGTTCCCATACACCATCTTCTCCTTCCAGTCTATATTCCTGTAATTAAAGTCTCCCATCAGGATCACCTTCTTTTTACATGCCCAACTAATTTGCCTAAACATTTCACAATTAGTATTCTCTGCATTCACTGGCCTATAACATAGGGGAAGACATGAGATCTGGAGTTGATGATCGATAGGAACCTGAAATTCAGGGAACATATTGCAAAGGTGGTGAAGGTAACACAGAGGACTGCTGCAATAATGAGAAGGACGCTGACCTACAGAGATAAAAGAGTTATCATTCTGTTGTATAAGACACTGATCAGACCACACTTAGACTATTGTTCTCAGATTTGGTCCCCCCAGGATTTGAAGGGGATAAATTAGCTGTGGAAAGGGTACAAACGTGGATAACAAAGACAGTTTCAGGACTGTACAATGTTAGTTATGAAGATCGGCTGAGGGAATGTGGACTGCAGAGTTTCGTGGATAGAAGAAGGAGAGATGATATGATTGAAACTTTTAAACTGTTGAGAGGTGGTTACAGGGTTGACACTGAGGAGTTCTTTTGCTTGGTTGAACAGCTAGAAAGGAATGACGACAAGGGGCCATCCCTGGAAATTACGAAAGGAAACTGTGAGCAAGAGGGTGAGGAGTAGTTTCTTTGCATGGAGGGTGGTTGAACCATGGAATGCATTGCCTGATAGAGTGGTGAGAGCAAGAACGGTCAATGAGTTTAAGGAGTGGTATGAATAGACTTTGTGTTTCCTAGGAGAGACCTCCCACGTTGAGTCTTGATAGTCCTGATAGTCCTACACAGGTCTATCAGGACCTCCCACGATCAGCATCCTATCAGATATACTAACCTGTTTATTTCAACTTCACACCACACAGATTCAAAATCTGTGCATGCACCATCAACTTCCACACTTTGCAGATGTGCAGTTCCTCTGCAATCATTAACAGCACTTCCCCACCTCTTTTCACATCAGTATCCTTCCAGAAAATTATGCATCCTTCTAATTCTATTCCCGACATAACATCCTCCTCAGACAACCAAGTTTCACTTATTCCAATTACTTTTGGGCATACCGTCTCAATCACTGCTGCAAACTCTGCTCTCTTGTTTCGAATACTCCTTACATTTGTGTATAAACATAACAATCACTGTTGTGTTTGAGGTCATCCTACCAGCACCAACATTCTCTATTCTAGCTGCTATACTACACCTCTCTCTCTCTTCGGTTTGACCACTCCCATTTCCCTGAACTTTAACAGCACTTTCCATTCTTACCTGCCCCATCCTCACCTTTATGCATTCCATCAGCTTGTGCTGCTGCAACATCTTCAACCTCATATCCATCTTCCTCCTACTGTGCAATCCGTTGATTTGTGCTATCCTGTTCCACAGGTAGACTCTGATCATTTGCTATATTAACTTCTTAGCTCTCTGCCTCCTCAGAAAACAATAACCTTTCTAAATGTCCAACACCAAACCCATTCAAATGTAATCCATCAGGTTTATACCATTTGAACTTCCCTTCAAATTCACTCTACAGATTTACAAATTGAACCCCCTTTGCCTCACACAACTCAGCCATCTTACTATTCATTATCTCTGCTCTCCTTCTCAATTCACTGTTATCATATCTGGGCAATGGGCCTACGATTTCCCAACAACACTGTTCTTTTTTACTTGCTGCACAACTTTATTATTATTATTATCAACATTTGACCTCCATGGAGTCAAAGACTCATCGTCGGAGGTACTCACTATTGCATACAATGCTCATTCAACTGCATCTTAAACTGATTCAATGTGTCCACACACACACACACACACACACACACACACACACACACACACACACACACACACACACACACACACACACACAGACAATGCATTCCACTCACCAACCACCCTCCATGCAAAGAACCTACTTCTCACCCCCTTCTTCACATCCTCCTTATACAGTTTCCAGCAATGGCCTCTTGTTCTACTCCCCTCTCCCATTCTATGAAAAATCTCTTCCATGTCTACCTGATAATAACCCCTGACCAGCTTATATGTCTCGATCATATCCCCCCCTTCCTCCTATTCACAAGGCTCTTCAACTTACATTCTCTCAATCTGTTTTCATACTCCACATTCCAAAGACCACTGACTACTTGTGACTATTTGTGAATCTTCTCTGTACCCTTTCCAACATATCTTTGTCATCATGAAAACTTGGCGACCAAATCTGTGCACAATAATCCATATGAGGCCTGATCAAGGCCTTATACAATGGAATCATAACTTCTCTATTTCTGAATTTCAGGTCCTTGTCCACCATCACTCCTAGATCTCTCATCTCCTCTACTTCTGTTAAAGTTTCCCACCAAGTGTACTTTGCATCCCAATATTTGCTTACCAAATCTCAAAACCTTACACTTGGCAACATTGATCTGATAGTTCCACTTACTTGCCCATTCATGCAAACTATTAAAGTCCTCTTGTAAGGCATTAACATCAGCCTGACAGTGTATTGCTCTCCCCAGTTTTGCATCATCCACAAACAGCTGGATGCCACTAGTTAAACCCAACCCAATATCATTACAAATTGAACAACAATGGCCCCAAAACTGACCCCTGCAGCACACCACTAGTGACCTTTCTCTTTCGAGATACTTAACCCCATATACAACTTTCTGATACCTATTCGACAGCCAGTCACTGATCCAACACAGAAGTCTGTTATCCAATCCCATCTGTTTCAATTTATTTAAGAGCTTGTCATGTGGCAGCCTATCAAAAGTCTTTGCAAAATCCAAGTACACCACTGTATATGCATCTCCTCTGTCCAAGGTATTTGTCACCTTGTTATAGTACATAAGTAAGTTATTGAAACATGATCTCCCCTTAACAAACCCATGCTGATAACCACAGAGAATACTGCTGTTATCAACCCATTTCTGTATCCTACTTCTCACCAATCTTTCCAGGACCTTCACCACAACTCCAGATATACAGACGGCCTATAATTTGAAGCTACAGCCTTATCACCACCTTTATGCAGTGGAACAATTTTACCCTCCTTCTACTCTCCCTTGGAACTTGTGCTGTTGCAAAACTCTTATTAAACAATTCTACTGCCAATTCCCTGGAACATTCCCTTAAGATGCGTGGTAATATGACATCAAATCCTATCGCCTTATTAACATCAAGGTTATTTATTTCCTCAAATACCTCCTGCTCACTCACAATTAAGCTATCCTCTCTTATGTTTTCTACACTTCAGTTCTCTACACTTAGTTCCTCATGATTTCACCCTGATCAGGATGAAACACCCTTATAAAGTGATCAATGAATACCTCAACAATGTCTTCTGCAGAAGTTACCATTCTACCATTTTCATCCCTTAACTTCATCTTTCCATGATCATTCTTCATTCTACTTACTACATATCTAAAAACTCTCTCTAGGGTTTTTCTTAGCCTGATTTGCCAACATCTGCTCATACTCTACTTTTGTTTTCTTTACTAACTGAGTCACTCTCCTGGCTTGTTCTTTATATTCTTGATGTGACTGATTACCATTATTCATCTTGTTCTTCCTCCAAAGTACTTTCTTTTTCCAGATTTCTTGCTTAAGCTCCACATTCATCCATTTTACACTTACCATATTCAGCCCTTGGGATACATTCGTACATTGATGCTGTTATGTATTTTTTTCCAAGTTCCCATGCAGCATTTATTTCCTTACTGCTCAACTCCTCATTCCATGTTATAGCTCTATGTTGTCTCCTAAGCTTGTCATAATCACCAGCCTTATAATTCCACATATATTCTTTCCTCACAAAAGTCTGTATGACTAGCCACAACACAGGTAATTACTTCATGATCACTTTCACCAACCAGAGGAAAATGTGAAACCCTTTAACAATTACATCCTCTGATGAAATGATGAGATCTAGAAATCTTGATCCTCGCGTGCGTTTCTTTATGTGCTGCCTGAGATAGTTAGCTCTCAAGAACTCGAGAAATTCATTTTCCTTATTCCCAAATGCTAACTCTTCATTCCAATCTATACCACCATAATTAAAATCACCCATACTAATTACCCTTCCTTTGTTCACTAACCCAAGTTGTTTATATATTTCTTCATCACCACCTTCCATATTCCTAGGCCTATAGCAACATCCAACTAAATATGTCTTCCTCTCAACCACCACATTACACCACACTGCCTCATAACTATTGCCACTATTCCCTCTTTCATGTCTACCTTATGTGGACTTAGTTGTGGCTAGTCATATGAGAGGGAGTGCTGCTGATGATAGCAGGGGAATTCCCCTGCTATCATCAGCAGCAGCACTCCCTCTCATATGACTAGCCACAACACAGGTGATTACTTCATGATCACTTTCACCAACTAGAGGAAAATGTGAAACCCCCTCTAACAATTACATCCTCTGATGAAATGATGAGATCTAGAAATCTTGAGCCTCGCATGCCTTCCTTTACTTCCTCAAGTTTCTATCAACATTCTTCTTCTTGCCAACTAAGTCATTTTGTGCCCACAACTACCACTAATTTTATGTCTGGTATTTCCTTTTCTGCAACACATCAGTTATTTGCTTTATTGTTCCACCAAGAAAGCATGTTTTGTGCACTTTATTAGTAGTAGTCACACCTCTAATAAACAAGTAAACATACACTGATATACGACTTTCCTTTGATTCTTTCTTTCTTTATGACATTATCTTCCTCCTTCTCCTTATCATCAGTTAATCTCTCCTTTAGCTGTTTAATATCCTCTTCTAGATGTTTGATTTCGCTTTTCATTTTCATTAACTCCTGCCGAAGCTCTTCTACTACGGTCCCAACGTTTGCTCCCATTTCCAATCACTAATCTATCCAGAAAATTTTCACATATGTTCATGCTTTCCTCCTTCTCATTTACCCAAACAGTCTACAATTCTTTCACATTTTTCAGTGCATACAAGGCAAAGCCAGACTTTTATACCAAAGCCTTCTGTGCCAATGACATATGTTTCTTTATGGACACCATCTTTAGAAGCTGAAGTAGTACAACAAACAAGTAGCAAAACACAATATAAACAACAAAAAAATTCCAACAACAACACCACTGAAGGACACTTGTATCTAAGCTGAAAAGAATGCAGCATAATTAGTGATGAAAGCCATACTATAAACTAATTAAAAACCCTTTTTTTTTGCATGATGCCCATATCGCTATTGGCCATGGTGGCAGAAACTGCATGGAAAAGAATTAAGTACAAAATATAAAAATATTACAAGGAAGATAATTGTAATTTAGGTGGTTAGGTTAGGAGTTTTTTTTTTTTTTTTTGAAAATCAAATTGCCCAAAGGAAATGTAGCTTTATTCATAATGTCTGGTCAAATTTTTAATGAAAAAAGTGTAGATTTTTTTTTTAAATCAAATTACTCAAAGGGAATGTAGCTTTATTCATAATGTCTAGTCAATTTAATAAATTAATCAATATTTATCAGACTCTGTTTTAGTTATTATTTATAATGGCCAGGCATTATGAATAATGACCTATTAGTCACTTGGCCCCATAACATATACACTGTTGAATAAGATTATACACCTTTTGACTACTTTTACATTGCAAATATATGACTTTTGCACTATCTTGTTATCTTCCTGCATCTGGCTCCTACTGAAAGAGACTTGAATTAAGGTTGAAAATAATCTATAATACATAGTGATATGCATTAAATGGAAAGGGCTGCATATGTCACCAGTACAAGACTGGTAGTAGAATTGCTGGAGTAAAGATAAACTTTATTTTTTGTAATATTTAAAAAAAATTGTATGTGTTTCAAAATACTCATTAATGATACTGAAAATGAATGCTTCAAAATTATCAAGGCTTTTAATAAGTTTTGTAGAGAAATTTGTGTAATACAGTTACTGTTAACAAAAGCAAAATGGCAGTTATAACTAAAGTAACCAGACGTGTTATGCAAAAATTGAGTGTAGTGAACAGTGTGGATTTCTCTAAGATGCTTTGATGTTTGGGCGTGTGGTATGTATGCTTGAGTGAATGTCGCTGTCTTTATTAAGAGATTGAACAAGGGAAGTGAGAGGATGAGAATCTGTAGAAAGCCTGATATTCTAATTGACATTGATGATTTAAATGAAAGTTTTTTTTTGCACCATCAGTCAGGTTCAGTTCTGTTTCCCACAATCTCACCTGCTTTTTCAGTAATTACCATATTCATAATTACATTCTCTGCATCATATATTCTCACTCTCCCTTCTGCCTAATACCATGCTCAGACTTCTGCCTGTCAGTTGTATGGTGGATACCAATGGAAGGGTGCATAAAGAATAAAATGAAAGATAGTTGGGAAAAAGAAGTGACAAACAATTGAAGAGTAGCATAGCATCTACATTCTCTTATAAAGGGTATGGTGGATGAGAGGGTGCATGAGATCTGTTTCCCAGGATGGAGAATGAACAGGGTGATTGATGCTGTAGTTATGAGAAGTAAGCATACAAGGGAGTTAGTAGTATTAGTAGGGGCAAATGATTTGGTTGGGAATAAGGAGAATGTGAAGATGAATATCAGGAGGTTATTGAGGAGAGAAAGACAACATTGTGGTAGGAAGAGTAGTTAGTGGGTTGCCAAGGTATGATAATGATGAGTTGAGGCAGAGACAAAGATAACAAAGTGTTACTGGAAATGTGTGAAGAGAAAGGTGTGTAATTTATGAATCCGTGGGATAAGTTGGAGGAATGATGGACTGCATTTGAATGGTTTTGACATGAGTCATCTGGAAGGAAGTGTGATGGATGATGTAAACAAGATATCAGTGAAAGTCAGAGGTATAGTAAATGAGTGGGAAAGTGGATCAGATGAGATCAAAATGATTGTGAATGGAGATTGAGAGTAATGTGAGAGACAAGAATGTGAAAACAGGAATGCAAGTTTGAGAGAAAAATGGATATAAGGTGTAAGGGGAGAAAATTTTTAAAGCAATAGTGAATGCATGTATGGGAATGGTCAGCATAGGAATGGGATTGCCCTGAGATGCTAGGGGAGTAGTTGAGTGTGGAGAGATATGGGACAAAGAGTAAATGTGAGCAGACAGAAGCAGGTGAGAAGTGACAAATGAATAGTGGAATCTGCAGGCCTAATTATAGCCCAAGAAATTAATTGCTATGCTTATAAATTCCAGGAGAATCAGAAATAAGATAGATGAAACTGTTGAATTAAATGAATTTATTTGCCCACAAATAGTTGGAATAAGTGAAAATTGGTTAGATAAGAACAACATCCTGATGGGAATAAAAATCAAAGGATATGATTGGTTTTTTATTTTTTTATTTTTAGGATAGGAAGGGCAAGAAGGGAGAAGGAGCGTTGCTGATGATAGCAGGGGAATTTTGTCTGCATAAAATTGAGATATCATTATTATTATTATTATTATTACCGGCAACTCCAGGGAGTCATTAGACTCATCGAGTGAGGCCCCAAATCATATTCATCACAACTATTTGACATTCATACAGTATCTATCATACCTCGCCTTAAACTCATTCACTGTCACAGCATCCACCACAGACTCAGGGAGCGCATTCCACTCATTCACTACTCTAAAAGTAAAGAACCCAGCTCTAACACCTTTACTAACCACACTTTTGCCCAGTTTCCATGGATGTCCCCTAGTCCTCCCACAACCAGCCCTGTTCTCAAAAATATCTTCTGAATTAATTTTATAGAAACCCTTCAGTAATTTGAATGTCTCAATCATATCTCCCCTCCTCCACCTATCAACCAATTTTTGCAACCCACAAATCCTCAACCTGTTCTCATACGGTTCATTCCACAGACCTGCTATCATCTTGGTCACTCACCTCTGGATCCTCTCCACCTCCTCCCCATCAAAAAGAAACCTAGGTGACCAAATCTGAGCACAGTAGTCTAGATGGGGTCTTATCAAGGCTCGATACAGAGGAACAATAACCTGCTTGTCTCTGCCTGTCAACGTATTCTTCAGCAACCAAGTGATTTGATGAGCTGTTTTGGTCACTTTTGCAATGTGTCCCCTAAATTTCAATTCCTTATCTACCAACACTCCTAAATCTCGTGCCTCATCAATTTCCTGGAGCACGGTTCCACCAATGCAGTAAACTTCCGCTAATCTTTTCACCCCAAAATGCATAACCTTACATTTTGCCACATTAAACTGACATCCATTCTCCTTAGCCCAGACCTCCAATCTATCCAAATCATCCTGCAAAATTTTGACGTCATCTGCATTCACTATTGCCCTACCCAACTTCGCATCATCCGCAAACAAATGAACTGTTCCTCTCAGATCATTTCCTATAACATTTATGAACAAATTAAACAGCAGTGGTCCAAGAACAGATCCTTGTGGCACACCACTAGTCACAGGCCGTCTTGTGGACTCTACTCCCGAGTAAACCACTCTCTGATATCTCTCCGTCAACCACCCTCCTATCCATCTCACCAACCCTATGTCCATTCCCATATGCTACAATTTACTGATTAGAATTCCATGTGGAATCCTGTCAAAGGCCTTGGCAAGGTCCAGTAGAATCACCGTAAACCCATTACCCTTATCCAGTTCAGCCGTCACTGTGTTATAATACGTGAGCAAGTTACTGAGGCATGACCTACCCTTCACAAAACCATGCTGTCCCCGATACAGTATCCCATTTTCTTCTATCCAATCTTGTATTTTTCTCTTGACTATTTTCTCTAAGACCTTGACAATGATTCCTGATATGCTAATCGGTCGGTAATTCACAACAGCTGTCCTGAAACCACCTTTATGCAGTGGAACTATTTTCCCCTCTTTCCACCCGCTCGGGACTAACCCAGACCCGAGACTCAAATTAAACAAAATGGTCAAGGGTACTGACAATTCTTTAGCTGCTTCTCGTACAACACGAGCTGGTATACCATCCAATCCCACAGATGTATTGACATTGAGGTTATGCAATAGACTATTCACCTCCACTTCATTAACCTCAATTCCCATATAATCTACTGGTTTATTCGTTTCTGCAATGTCACCACCTGGATGATATACTTTTGCAAAGTGCTCACTCAGTAACTCAACTATCTCAAATGATTCAGTTACCTCCCTACCATCGGCATTCTTTAAAATCAATCTGCCATGTACATTTTTCCTTTTACTTGCTACATATCTAAAAAACTGTTTAGGATTCTCTTTAGCCTGCATGGCCAATGTTCTTTCGTAATCCTTTTTTGCTTTTCTTACCACACTCGTCACCCTTCTGGCCTGCGCTTTATACCGTTCATGTGCCTGCCGGTCACCCTTCTCCTTAAATTCCCTCCATAGTTGTTTCTTTTTTTGCAACTCAAGCTTAATGGTGTTATTCATTCATTTAACCCCTACTTGATTTATTATTCGGACTCTAGGTATACAGTCAGCCATTGCTTCATGCAAGCACTTCTTAACTACCTCCCATGCACTATCAACTTCTAGTCCTTGCAGTTGTACATGCCATGGCACTGAACCAATCAAACTCCTAAGCTTGTCATACTTTCCAGCCTGATAATTCCACATGTACCCTGTCTTAATTGAAAATTCTACACCTTTAGCCACCTCCCAAGTTAAGACCCTATGATCACTCTCACCGATTGGTGGCAATGTGGTCATATTTGTTACAGCCAAATCCTCAGATGTAATTACTAGGTCAAGCACTCTCTGACCCCTAGTATTTTCCATTACATGCTGTCGCAGATAGTTATCCCTTAATAACCGCATAAAATCCAGTTCCTTCCTCCCGTGTGTCCTCTCCTCACTCCAATCAATGCGACCATAGTTGAAATCTCCCATAATAATCACCCTCCTTCCACCCATTTCTTCTATTTGCTTGTGCATACTGTCACCACCATCTTTTCCATCACCTGGTCTATAGCAGCACCCAATTGTATATTTAGTTCTGCTAGCCACAATCTCACACCAAATGGCCTCAAATGTGCTCTTTTCTCTATCCTGCAATTCAACTTCTATTCTCCTTGGCTGGAGTTCATCAGCTATCATCAACAATACTCCTCCCCCATTTTATTCTCTCTGTCATTCCTGAACACACTATACCCATCACATTCAATCCCACTAGTTATATCATCTACAGTCAGCCATGTTTCACTAATACCTATAATCTGTGGTCTGGAAGTGCCAACCATGGCCAAAAACTCTTCCTTCTTGTTCTTAATACTCCTAGTATTAGTGTACATGAATTTAAGACCCCCATTAGCCCCCACCCTACCTTGATGCCTTATATTAACTATCCCACTCAGATTTGTTGTCCTTATTTGCTCTGGCATATTATATTCATTCTTACATTCAACTGCCTCCATAAGGACTGTATCTCTACCCCCCCCCTAACAAATCTAGTTTCCCTGAATTTGCACATCCACTACATTCAGCAACACTTTCTCAAGTCTTCTTACACCGTAACCATTCAAATGCAAGCCATCCATCTTATATAGATCCTTTCGCCCATCAAACTCACTCCACACATCCACAAATTCCACATAACCCACGCATAAAGTTATTTGCAATTATAGCCCTCCTTTTAAACATTTCACTGTCATACCGTGGCAAAAGACTAATCATTCTAACTCTCTCACTCTTTTCTTTTGCTAACTCAAACAATTCATTCAGGTCTTCTATCATTTCCATTTTATCTCCTTTCAAATCATTCGTACCTGCCACAACAATCATTTCTTTCACCCTTTCCTTTTGCTCTCTAATAGACGCAGTTACGTCCTTTATGGTCGCACCAGGTTGGTACGATTTTGTCAAATCCTCTACTAACACACCTCGTACTAACGAGTCTCCATACAGCACTCTATCCTTCATTTTGTTCATGTTCACATTCATACGTCTATTTTTCCTGTCATGCCTTTTATTATTGGTTGGTTCATTCAGTCTACTTTTGTTCATGCACTCTAGCTGCTGTTTTGCTCTTTCTATCGCACTATTCAACAACGCAATCTCACTCAATGCATCTATCTCATCTTTTTTGTTCTCTGAGAAACCATTTATACTATCATTCACACTTTCTACATTCACACTCTCACAATTTTCATGTATAACCTTGCCGTTTCTTGTCATATCCCTATTTCCTTCATTCTGAAGGTTGACAAAAATATCACACTCACGATCCGAAATACACTTCAATTCCGCATTCTCCCTACATTTTCTACACACATTCAATCCTTTATTATCATCTAACCACACTCCGACCACACTCCGCAAAGCGTACATTTCACAGCTAGTACACTGACTCATTTCTTTTATGCTACCGTTCTTTGATAGCGATGGCGAACCTTCATTACTGGCCGCCATTTTCCTTCTCACAGGTGCCATATTTATCTGTAACGTGTTTTGTCAAATTATACGTTATAACACCAAAAATAGACGCACTAAAATACGCAAGGCAAACAAAACAAAACAAAACTACGCAATATTAAGTAATTTGTATAGATAACTGAAAATGATACTTATCTTATCTGGAGCTTGCATGAACACTACACATTATGAATTCATCTAGCGGCGACTTCCCGACATAGATTATGTTATAAAACACTTTAGTACACTAACCACGCTAATAAAGCTCCAATAATATGCCAAAATTAAACACTTAAGTCCATTAAATTGAATCCAAAACACCAATAAATCAACAAAAACACAAATCTCTCAGGAGCTCTCCGATAGCACGTCCGTTCACCAGCTAGCCTCGACACCCGAATATCATGGGATAATAATGACTAGATAGAGTTTTCTTGTCTGAATAAGGCAGGAGTGGATGAATGAAGAGATTAAGCATGAAATCTAGAGGAACAAAACACTTTGGAGGCTACACAAGTGAATGTTGGTAATAATCAGTTGCATGAAGAGTACAAAGAGAAGGCTAGGAAAGTGACTCAGTTGGTAATGACAGTAAAAGTGCAGTATGTGCAGAAGTTAGCCAATCAAGCCAAGAAAAGCCAGTAGAAGAAAGAATTACTATGGAAGGATGGTAAGTTGATGACAGTGGTAGATTGGTAATTGATGCATAGGATATAGTTGAAGTATTCAATGAGCAGTTTATCAGTGTATTTCATCCCTGTGAAGGAAGCATCATGAGAAGCTGGAGTGTAAAAGGTATGGTGGTGGAGGAGGGGGTTGATGATGAGTGAATGGAGGTATATGAGGAATTATGTAAACTTCATGTTAAGAAGACAATAGGACTTGACAATGTAAATTGTACATGTTTTTGGTCATAAAGTGTTACAAAATAAAGACTTATTGTTACATAGACCATATATTTATAACGTAGTAAAGGTTTTACAAATTTCCTACCGGTTTCGCTAGTAACTGACTAGCTTTCTCAAGGCTTGCATAGTACAAAAAAAGGTAAATTCAAAAAAGGTTTAAAAAATACAAAGAACCATTAGTACCTATTAGGTAGCTAGGGTGACACGTTCGCGTGACATAACTACTCAGCATCATGAACACGCGTTACATGCAAACGCGTAATATGATTATTTGCGTACTGTAGCTCTGTTGAACTGAGGGAGTTTATTAGATTTTTCCAGGTTCAGAATGGCCCCTTGATTTCTGTTTAGGTTACTTCCCATACATAGTACAACTGCCGCTTCTTTAAATACTCGATGTCTGTAATCCTCGTCTACGTAGGGCATGGAGCTGTTATTCCAGTCTATAGTGTGGTTCGAAGTTGAAAAGTGATGTGCCAATCCTGAGGTGATCGTTCTGTTGTGATTAACATCGCCTACATGTTCTTTGTGTCTTATTTCCAGGCTTCTCGAAGTCTGTCCAATGTAGGAAAGACCGCACGTGCATGGAATATTATACACACCTGGATATTTATAAAATGGCACACTGTCTTTAGGAGATCTTAGGACCTGTCTTATGCTATTTGTTGGTTTAAATACAACCCTGATGTTATGTGTCTTTAACAATCTTGCAATTTTTGTGGAAGTTGAACCTATTGATAGTAAGAATCTAGAGCAGGTAGAAAACTTCACCTACCTCGGAGGAGTAATTGAGTACAACGGTGAAATTACAAAAGATATAAACAAACAAATCAGTCAAGCATCCCAAACTTTTCGATGACTTAATAAAATATTATTATTATTATTATCCCAAGCCCACATGGAGTCAAAGACTCATCTGGGAGGTCCTTTTATCACACAGCTCATCATACCGTGCCTCGAACACATTCAAACTCCTTGCACACACCACACTCTCAGGCAAGGCATTCTAATCATTTACAACTCTGCACGATAATACTCACACCCTCTTTATACAGTTTCCAGGGATGACCTCTGGTTCTCCCCCGATCTCCCACTATTTTCTGTAGAACTTCTCCAGCATTGATCCTATAACAACCCCTTACCAACTTGTAGGTCTCCGTCATATCTCCCTCCTCTTGCTCCTACTCACCAGACTCTGCAAATTACATCTTCTCAATCTTTCCTCATACTCGACATTCCAGAGGTCAGAAACTACCTTAGTCAGTTGCCATTGGACCCTTTCAAACATCTCTTCATACTTCTGAAAACCAGGTGACCAAATCTGGGCACAATAGTCCATGTCCCCAGATTTGGTCCATGTCCACAATAGCCTAATCAAAGCCTTATACAACGGAACAAGAATCTCCCTACTTCTACACGTTAGTGTCCTCCGCATCATTCCCAGAAGCCTTTGTGTTGTCTTCACAGTTTTGGCTATGTGTCCCCTAAATTTCAGATCCTTATCGATTATCACCCCCAGATCTCTTATTTCTTCCACCTCCAATAATATATCCTCACCAAGCATAAATTCTGCATCCCATCTTTGTTTTCCAAATTTTAAAATCTTACATTTTGCAACATTGAACTCGCATCTCCATTTCCATGCCCAATCACTCAATTTATTCAAGCCTTCTTTTAAGGCCACAACATCTTCACTACTCTTCAAGGTTCGTCCCAACTTTGCATCATCTGCAAACAACTGAATATCTCTATCTCCATCCAAATCTTCACCTATATCATTAATATACAAGTTATACAGTATTGCCCCAAAACAGAACCCCGAGACACTCCACTAGTGACTTTCTTTTTGCTGGATATCGCTCCTGCATACACAACTTGTTGATACATATCAGATAGCCAGTCTCCAATCCAATGCACTAATCTAATATTCAACTCCATCTGCTCTAGTTTGACTATCAATTTATTATGAGGTACTATATCAAAAGCGTTTGCAAAATCCAAGTATATTACTGTGTATCCATTTCCTCTGCCCAAGGAAGCAGTCACTTTATTGTAATAAGTAAGTAGATTACTAAAACATGACCTCTCTTTAGCAAATCCATGCTGTCCATCAAAGATAATACCATTGTTGTCAACCCAACTCTGGATCCTAGTTCTCACAAGCATCTCCAACAACTTAACCACAACACCTGACACACAGATAGGCCTATAGTTTGATGCTTGAGTTTGATCACCTCCTTTATGAAGTGGCACAATCTTGCCCTCCTTCCACTCCTTAGGGAATTGACTGAGTGCAAGACTCGTATTAAAAAAATATGTAAAGACAGGTGTCAACTCCCTGGCACATTCCTTCAGAATACGTGGTGATATATTATCAAGTCCCACAGCCTTATTAACATCTAGTTTATGCAACTTTCCATACACCTCTTACTCACTTACAGCCAGTCTCTTCTCCCCATCATCAACTGCTCTCAATCTCTCCATGAAGTCACATTCACAAGATTGAAAGACCTTTATGAATTGCTCATTAAGTATCTCCACCACACGTCTTTATACCATTTTCTCCTATGAATGTCATCCTTCCATAATCATTCTTTCTTTTGCTGGCTACATATCGAAAGAACTTAGGATTCTTTTTGGCTTTATTAGCTAACTGCTGTTCATACCTCTCTTTATGTACCCTCACCAACCAAGTCACCCTCCTTGCCTGGTCTTTGTAGACCTCATGGAATTGGTTATTTCCACTTCTCTTATGCTGCCTTCATAATGCCCTCTTTCTCTGTATCGCATGCTTAATCTCTTTATTCATCCATCTCACACCTACTTTATTTAACCTTCTCACCCTTGGAATACACTTAGACATTGCATTTACTAGATAATTTTTTAAAATCCTCCAAGCTGCATTGATCTCCTTTCCGGCTAACTCTTCATTCCATGCTACACCCACAAGCTGTCTCCTGAGCTCTTCATAATCACCCCCCCCCCCTTGTAGTTCCACATATACCATTTTCTCACAGAGGTCATCACACTGCTGGCAACCACCCAGGTAATCACCTCATGGTCACTCTCACCAGTTGGTGGATGATTTGACACCTCATTTATAATTACATCCTCTGATGAGATGACCAAATTCAAGACCCTCAATTCTTGCATGCCCTGTGTTACATACTGTCTGAGGTAGTTATCCCTCAAAAACTCATTTTCTTTACTTCCAGTTGCTATCTCATCATTCCAGTCTATATTGCCAAAATTAAAATCACCCATAATTATCACCCTTTTCTTATTTGCTTGACTAATTTGATTATACATTTCATTATCACCACCATTCACATTACTTGGTCTATAACAACATCCAACCAAGTATTTTATTCCATTCACCTCTATCTCACACCATACTGCCTGAAAACCACTGGCACTATTTCCCTCTTGCATCTCTACTTTGTATGGACACAACTCTTTCTCTATCATCAATAGCACACCCCCTCCCTTTTTATCCCTTCTATCCTCACGAAACACATCATACCCTTCAATCTCTATTCCTGTCAACATGTCATTCTCTTCCAACCATGTGTCACTTAAACGTGTGGACAGACTTATGTGTTCATCGAACATATTGTTTATTTTTTAACGGTATATATTAGAACACAGAAACTAAGTAAATAATTAATTTATTAACTTATTGCTGATATTTTGCTGGTGTTATAACCAGCATCTTCAGAGCACAAAAACACAGTTTGTCACAATACGCGACAACATGGTGTAATCAATGGACTAGTTAAACAAAATTGTAGCAAACAAAATTTGTTTAACTAGTCTGTTGATTATTACACCTTGTTATAGTCTCGCGTATTGTGACAAACTGTGTTTTTGTGCTCTGAAGATGCTGGTTATAACACCAGCAAAATATCAGCAATAAGTTAATAAATTAATTATTTACTTAGTTTCTGTGTTCTAATATATACCGTTAAAAAATAAACAACATGTCTCACTTATTCCGACAATCTTTGGGTGAACAGACACAATTAATGAAACCATTTCATCTGCCTTGTTTCTTATACTTCTAGCATTTGTATACAAACAACAGCTAGTTCCACTGATACCACTCACTTGATGTGATCCCGCCATGCTCGACTGGGGCCATTTCCCTTTCTGCTTATTCATTTTAAACCCCTTTTCAATTTCAACTGTTTCCTCTTGATCCTAGGTCATCCCATTTCTTTCTTGTCTACACATGCTCTCTCACCTCCTCTCGGAGCATCCACCTATCTCACACTGTGTACCTCTGTCCATCCTGAGCCTCCCCATTTCCCTGCTCCTCTGCACACCCATTCTCTCATTTTCTATACTCATTCTACTCATTTCTTCATTCATAACCATATCCTCAATCTCTCCTCTCTTACTCTCCTGCTCTTCCACATCACTTCCCGCTTGATCTGATTCATTCTCTCTCACTCTACTCACTTTTCTGCCTTCCAGCAGCAGTCTCTCCGAGTGACTCACACCATAACCACTGAAATACAGTCCATAGCTCCAATACAGTTCACTTCTTCCTTGAAACGCCATACAACTCCCATCTCCTCACACATTTCAGCCAGCATATCATTCATAATCCTTGCTCTCTGCCTCATTTCACCACATTCATACCTAGACAACACACTAAATACCCTTCCTGTCATACTATTTTCTTTTATTCTTCCAAGCAGCCTCCTGATATCCATTCTGACACACTCTTTGTCCTCTCTCAAATCATTTGTACCAATTAATACTATTAACTCTTTTGCTTGCTCCTGCCTCATATCCAATGCCTCAATCACTCTACTCATTTTATCGCCTGGAAAACATACCTTGTGCATTGTATCCTCTAGCAAACCTTTAATAATGGAGTCACCATACAACGCTACTCACTCATCTTTCGTTAACTCTTTCATGCCATCATGATTTATTTTAATAGTTTTGACCTGAATTCTCTTAATTTCATTCCTCATCCAATCCAATTCAACTTCCGAATCTCGTGACACATTCTCTCTATCATTCAATCTTTCTAACTTTCTAACTCTCGACCCCCTCTTCTCACTTTCACTCTCATTCATCCTTCTGTGCCTCCGTACTTTCGGTCCAACATGCATCCAACTTTCGCTATCATTCATTCTTTCGATTTTTTCCACTTTCGATTCCTACATCACTATTTCCAGTTTCTTTCATTCTCTCAATTTCGTTTCCTTCCTCCACTCTCGCCTCACTTTCATCCTTTTTAACATCTGTTACGGTTTTTAAATCACTCGTTTTCTTTTTTATTGATTTTTTAACATTCTTTCACACCATCCTTCTCTTTCGAAGCATGCACTTGTTTTCCCCGCGACATTCTCGCTACTAACATTTTCTGTCATCAATTTCGTATTTGCATTCATCAATTCCTCTCTCAGGTCACACACACCCTCCTTCCATCTGCCCTAAACATCCACAAATCATTTATGTAATCGAAAGAATACATGTAACACACCTCACACTTAATAAAATGACTGAAGTCTAAATTAAATTTATGGAATGACAACGCCGCCACCATGTTATCTTTGCCGGTTACTACTTTAAGGTCTAATAATAATGAATTCGTAATTAAGTTTAGGCAAATGAAAATTCCCCACACTAATAAAACTGGTAGTGCACAACTTTTACAGCAGCTCTTACTCAAACAAATACTCATATATACTTAATTATTCCAAGAATACTTATCTCAATCTGGAGCTCTTCTTACACATGTCCGCCACACTTGACTCATGAGCACCCTCGACTTGATATGGAAGTCAAGAGACATCAAACAAATAACAAAAGTAAGAATCTATGAGACAATAGTCCTCCAAATACTCCTCTATGGAAGTAAATGCTGGAATCTGAAAATAGCTGAAGAGAAAAAATTATTAACTACTGAAATGGGTTGGCTAAGAAGATTACTTGGAGTATTTCTGCTGGATAGACTAAGAAACAAAGACAAATAAACGACTAAAACAAGAAATGACAATAATAGACAAAATCTGAGAAAGAAAACCGTGATGGTTTTGGCATGTGACCAGAATGGGAACAGAAAGATTATCAACTAAAGCCCTGTAATACAACGATGGAAGGTAAAAGATTCAAAGGGCGGCCCACAATTAGATGGATAGACAAAATAAAAGAGGACCTAAAAACCAAATCACAACAAGCAACACCAAACTGGACAGAATTGTTTGGACTCTCCAGGGACAGACAAAAGTGGAAAGAATTTATTCGTCCTCATCATCATCCACATAGATGATGGAAGAGAGAAGAAGAAGAATTACACATTTAAAAAATCCGTATATAAATATAAATAACCCATTTCATGGATTATACCTAGGCATACCATTTGTAAAATAAATTAGATGTTATTATCATGAATTTTTGATGTCATGTCTTACAGTTAATAATAGTAACTGATCTCAATACGTCTCTTCATTTAAAATTATATCTCAGTTCTTAATCATAGAATAATGAGAAAACTAAGCTATTGTTGTGCTTTTTGGTTTCTCTTCAGATGCAATTTTTTGAAAAAATTACTATTCAACACAGAAAGTTCAGTTTTGTTCCAAGTTCTCTCTCACTCTCACACACACACACACACACACACACACAGTTAACTTCTATTTTATTGAGTGATTGTTTAGGTCTTACACTTAAAGTTATTAAATGTATATAATTAGTGCCATAGAATCATTCTTTAATTAACTAATTAAAATTAATTTGGTTTAAATAAAAGCATTCTGTTAAATAATTTAAACTATCAAAATTTATTTATCATAACTGTATTTCATTTCAGAAATGGTATGATAATGGGCCACCAACAGTGTTCTGGTTGTCAGGATTTTTCTTTACCCAAGCATTTTTAACAGGTGCTCAACAAAATTATGCAAGGAAATATACTATTCCTGTTGATCTTTTGGTCTTTGATTATGATTACATAGAAGATAAAGAGTATAAAATGCCGCCAGAAAATGGTATGACTTTTTTTTTTGTTATTTCATTCATATTTAATAATGATAAGTTAAAGTGAAATTTATGCATAAGGATATATTTCTCTACCTGATTCTGATTCTCTGCATAGTCACTGAAGGACATAGTCATGCATCACGTCACTCATATTTAAATCTTATTTTAAGATTAGTTAGACTTAAATATTATAAGAAAATAATGATAAACCTAAGATTTATGACATAGTTAATTCAGTTTCTGCTATACATTTAACCATCATAAGTCACAAGTGTCTTTCAGTGGTGTTGCTTTTGGAGTTTGGAGTTTAGTTGTTGTGTATATTGTGTATATTTTTGGTTTATTCTTACCGAAAGAGTGAGGTCAGAGTTGGAGGCGTTCTACGGTGGAAGAGTAGAAAAAGATACATTCTCATTATTTAGTATAGTTGTAGTATAGTATAGTTTATATTTATAGTATCGCATAAGTATAGCTTATAGTAGACAGTAGTAGTAGTTCCTAGTACTCAGCACTATTTGAATGATGGCAGCAGCCACAGCTCGAATTACAAATAGTGTTACCAAGTCCTTCCCCATTGAAGGACTACATTTTGCATAGCATACTACAGGATTTTGTGGTATATATGCATCCCAGCAGTTGGGTATGTGGCAGGTGAAATATGGAGGGTTACGCATATGTGGAATTAGAGATTACCATAACCAACCTCAGCAGTGTTGCATCAGAGTGAGAGAATATCAACCTACAGAGAGAGAGAGAGATGAGTGGTGTGATAGAGGGTGAGAATAATGAGTGAAATGTAAATGAAAAAATAAGAGTGGGGGGGTGGAAAGTTTGAATAATTGTGAAGTTTTCAGAGATGGTCTTAATTGGAGGATGAATGGTGAGCAAGACTGGGTAGCTTGCAGAGAGAGATAGATGAACTGAAAGAGGAGATGGAATGTCTTGGGAATGAGTTGAGAAGTGTGAAAGATGAGATAAAGCGAATGGAAGAGATGAATGCAAGGCAAATCAGAGTAGAAGTGAGAGAAAGTTATGGGAATGGTAGAAAAAGAGAGAATAAATACAGCAGAAGACAGGGAATGAGAGAGAGTTATGGGAATAATAGAAGAGGAGAGAATAGAAACAGTAGGAGAGAGGGAATGAGGAGAATGTGAGGGAGTGCTGGAACCAGGGATAGAGAGAGCGAGATGCCAGGATGGCAGGTAAGTAGGAGAACACAGAGAGAAAGTGTTAGAGGAGAGAGAGTGAGGGATGCAGGTGAGCGATCAAGGAAAAGAGTGGTAAGAGGTGTGTATGGAGACTTGATGATCAGTGATGTGCAAGATAGGATGCCAGAGGAGTGTTTGCCTGGAGAAACAATAGAGAGTGTGGCTATGGCAATTAAGCAGGGTGAAAGGGTGGATAAGATGATTGTAATGGTAGGCACAAATGACTTCGGAGGCAGTGTAAATCAGGTGGCAAGAGATCTGAGATTCATGCTTAAGGTTGTACAGAAGAAAACTCAGACAAAGAAGATTGTGTGTGTGTGTGTGTGTGTGTGTGTGTGTGTGTGTGTGTGTGTGTGTGTGTGTGTGTGTGTGTGTGTGTGTGTGTGTGTGTGTTGCCCAGGTATGATAATGATAAGCTGAGTAGAAGTGCATTAATAATGAATAGCATGATAGTCAGAATGTCTCAGAAAAGAGACTTGGAATATCTGAATACTTGGAGGGCATTTGAGGACAAAAAGGAACTGTATGCAAGAGCCAGCTTGCATTTGAATAAGGAAAGATGTAGGCATCTGGAGAGATTGCTGTTCTCTGAACGAGTCGGTGTGTCAATGCAGAGAAACTAGAATTACCAGGGTGAATGGTAGCAGGGGGTGGCCTCTTGTGGGAATAGGTACTGGGAAGAAGGGGGAATACATCAGGTAATGCTGAGTCCAGTGGAATCAGGAAGGGATAATGATAGGAATAGAAGCAGTGGCATTTTTATGCTTTATACTAATGCCTGTCAAAATTTATGACAGGCATTAGTATAAATTTATTCTGGAGTATCCAGAATAAAGGAGATGAATTGGTGGTGCTAATAGCATCAGCCTGTCCAAAGATTATTGTGATCTCTGAGACCTGGTTGACAGAAGATGATATAATAATAGGATAGAAGTAGCAGAGTACGCATTTTTTGAAAGGATAGGAAGGGAAAACGCAGTGGTGGAGAACTGCTTATGATAAGTGATGACATGTCCTCTCGGAAGGCTTTAAAAGCATATGGTGGGAAGTAGAGGTGGGCAAGATAGGATATTTAGTGGGGTATTTGCTACAAGCCAAGGAGCACAGAGAGTGAGGAGCAGGAAATGTTTAACCAGTTGAGCTTGGCAAGTACAAGAAGAATGATTGTTATGAGAGATTTTACTATGGCAGTATAAATTGTGAAGTGGAAAATGCATGTAGTAATAAGGGAATGGAATTTCTAGAATTCTTGAGGGACAAATGTCTAGGGCAACATGTAATAGAAGGAACACGAGGTTCAAGAGTTTTGGATTTGGTCATAGCATCAGAAGAACTGATTATTATTATTATTATTATTATGGGCAACTCCAGGGAGTCCTTAGACTCATCGAGGGAGGCCCCAAATCATGTTCATCACAACTATTCGACATTCACACAGTATCTATCATACCTCACCTTAAACTCATTCACTGTCACAACATCCACCACAGACTCTGGCAGCCCATTTCACTCATTCACCACTCTAAAAGTAAAGAACCCAGCTCTAACGCTCTTACTAACCACACTTTTGCCCAGCTTCCATGGATGTCCCCTAGTCCTCCCACAACCAGCCCTGTTCTCAAAAATATCTTCTGAATTAATTTTATAGAAACCCTTCAGTAATTTGAATGTCTCAATCATATCTCCCCTCCTCCGCCTATCAACCAAT
This sequence comes from Typopeltis vanoorti, assembly GCF_054136105.1. NCBI lineage: Eukaryota > Metazoa > Arthropoda > Arachnida > Uropygi > Thelyphonidae > Typopeltis > Typopeltis vanoorti. Next base: position 118,798,114 of record NC_143555.1, on the reverse strand, counting down.
TTTTGCAACCCACAAATCCTCAACCTGTTCTCATAAGGTTCATTCCACAGACCAGCTATCATCTTGGTCACTCGCCTCTGGATCCTCTCACCTCCTCCCCATCAAGAAGAAACCTAGGTGACCAAATCTGGACACAGTAGTTGAGATGGGATCTTATCAAGGCTCGATACAGAGGAACAATAACATGCTTTTCTCTGCTTGTCAACGTATTCTTCAGCAACCAAGTGATTTGATGAGCTGATTTGGCCACTTTTGCAATGTGCCTCCTAAACTTCAACTCTTTATCCACTAGCACTCCTAAATCTCGTGCCTCATCAATTTCCTGGAGTACAGTTCCACCAATGGAGTAAACTGCTGCTTATCTTTTCACCCCAAAATGTATAACCTTACATTTTGCCACATTAAATTGACATCCATTTTCCTTAGTCAAGACCTCCAATCTATCCAAATCATCCTGCAAAATTTTGACATCATCTGCATTCACGCAAACAAATGAACTGTTCCTCTCAGATCCTTTCCTATATCATTAATGAACAAATTAAACAGCAGGGTCCAAGAACAGATCCTTGTGGCACACCACTAGTCACAGGCTGTCTTGTGGACTCTACTCCTGAATAAACCACTCTCTGATATCTCTCCATCAACCACCCTCCTATCCATCTCACCAACCTTATATCCATCCCCATATGCTGCATTTTACTGATTAGAATTCCATGTGGTATCCTGTCAAAGGCCTTATCAAGGTCCAGTAGAATCACTGTAAACCCATTACCCTTATCCAGTTCAGCCGTCACTGTGTTATAATACATGAGCAAGTTACTGAGGCATGACCTACCTTCACAAAACCATGCTATCCCCGATACAGTATCTCATTTTCATCTATCCAATCTTGTATTTTCCTCTTGACTATTTTCTCCAAGACCTTGATAATGATTCCTGTTACCATAACGATTATGCTGATTGGCTGGTAATTTTCAACAGCAGCCTTGGAACCACCTTTATGCAGTGGAACTATTTTCCCCCCTCTTTCCACCCCCTTGGGACTGACCCAGACCCGAGGCTCAAATTAAACAAAATGGTCAAGGGCACTGACAATTCTTTAGCCGCTTTACGTATGACATGAGCTGGTGATTATAATTGAGATGACATCTCTTCCCCTAGTTGGAGAGTGTGGTTTGACTTGGAAGATAAATAGACATGCAGGAGTTTCAAAGAGAAGGTGTAAAAACAGTCATAATTTAAAATTATGAATGTTTTTACAAATTGTTTGTGTTAGTACATTAGTTTTGGTTTCATTATACTTATTATCAGCACTTGTGATGTGTGCCTGTTATTGATGTTATTTTGTCAAAATGAAATCTGAAGCATTTAAAAAAAAAATTATATACTTACTGGATTTGGATAGTTGTGTTACTTTCAGAAATTTTATTGTGGTTTAAAATTATGAAGTGCTGTGTTTTGTAAAGGCATTCTTGTAATGCTAATGGAGACAATATGTCAGCCATTATACCTAACTTCTTGCTTGCCACTTTCATGGAGTGCACATGCTCACCAAGGAGTTTTGATGGTTGACAGCTGGCAGAGAGAGCGTTCAGTATCAAGGTAACTGAAACAACAAGAGAGCATTTGGTATCAGAGAACAGGAAAAAAACAAAAGAGAGCTAATGGAAGTTTAAGAACGCAGACAGAGGAAATTTGTTTTTACAAAGTTTATTTAGTTGTATGTATGTGACAGTGAGAGGAATATTAATAGAAGATTCCGAAAAAGGAATCATAGAACTGTGAGCCTTTAAAGTGGAAGAGTTAAGACTGTAAATAAGCCAGCAAAGGTTGGTCAATTGGTAGAGCCTCTGTTACTAATGGCTCATGCAAAAAGTTAAGCAAGTTTGAGCGCAGTTGTCGGAAGGGGTTAAATCGTTCGATGCTGTTGGCACACTCTCCCTCGATGAGTCTTTGGACTCCCTGGGGGTGTCACATAATAATAATAATAATAAAATAAGTATTGGTAAATAAAAAAAAATACTGCAATTGACATTCTATAGGAATGTTCGAGGAAATGCTGATTGGAAAAAAAGTTTCTCTGGGATCACTGATGAGAGGCTGTATACTCTGTTGGAGGAGCTGTACTGGAGGAAGTAGGGGAGACAAGAGATCTGGGGGGGGGGTGATGATTGATAGAAACCTGAAATTTGGGGAACATATTGCAAAGGTAAAGGTAACCTAAAGGATTGCTGCAATACTGACATCATCTGCATTCACGCAAACAAATGAACTGTTCCTCTCAGATCCTTTCCTATATCATTAATGAACAAATTGGAAAGGTAACCTGAAGGATTGCTGCAATACTGAGAAGGATGTTGACCAGTGGAGATAAAAGTGTTGTCATTCCATTGTATAAAGCCCTGATCAGATCACACTTGGACTATTGTTCTCAAATTTGTCTCTAGAATTTGAAGGAGATAAATTAACTGTGGAAAGGGTACAGAGGCAGATAACAAAGATGGTTTCAGGACTGTATAATGTTATTTATGAGGATTGCTTGAGAGAATGGACTGTAGAGTTTGGTAGATAGAAGGACAGGTGATATGATTGAGACTTTTAAACTGTTAAGAGGTAGTTACATGGTTGACACTGCAGAGTTCTTTAGCTTGATGGAACAGAGGAAAGGAGCGAGGACAAGGGGCCATCCCTGGAAGTTATAAAAGCTGTGAGGAAGAGGGTGAGGAGTGGTTTCTTTACATAGAGGGTGGTTGAACCATGAAATGCATTGCCTGATAGAGTGGTGAGAGCACAAACGGCCCATGAGTTGGAATGATATGATAGACTGTGTTTTCTAGCAAGGACCTCCCACAATGAGTTGTTTGATTCCATGGAGCCCTGAATAATAATAATAATAATAATAATAATTAGCCATATTTCAAAAACTCCTTTTTTACCACAGGAAATGCCCAAGGAATGCATTTGAATCTGAGATAGCCTTTCAAGCTGTACATGCAAGTGCCTAAATCTGTGGTCAGCAAAGAATTAGCTGCCCCAGTAATGAACATTGTTCACGGCCAGCAACAGCAACCAGCCTAGTTCAGCAAGGGTTGGTCAAAGATTTCATGAATCTCCAAACTAGAGAAAAAACACTGCCCTTGCCCAAAGCAACGAACAAAGGTTTGTTTCACTTTTATATGTCAATATAGCAGGAAACAGCTCTGCATGTATTTCTCCTTTTTAGAGAGTTACTGTACATATAAATAATAATGCATTATCAATCATGCTTGCACTTATGAAGATAAGTCTCAAAGTTTATTTCTTACCAGAAATAAACCACTAAATGTGCTCTTCAGGTTGCTACTAAAATATAACACAGTGGTGGGCAAAATCTAAATGCTTGTGTGCCTCTACCATCAGGCCTGAGTTTGTCCACATCAAAAGCTTTAGAAGATAAGCTTTGAAATACTTTGGCAGCAACACTAATGGGACCATACTGAAAATAATAAATACAGAAATTAACAAAACAGCTTACACACCTTTTACATCGCTGTAGCTGCTCAATATTTCTACTGCAATGAAGAGGGCCATTTTTTTTTTTTCCAAGAACAAAAAACAAGCTAACAACACTTTCATTGCTTACATACCAGGAACTTGAACAATCAAACCAAAAAAAAAAAACTAAGACATTCCCAGCAAACCTCTGAAATGCAAAACATTCTGCCAATAATGCAGGCTCAAAGTCAAGAACCACCAATGAAATTTTGTCTTTCAAAGAACTTTTTCCTGCACCATATAAAAAGCACCCTTAGAGAAATAGAAGTGGGAAACAGACAAACAACAGCAAAATCACCTGAGCAAAGTACCAAAGAGGAATAACTATTATCTAATAGTTATTGTTGACCACAACAGTCAACAATAGTCAAAACGTGAGGTTTGTGACTCTGGATCAAGAAAAAGCTTTCGGTTGCATTGAATACCTTACTTTTTCAGCTGTTTGAAAGCTTATGATTTTAGTACTGGCATCATTAAAGCTATTTGGATGTTACACTCTAGCTCTCATCTTTACATAAAGATAAACAACAGACTTACCCAACCTATACTATGCAGCAGAAGCATAACACAAAGCCCTCTTGCACAATACCATAGTGCCCTTTCAGTGCAGAAATTCCCTGGGCAAAAATGCCCAGGGAATGGAAGGAAGGTAAGATAGTGCCATTGCATAAGGGTGGTAACAGACTGAAAGTGTCTAATTATAGGCCAGTCTGTGTGTCATCAGTAGTTGTTAAGATCTTGGAGAAAGTAGTGAGGGACGGTATACAGCATTGGGCAGATGAGGGTAATGTTATCTGTGAGAATCAACATGGATTTGTGAAAGGACGCTCTTGTTTTAGCAATATGCTAGCCTTTTATAATAAAGTTTCAAGAACATTAGATGAGGGAAAGGCATATACTGCAGTTTTCTTAGACTTGGCGAAGGCATTTGACAGGGTGCCACATGATAAGCTGATATTTAAGTTGCAGCACATGGGTCTGGATGTCGGATTGGTCAACTGGATTCAGGATTGGCTGTCTGATAGGTATCAGAGAGTTGTGTGTGGTGGAGCAGTTTCCAGGAAGCAGAGGGTTACAAGTGGGGTCCCACAGGGCTCAGTACTAGGACCTATATTGTTTAACCTTTATATCAATGACATAGCCAGTGGATTGCAGGGGGATATTCAGTTGTTTGCGGATGATGCGAAGCTGGGAAGGATTATTAGTAATAGTGCAGATGTGGTAGCCCTGCAAGAGGATTTAAATAAGCTAGAGAGATGGGCAAATGAATGGGGGTGTAAGTCAGTTTAATGCAGCAAAATGTAAGGTCTTGAGGTTTGGGAAACATTGATGGGATGCTGCATACTCTATGGGAGGAGTTATACTGGAGGTAAGTAGGGGAGACAAGAGATCTGGGGTTGATGATTGATAGAAACCTGAAGCTTAGGGGACATATTGCAAAGGTGGTGAAGGTAACACAGAGGATTGCTGCTATTATGAGAAGGACACTGACCTGCAGAGATAAGAGGGTTATCATTCCGTTGTATAAGTCTCTGATCAGACCACACTTGGACTATTGTTCTCAGATTTGGTCCCCAGGATTTGAAGGGGATAAATTAACTGTTGAAAGGATACAAAGACGGATGACAAAGATGGTTTCAGGACTGTACGAGGATAGTTATGAGGATCGGCTGAGAGAATGTGGACTGCAGAGTTTGGTGGATAGAAGAAGGAGAGGTGATATGATTGAGACTTTTAAACTGTTGAGAGGTGGTTACAGGGTTGACACTGGGGAGTTCTTTCGCTTGGTTGAACAGCGGGAAGGAGTGATGACAAGAGGCCATCCCTGGAAGTTACGAAAGGAAACTGTGAGCAAGAGGGTAAGGAGTGGTTTCTTTGTGTGGAGGGTGGTTGAGCTGTGGAATGCATTGCCTGATGGAGTGGTGGGAGCGAGAACGGTCAGTAAGTTTAAAGAGTGGTATGATAGACTTTGTGTTTCTCAGGGGGGGACCTCCCCTCGATGAGTCTTGACAGACTTTATGTCTTAGGAAGGACCTCCCTCAATGAGTCTTTTGGCTCCATGGAGGCCTGAATAATAATAATAATAATAATCCTTCCTACTAAAACCTCCTATCTTACCTTGACAGTCTAAATCAGTGATATTTTTATAGCCCATCAAGATGATGATCTCTCCCACCCAGAATCAGCATATCAACAATGTCAGGCAGTTTCAGGAGCCAAACTAAATATACATAAATTGACTTGATTGTGGTGTGGTAAGTGGTGAGGCCAATCTGTTTAGCCTCTGGTCTGCAGAAGAATACAAATACTTCAAAATTTATCTAAGAAACATATATCTTATATAGATAGGAACTGAGATGTGCTAATTAAATGCTTTAGCAAGTACTATGAAAGTGGACTACGGTATGAAACTCTGTATTTATAAGAGGGAGAATAATATTACTAAATAGTTGGTAGTGTTCCTCTGGCATACAATACAGATTCTAACCCCCCCCCCCTAAAACACACATCATCATCAGCAGCCATCGTCAATCCACTGCTGGATGAAGGCCTTTCCAAGATTACTCCAAAACTGTCTGTCCATGGCTCTCCTTTCCCATGTCACTCGTTTTTCCTCTCATGGAATCCAATCCAGTGCTTCTTTTGTCCATCGTTGATCTTGTCTTTGAGCAGTATGCCTAGCCCATTGTCATTTCAGATGTTTTACTCTTCCTAGAGACTTTGGTTTGATTTCTTATCCATGTATGGGCAGCCCTCGGTTTACGACAGTTCAATTTACCCTGATTCGCAATAATGCCAGATGCTTGCACATGCTTTCTTACTGTAGTGTGGTCTGAATGAGAAATGACGCTAGCAGGCACTCTAGTGTTTGAGTATCTACCGAGCTACTACAACATATATATATCAAACCTAGTTTTACTGTTGAATCTACCTAATTGTTCTATTTAATTTTTTTTTACATACATACGTATTTAAATTGATAAAGTATGTAATTATATAACCGATAAAAGAATTGCAGAAAAGTTAGCAGAACTTGGTGTTAAGAAGGCGCGGAAATCAATCACACTTGAAAAGAAGATGGAGGTGATTCGAAGAATGGAAGATGGGCAGACACATGCTAATGTCTGTAGAAGTATGAACTTACCTCCATTGATTGTTATTACAATTATAAAAAATGCAGATAGAATAAAACAGTCTGTGCAACATTCTACAGCAGTACTAAATGCAAAACTTGTAAGTTATAGCAGGGATAAACTTCATGAAAAAATCGAAAAATTATTATCATTATGGATGGATGTAGGCTGTTATAATTGAGAAAGCAAAAAAATTTTTGAGGATCTTAAAAAGACAGATGGAGGTGAAGAAACATTTTTAAGAAGCAAAGGTTGGTTGATGAGATTTAAGTCTTGAAGTAAGTGCCATAATGTCAAATTATGTGGTGAGGCGGCAAGGTGCAGATGTTGCAGCAGTGGCTGCTTTTCCTAAAGAATTTCAAGACTTGAAATTCAAGAATTTCAAGAACAAGGAAGTTATCCTCCTGATCTCATTTTTAATGTTGATGAGACTGGGCTGTACTGGAAAAAATTGGCATCACACAACTTTATTTCCTGTGAAGAATGTTTCGCTCCAGGTTTTAAAGCTGCAAAAGATAGACTTACGCTTTTGTTGGGTGCAAATGTCTCCGGAACTTTGAAGCTTAAACCAATGTTGGTGTACCATTCACAGACACCATGCACCTTCAAGGGTCTAAAAGCCATGCTGTCAATCTATTGGAAATGGAACAAGAAAGCTTGGGTTACACAAGACATTTTTATAGATTGGTACACAAATTATTTTCGTGCTTCGCTTCTCTAAGGAAAATGATTTACCTACCAAGGCATTGCTTCTCTTGGATAATGCCCCTGGACATCCTCAAAACCTTGCTGAAGTAAGAACACCATCGGATGTCAAGGTTGTTTACATGTCCCCAAACACAACATCGCTTTTGCAACCGATGGATCAAGGGATTATATCAATCTTTAAAGCCTATTACTTCTGTATAACATTTACGGAAATGGTAAGAGTCTTGGACACTTCAGGAAAAACTATTAAAGACTATTGGCGGTCATTCAATATTTTGAAGGGCATTAACAACATCAAGGAAGCTTGGAACGAAGTGTCAGCAAAGTGTTTAAAAGGAGCATGGCAAAAACTTCTTCCAGCATTTATGCATGACTTTGAGGAATTAGAGCAAGAGGAGAATGTTATTGAAGACGTTACCCAGCTTGCGTGAGAGGTGGAATTGGATGATATTACAGCTGAAGATGTGACAGAAGTCTTAGAGAGCCATAATAAACCATTTTCCAATGAAGACTTAAAAGAATTAGCCAAGCAATTAAATCAACATCCAAAGGAGGAGAGAGAAAACGAAGAAGGTCCTCTGAGAGATATAAAAACGGCCGATTTACAATGTATCCTTGCAAGCATAGAGACATTGACTGATGAATTCTGCGAAATGGATCACGATTGGGAACAGAGTGCGAACGTAAAAAGGAGTGTAATCGCATCTATTCGACTTTACACTGAACTCCTTAAAGAAAGAAAAAGAAAATCTAGGCAGCTAACACTGGCTACTTTTTCCAAAAAAAATGCAGGTGATCCGAAACCAGGAACTTCAACATAGAAATATGTAATATCTTTTAGAAGTTTCATTTCATATTTTTTGTATATAATTTTGTTTTGTTTTTGTTATTAATAATTTTATTTTAACAAATATATATGTATGTATGTATTATCAAAGCTTTAAATATAATAATGTTACACATACTTCATGTGCATATTTTTGACTGCACAGAACATAACTTTGTACCTCCCATTAAAATTGGGTTCGTTTTATGCCCGTGTTTTTCAGGAATGGCAGTGAGGCATAAAACGAGGGCTGCCTGTATTCCTTTTGTGATCCAGTCTTGTGATACCAAGTATACTTCTTTCCATACTAAATTGTGTTGTTCTTAATTTTTGAATTTCCTTTGCATTTAGTGTCCATGTTTCACAGCCATATGTCAATACAGGAAGAATACATTGGTTAGAAACTTTTCTCTTCAGTGCATAATGGTAGTTGGTTTTTGAATATTGAATGTAATTTTCCAAATGCTTTCCACCTAAGCATTGTGTGTCTTTTAATTTCGCCCATGATATTTTGTTCCATTGATATCTGTTGTTCTAAGTATATGTAATGATCTACTTGTTTAATTTCATCATTATTGATTTTTATTATTTATGATTGGATATAGCTATTGAACATAACTTGGGTCTTTTTTGTTTATCTGTAGTCCAGCTTTTTTGCTAGAAATTTGGAGTTCTTGGATACAAGTTTGTAATTCAGCACAGTTGGAGTAAAGATAACTATGCCATCTGCAAAGCGTAAATGGCTTAAATATCTTCCATTTATCTTCAGACCTTTCTTTTCCCAATCAAGAAGTTTGAATATTTCTTCTAGCCATGCTGTAAATAATTTCAGAGATATTGTGTCACCCTGTCTTATACCCCTCTGTATTTCCACAGTAGAGATGTTTCCATTGAAATGAATTGCTGCTGTGGCATTGGTGTATGCTGATTTGATGGTCCTGATGCATGGCTCCTCCACTTGTTGGTTTTGTGATGCTTTAAGTATTGTATCGTACAAGTTTTTACTGACATACACACACATATTATCAAGTATTAATGATATATCAATTCATGCCAAACTATCTGGCTTTTTTTATTCCAAGTATTATCATTCTCTTGAAGGAGATCAAAAATTGACTAATTACAGGATAACATTTCTTACTAATTCCTTACTAACACTCAACAACACAAAAGAAGGACACACAAACATATTATTTCTTTTACATGTTAAAAAAAAAGAAATAAAGATGACTGTAACCAGTATTTTTTCCAAGAGTTAGGAGTTTTACCAGAAATCCAAAACTTATTAAAAAATTTTAGGTGTTTCATTAAATGTTTCATCTACATTTTTGTATAGTTCCATATTTATATTATCTTCTCCTGGTGTTTCTCAGTATTTCATTTTACTCATATTTTTTTAATTCTGGCATTGTATTATTTTCTGTTAGGCCATTCTTTGTTTTATAAAATTTTACTTCTTGATTACTGTCAGCCCAGAGATTTTGAAAATGGATTACTCATTTTTACCATTTCTTTTATTTCTCAGTTCATGTATTTTATTGTTTTATTTTAAAGGTTTTTAGTTGGGTTTGATATATCCTTTTCTAGTTCTGTTACAAAATTTTTTCATTTCTCTCTCTCTTTCTGTTTTGTTCTTACTTCTTTTTGCAACAATGCTATTTCTTTTATATTATATTTCTGCTTCTGTTATTACCACCTTGAAATATAGGCATTTCTGGTAACTCTTTTTTTTTATTTTTTCATTCCAGTTACATAGTCCTCTTTCTGTTTTCTGTATTGTCAGGCTTTTTTTTTTTTTGAGATTTTCCCATTCTCTCCTCTTTGTCATTTGATTCTTGTGTCGTTTCGGTTTTGCTACATTTTTTGATATCACTGCCTCATATGGGAATCTTCAAATGAAGAAATTTTGTAACTTTGTTGATGTGCATTTCCATTTTAGTTATTTTTTAGCCATTTTGGTTTTAAACTGGATTTTTGCCAGTACAGTATAATGATCAGAGCTTAATTCAAAACCTCAATATGCTCTTACATCTAGGATTAACTCAGCTAGCTTAATCTGTAATAACATAATCAATGACTGATTTATATTCTCCAGCTGATCATGTATATTGTGTTTTCTTTTCTTTGAGACTGGATACCTGTTTTTCAAAAATCTGTGCACTCTTTTTTTTTTTTGGTATATGGTATGTTACTGAGGTTGTGACAGATACTGGAAATCCAATGGAGTAAGTTGTAGTGTTTTAAGGAGTGGTCTGAGTTGAATCCTGAAGACTTGGAAGAACTTTGATGAGTCTGTCTAGGCCATTTGTTCTTTGGCAAAAATTTGCATACAGTTTTAATTTTCTTCCAAAGTGATTGATTTTTCTTGGCTGGTTTAAGTGTGATAAAAATGTTTTGTCTTCCTTTCATGTTTCTTGGATAGCCTTGCAAGAGGTTTGCTCCTCTGAAGCTGTATGTTGTTTTGTAGTATTTCCCTATTTCCAAATGATTTTATTTGGATCTTCTGCAATGATGCCATCCTGTGGATGAAATGAAAGTTACTGCCTCTGGAATTTTCACTGATAATAATGTACCCTGTATGGCTTGGAGGACCTAGTGATATGGATGACACTTTTCTTCATGATGAGCTGAGTTGTCGTGCTCTTCTAGAACCATGTGAATATTTTCTTATGAAATTTCATGTTTTTGAAGATTCTATTTTCTCTTAAATATGAATAGATATTAAACTCTGAGGGGTTTCGTATACATAATCATTGATCGTGTAGGAGGGTGTTGTTGAAAATCCATTAGACACTCCTAATTTCCTGAATGCTTTTGGGGAATAATGAAAATTGCAATTTAATGATGGAATTTATTTATTTATTTAGTATATGGCATAATAAAAAAACACAACATCAAAATATATAAATACATATTTGTGCAGACAGCATAAATGAGACAGGTAGTGTACATGTACAAATAACAGGTAAAAAAAGTCACTAAAATTTTAAATCTACTTCAGCTAGCCATTCAGGAGCTGAAGGATCTGCCTCAAAAGTGTCTCAAGTTGCCAGGGTAAGCTCTTATGCTGCAGTCCTCCACAATGTGCCAGATGGTTTGGTTTGTGGCCCCACAGTCACATTGGGGGTGTAGGTGATCTTCCCCAACCTTGTGTAAGCTGTCTGCACAGATACCATGTCCTGTGCGTATCCTATTTAAGCTTTTCCATAGATGACATGGAAACTCAATCCCTTTCATATTTTGGTTGGGAAGGATATATTTGTTTAAGTCTGGTGGTGATGATGGTCTTGACAGGTAACAGATTGATTTGAAGGAAAATTGTAGATAGGAAGTTAGTGGTGATGTAAGTTTTTCATGTATTACTATCATATTCTGTACACTCCTTGAGGGTACATGTCAGGAATTTGATAATGATAATTTTTATTTCCAAGTTTCTAGCCATTTCGAATTGACGTTGAAGTTGCTATTTACTAGTTCTTCAGCCAGTATCAGTGGAAGTAGTTGGGATTTAAGGCGATTTATACTTATATGTGGGAGGTCTTCGTGTATTGGTAACAGGGGATTTTTTTTTTTTTGTACTCTTTTACAACAGCATCTTGTCTGTGCAGGTTCGGTGGTGCAATGTTTGTTCAAAGTTGGAAGCCAGTAGAGGGGAGTGGATTTGACACAGCCTGTTATTGTCCTCATTGCTGCATTTATTTGCATGTTGATTTTCTTGATATGAGGACTGTTTAGCCATACTGGTGAACAATATTCTGCTGCAGAGTAGATTAGGCCCATTGTGGAGCATCAGTGTAGTAGCAGAAGAACCCCCATGTTGAACTACACAGTTTTTGTATGATGTTATTACAGGTTCTGATCTTTAAAGTGATATTCTCCAGATGTCTTTTGAAGATAGTGTTCTATCCAAGGTAACACCCAGATATTTAGGGAAATCTTGGTGCTGCAGCAATGGAATGATCTAAGGTGCTGGAGAGATGTTTGTAATCAGCAGGACGATGTGTCTGGAGATATATCTATCCATTTAACTATAATTACGGTGCTTTCTATCCTCCAAGCGTAGAATCTCTTCTCATTATAGCAAATATATAGAAACCAAAGAATTAATTTGTTATAGTAGAATACTTGGTATAGCAAATTTCTTTTAGCACAGAACTGATACCATGAAGCTTGGCTGTGACTTTTCAGCCTTTACTATAGCAGACACCATTGTGGTGTCTGCTAATAGTGAGAGTTGACTTTGAATACATCCAAATTTAGCAATAATTTATTCAAATACTGTATACCTTAAAAAAAAAAAATCCTCTTTACATTGTAAATTGTTGGACAAATTCAGAATATCTGCATATTTTCCTTGTATCTGCTTAGGTGTCTATGTTAAAGGACTATTTTTAGATGGTGCTAGATGGGATGAAAAAAAATGGCAGTTAGGAGAATCATTACCAAAACAACTATATGGAAGCCTACCAGTGGTAAGTAGCAAGTTTGGTTTGGTTTAATGGAAATTATAGCCATAACAACTAAGGCTAATATCATTATATCGTGTTCATTAATTGCATTTGTCCTCCAGCCAATTTATTTGTATTCTATGATGAAAAATCCAAGTTGTGAACAGAATATCCCTGTAATTTGTCTATAAGACTAGCTAACTCTCATCTTTAGTTGAAAATCCTTTGTAATGGTTCTTTATGTGATAGATGGATTTGTCTTTCAAAAAAATTTATATACAATTGTTGCTAGCAAATAATAACAAAACTTATGGAGATTCCACAAAACTGTGCAAGTATTCAAATGCGTTGAGTATTTGAAAGTAGGTTTATTTGGCTCATGCTGACAAAATACAGTCTGCTTCTTGGATGAACAAGCCCAGAAAAGCATGCCTTACTTCAGAATTTTGATAACTGTGGCTGAGTCATTTCATCACATTTACTTGCCTGAGAAAGAGACTGGTTTATATCCATCTGGAATTTCCCAGGCTTCTTGGGATAAAGCAAATGTCTGAAAGGTTCTCCATCCACCATTAGCAATGAGGTGTTATTATTATTATACCGTATCTCCATGGAGTCAGAGACTTACCATGAGAAACCCACACTAAATTTTATATACACAAAACCTATCATACCCCTCTTTAAACTCATTCACCTGTCAGGACACTCACAACTAATTCTGGCCATCCATTCCAATCATTCACTTCTCGAAACAAACAAATCTAGTCTACATACCCACACTAACCACACAACTTCCAGATGCCCCCTAGTTGTTGTTTTTTTCTCTCTCTATTTGTCACATATAGAAAAATTTCCTTTGCATCAATTTTTATGAAATCCCTTTAATATCTTGTCCCCTCTTTTCTGCTCTTATCAACTACTTTGTAAACCAGACACCTTCAACTTATCCTCATAGGGAGCATTCCACAGACTGTTCACCAAATTGGTCACTTGTCTCTGAATTCTTTATACTATCTCCTGATCCCCAAGAAATCCAGGTGACCAATCTGTGCACAGTAGTCAAGATGCACCTGAATCATAGCCTTATAAAGAGGGATAATTACCTCCTTATCATTAGTTGTATGTTTTTCAACATACAACATACAACTATCTTTAGTTGTATGTTGTATGTTTTTCAACATACAACTAAAGATAGGGAGGTAAACTAAACGTACAACGTTCAACTTTTGCAATAAGCCCTTTCAAATTCAACTCTCTGTCCACCATTACCATAGGTCGTCATCAATTTCCTACAATCCAATATCGTCACTGTAAAACACAGTATATAACCTTTTCAACCCAAAACACATAACCTTACTTTATTTTAGAAATTATGGACTTTACAACCATATTATAAATAACTATTTTAATTTCCTGACGTTTCGACCTTCATATTAAGATCATCATCTGGAGAATATACAAGGACAAGCTGAGTTACATTTCACACAGTAAGCTAAAGAAACAATGATTTGATCACTAGTTATTCTACTGGCATGATCTCTAGTGAAAAAAAAAATAAAAAATACAGATAAAATTAAAAATTAATTAAATATTTAGAAACTACATCAAAGCTAAATTCTATTTAATTCTCGTGGAAAGGCTTAGATGTTGGTTATGCATTTTTTACTAAATAATTTAAGGAAATTACAACGTCAACTTGGATATACATTAAAATAAATTTTAATATACTTCAAGATTTTGGCAACGTCACGTAACCATTTTCAAGAAACTTAAGAACAAGACACGTGCACGCAGCCACAACAAACAGTAAGTGAGGAAGAAGCAGGAAGCTATTATTTCTCCTAAAGTCCTGATGGTGCCCCCTAGTGGGCAATGTTGGTATTCTTGGGTGATTGGGCTGAAGATTTTCTGATGTAGGTTTCCCAAATTTGAGGCAGTCTCATGCAGCCAAATTTGTTGAGGTTTGGATTGTTTCTTAAGGCTGAAGCTGATGCCATGAAAAGCCTTTCATATTTGTATTTACTACGGTGTATTATCTGTATTATCATGGCTTTCTTCCACCGTATTCTATGATAGGTATCCAGCGCATGGTCAGCAAGACCAGAGTGGCTGTATTGGTGAAACTGGATGTAGTCCTTGTGTTCTGAGATTCTGATATTTGCTGTCCTGCCTGTTTGGCCAAAGTAGGACAGCTTACAGCTGCAAGGGACCTGGTATACACTAGGTAGGTCTAGGGGATGAGGTTGGTCTTTAATAGAGTGGATAAGGGATGCCAATTTTTTATATCGTCTGTAACAAGAAGTTAAGTCATGTTTTTTTAGGATTTTTGTAATTTTTTCTGAGGTACCTCGGATATAGCGTATGGTGATGGATTTAGAGTAATCCTTGTTGTGAGGGAGGGGGTTGTAGTTTACTGGTTTCAATATTTTTTGGATTTTTTTGGGTGGGGGATAGCCATTGGCTGAGAAAGCATTGAGAATGTAGTTTAGTTCTGTGGTTAGGGCATTGTCATTTGAACAGATAAGTTTAGCCCTTTGTGTAGTGTCTTAATGACTCCATATTGTTGCAAGGAGGAGTGGTGGGATTGTTGGTGAATGTATCTGCCTGTATGGGTGGGTTTTCTATAGACTGAAAACACCAAGGTTCCATCAGACTAGCGGGTGACTAGTGTGTCTAAGAAAGGAAGGCAGTTGTTTTTTTCTTCTTCCAGGGTGAATTTGATTCTGGAGTGTTGGTTGTTTAAGTTTGTCAGGAAGAAGAGGAGTGCATCGGAGCCATGTGGCCAAATAGTGAACACATCATCAACATAGCAAAGCCAAATGGTTGGTTTTTGTGGGGCAGAGTGGAGAACCCATGGCTGTCCCCTCTATTTGTTTGTAGAATTTTCCTTGCCAAACAAAATAGCCTGAATTCATTGTGAACTGAAATAGGTGTGATATCGGTAGGAAATTTAGCTTGGATTAGCTCTAAGGATTCTTTGAGTGGGACATTTGTGAATAAGGAGGAAACATTAAAACTGACCATTATGTCAGTGTGTTTGAGTGTAAGGTTTTCTATGCTGGCTTTGAAGTGGGCTGAATTTTTTATGTGTGAAGGTGTGTTGCCAGTATAGTGTGAGAGAGCTTTGGCCAAATCTTTAGCTAGTTTGTATGTGGAGGAATCAATGCCATCCACTATGGGACATAATGGCACATTTTCCTTATGTATTTTTGGGAGTCCATAAATACGGGGTGGGGGGTATGAAGTTAAATCGTTTTAATTTGTTAGTGATTTCTAGCTAAAAGGATTACACAGGTAAGCTGAAAGCTCTATTGTTAGATCAGGCTACTTACCTTCCTATCGAGTACAATCCCACAACTCACAAATGAGAAAACTCCACAGGCTCCTTAATAAGGTCACTTCTTGGCCTGTGGAAATCACTAACAAATTAAAACCATTTAACTCCATACCCCCCCCCCGTATTTATGGACTCCCAAAAATACATAAGGAAAATATGCCATTACGTCCCATAGTGGATGGCATTGATTCCTCCACATACAAACTAGTTAACATTTGGCCAAAGCTCTCTCACACTATACTGGCAACACACCTTCACACATAAAAAACTCAGCCCACTTCAAAGCCAGCATAGAAAACCTTACACTCAAACACACTGACATAATGGCTAGTTTTAATGTCTCCTCCTCATTCATAAATGTCCCATTCAAAGAATCCTTAGAGCTAATCCAAGCTAAATTTCCTACCGATATCACAGCCCTATTTCAGTTCACAATGAACTCACGCTATTTTGTTTGGCAAGGAAAATTCTACAAACAAATAGAGAGGACAGCAATGGGTTCTCCACTCTCCTCACCCTTGGCCAACTTTTATATGGGAGACTTTTGAAGAGAAAGCCTTAAACTCTGCCCCCACAAAAACCAACCATTTGGCTTCACTATGTTGATGATGTGTTCGCTATTTGGCTACATGGCTCCGATGCACTCCTCTTTTTCCTAACACACTTAAACAACCAACACCCCAGAATCAAATTCACCCTGTAGGAAATAAAAAACAACTGCCTTCCTTTCTTAGACACACTAGTCACCTGCCAGCCTGATGGAACCTTGGCTTTCTCGGTCTATAGAAAACCCACCCATACAGGCAGATACATTCACCAGCAATCCCAACACCCCTCCTCGCAACAATATGGAGTCATTAAGACACTACACAACTGGGCTAAACTTATCTGTTCAAATGACAATGCCCTAACCACAGAACTAAACAACATTCTCAACACTTTCTCAGCCAATGGCTAGCCCCCCCCCCCCACCAAAAAAAAATCCAAAAAATATTGAAACCAGTAACCCCTCCCACCCTCACAACGAGGATTACTCTAAATCCATCACCATACCCTATATCCTCGGATATAGGGTGTGGTGATGGATTTAGATGGATTCCGAGGCACCTCAGAAAATTACAAAAATCCTAAAAAAACATGACTTAACTTCTTGTTACAGACCATATAAAAAATTGGTATCCCTTATCCGCTCTACTAAAGACCAACCTCATCCCCTAGACCTACCTAGTGTATACCAGGTAGGTCTTGCAGCTGTAAGCTGTCCTACTTTGGCCAAACAGGCAGGACAGCAAATATCAGAATTTCAGAACACAAGGACTACATCCGGTTTCACTAATACAGCCACTCTGGGGTTGCTGACCATGCGCTGGATACCTGCCATAGAATACGGTGGAAGAAAGCCATGATAATACACCGTAGTAAATACAAATATGAAAGGCTTTTCATGGAATCAGCTTCAGCCCTAAGAAACAATCCAAACCTCAACAAATTTGGCTGCATGAGACTGCCTCAAATTTGGGAAACCTACATCAGAAGACCTTCAGCCCAATCACCCAAGAATACCAACATTTCCCACTAGGGGGGCACCATCAGGACTTTAGGAGAAATAATAGCTTCCTGCTTCTTCCTCACATACTGTTTGTTGTGCACGTGTCTTGTTCTTAAGTTTCTTGAAAATGGCTACATGACGTTGCCGAAATCTTGAAGTATATTAAAATTTATTTTAATGCATATCCAAGTTGATGTTGCAATTTCCTTAAATTATTTAGTAATAAATTCTATTTAAGATAACATGGGAGAAACATTTGTTCATATAGATAGTTTTCTTACAGTAACAATGAGGTCCTATTTTTAACATGACAACTGTTATATTAGATTTAAGATTTTAGATTATCTACAGGGGGTGCTTAAGGGTCAAAGCTGTATAACTGAGAGACCTCCACATAACCTTTAAAGGAATGCGGAGAACCGACCAGGGCTATTGACCTACTGTCCAATCCTCACCTTCTCGTAGTGCACCCTGTTGGGTATCTACTTTGATAATGAACGAACGAGGATGGGCTGGCAATTTGGGATTTAGTCGACCAAATTATATTCTTATCGGTTAAACCAAAATAAAAAATGATGGTACAACATGACAAAATTTCATGCCGGCTGGGGCGTCGCCCGGTTAAACAAGGCCCCCGTTGTTTTCGCCAGGGAACCAGGGCGAACAGCGAAAAGTCAGCTACTGGAACAAATCTGAAAACAAACCTAAACTCAACATCACCAGAGTTAAAGATCGGTACTATCAACATAAGAAGCCTGAATGGCAAAGAAATGGAGCTAACTGAGGAATTAGATAAGTACCAGATCGACATAATAGGGGTGACTGAAACAAAAAAGACCAAAACTGGTGAGATCTTTCTGAGCAATAAATACAAAATGTTATATTCAGGCAATGACAATCAAGGAAAAGAAGGAGTAGCCATAGTATTCAACACAAAATATGAGGCTAATCTTCTTGAATGGCAGTCAGTCTCAAGTAGAGTAATGTGGGCAAATATGAGAATGGGGAACTGGACAATAAGACTTATTTGTGCCTATGGTCCCACAGAAGGTTCTACTAAGGTAGAAGTGGAGGAATTTTTTGAGGCTTTAGAAACATGAAAAAGGAAAAGTTGGTCCTTGTTGGGGGATCTAAATAGCAGAGTAGGAAATGATTGTGAGACATACAAAAATATTTTGGGAAAATTTGGAGAAAAGAGCAAAGCTAATAATAATGGCAAATATCTGTTGGATTTCTGCTCATGACATGGACTGGTTATTACTAACACCATGTTCCAACATAAAAATGTGCACAAATTCACATGGAGAGAAGAGGCTAGGAATAAGAAAAGTCTCATTGAATATGTTATTGTTGATAGTGATGTTTTCTCCCTGGTGCAGGACACCAGAGTGTAAAGAGGATTTGAAATTGGAAGTGATCACTATTTAGTCTTGAGCAGGATAAAATTGAATTTCATATTGAAAAGAATAACATGTAAGAAAGTTTTAAAGCGAATAAAAGTTGAGCAGCTCTCAGATGTGAACTGTAGACTAAAATACAGAAATATTATTGAAAAGAAAATGAAAGAATTTGAGAACAGGAATCAAACCTTGGAGATTCAGTGGCAAACTCTGAAGAAAACATTGATTGATTCTGCCAGAGAGGCATGTGGTGAGGTTGTGTGCAAGGATGAAAAAATCAGAACTCCCTGGTGGACACAGGAAGTTAAAGAGGCAGTGAAGGAAAAGAAGAAAGCATATCAAAAGTTCCTGGCAAATAAGTCAGTTTGTGCTCTTAGAGAATACAGAGACAAATGCAAGAATGCTAAACACTATGTAAAACTAGCTAAACAAAAGTCACGGGAGGACTTTGGCAAGAATATAGAAAATAAATATCAAGAAGGTGGCAAAATATTCTGGAGGTTGTTGAAGCTTAGGAATGGAGGAAAGAGTGCTGTAAAAGGAGTGAGAGATGATAAAGGTGACATGAAAACAGGAGGAAAAGATATCCTTGAAGTATGGAGTAATTAATTTGAAAAACTGCTAAATGAAACAAGCAGTGATGACAGCACAGTGATAAAAAAACACTGACCAGGCATGCAGTCAGGAATACATATCCATACTTGAAGTAGAAAAAGCCATCAAAGGCTTAAAATGGGGAAAGGCAGCAGGAGTAGATGATATTCGACCAGAAATGCTGAAGTATGGTGGTATAAAAGTCTTACAGTGGCTGCACTGCATAGTTCAGAAAGCCTGGACAGAGGGACGAATTCCCGATGATTGGAGTAGAGCTCTCATAGTACCCATATATAAAAAGGGAAATAAAACTGAATGTGAGAATTACAGAGGTATTTCCCTACTGAGTGTTCCTGGCAAGATCTATGCAAGTATACTTGAGAAACGGTTGAGAAGAATTGTGGAAGAAAAGCTTGGTGAAGGACAAGCTGGATTCAGGCCAAATAGATGCTGTCAGGATCAGATCTTCACTTTACGACAAATAGTCGAGAAAGCATGGGAATACAGCAAAGATCTGTATTTAAGTTTTGTCGATTTGGAAAAGGCATATGACAAGGTGCCAATTGAGAAGCTATTCAATACGCTGCAGTTATATGGTGTCAATGGGGCATTATATCAAGCAATACTTAGTCTTTATTTGAGTTGTAAGTCAGCAGTTAGAATTGAAGGAAGTACAGGAAGATGGTTTAATGTTAAATCTGGTGTGAGGCAAGGATGTACATTATCCCCTCTGTTATTCATTATCTATATGGATCACATTATGAAGGAATGTGGTATTAAACCTGATATCAAAATTGGAGATGTTAATGTCAGCTCTTTGCTTTATGCAGATGATGTTATACTTCTAAATAAATCCGCTACAAATCTGCAAGATTCTCTGACTAAATTGAATAGCTGTTGTAACAGATATGGTATGAAGGTCAGCAATAAAAAGACAAAGACAATGAAATTAGGCAGAATCATTGAAAATGTTAACTGTGTTGTGAATGGAGAACCTGTGGAACAAGTAAAACATTTCAGCTACTTAGGCCCGATTTTTACTGAAGATGGTAAATTAAATATAGAAATAGACAACAGATTCAGCAAAGCTGGTATGGTGGGAAGTCAATTGAATAAATTCATATGGAATAAGAAAGAAATTAGTCGGAACACTAAATTAGCTGTATACAAAATAGTGTTCAAACCAGTTTTAAGTTATGGATCTGAGAGCTGGGTCAGAAGTAAAACACTTGACCAAAGACTAGAGACCGCAGATATGAGAGTCCTGAGAAAGATCAGAGGCGTGAACAGATGGCATCAATGGCAATATCATATTAAAAATGAGGATATTAGGAAAGAACTTGACATTGTCAGCCTCCAGGAATGCGTTAGCTGAGCTAATCTCAGGTGGTATGGTCACTTAAATAGAATGGGAGAGGAAAGATTAGCAAAACAAGTGTTCTCTGCCAGGTTGGCAGGAAAACGACCCAGAGGATGACCAAGATATAGGTGGATTGATACGGTACAAAGTGCCTTAGATGATAGAAATATAAGATCTGATAATGTTGGAGTCTTGACAAGTAACAGACTGATTTGGAGGAAAATTGTAGATAGGAAGTTAGTAATGATGTAATTTTTTCATGTAGTACTGTCATATCCTGTACACCCCTTGAGGGTACATGGCAGGAATTTGATGATGATGATGATGATTATCTACAGTCCTGTTTATAGTTAGCTCTTAGGAAGAAAGGTTTCGTGGGTATAATATGTGCCTTCCATATGCTTAGGATTTTTAGACCATTATTATTGTTTAGATTGAGGTGGTTGATAAGAATCTCACAGGCTTCCTTAAATTTGCATTCATGTAAACAACTGGTGCTTTTCCAGTCAATTCAATGTAAAGTGTTCAGGGCATGATCAGAAAGGCCAGCTTCACCATAGTTATTATATTTAATGTGTCATTTATGTTCCTTTTGTCTGATAGGAATTGTGCGTCCTGTTTCCCCTATATATGGTAGATTACAGGTGCAATAAATACGGTATACTCAAGGGTGGGCCAGCGGAGGGAGTGGGTCTTTGGATGGCCTACCGTGCAGTAAGATGATGACCTTAAATATGAAGGTCAAAACATCGGGAAATTAAAATAGTTATTTATAACGCAGTTGTAAAGTCCATAATTTCTAAAATGATCAGCATGGTGAACACTAAAAGAACGCATAACCTTAAATTGCAACATTTAAATTGACAATCATTATCCTTTGGCCACAATAACAATTTATTTAAATCAGTCTGCAGAATATATACAGAGATAGACTATTGCCCTCCTCAGTTTGCATCATCAGCAAGCAAGAGTACATCCCCCCCCCCTAAATCTTTCTCTATATCATTGATATACAAATTAAATTGTAGTGGTCCTAGTACAGAACCCTGAGGTATTCCACCATATACTACTACTCCCTAGTGTCTATTAGTCACCAGAGAGTGGTATATGGTAGAGTGGACTCTATGAGAGAAGTTCGGCTAAGATAATGTTCTCTGTTCTAGAGATCAAACATGGAACTTTTTCAACCACTTCAGGCCTCCAAATAAGCAGGGTGGTGATCTCACACTGAGAATTAAATTTGTCTACTATCTAAAATCTATCAAGTCTGCACAGAAAAAGAACCTTCATATTATTACTGGCTTTCATCAAAATATCTGCCTTCCCTTTCTCTTTATAATGAAGCTCAAAGTAGTTGCAAGCAAATCATTAGCACATCTTCTAGAGCTGATTTCATAAGCAGCAAAAGCAGGAAAGAAACTTGCATCAGATACAAATGACAGTCATCCTTTCTAATTTTCTGTCAATGATACTGGTAATGTTTGTCCAAACTCACTTCTACTGTTGTTGTGTTGAACTCAGATGGTATTTTGTGCACAGGAGAAAAAAAAAAGTTAATCTCCTTACTTTTCCTCAAATTTTTGTATTCCTGATTTTGGTAAATGTCCTGGCAATATTCTATAACCTTGTTCATTTTAGCCAAAAAGAGATCAAAAGGATAGAAAAATCCTGACACAGAAAGTTAAAGAGGCAGTGAAGGAGAAGAAGAAAGCATATCAAAAGTTCCTGGCAAATAAGTCCGCTTGTGCTCTTAGAGAATGCAGAGACAAATGTAAGAAAGCTAAACAATGTGTAAAACTGGCTAAACAAAAGTCATGGGAAGACTTTGGCAAGAACATAGAAAATAAATATCAAGAAGGTGGCAAAATATTCTGGAGGTTGTTGAAGAAGCTTAGAAATGGAGTGCTGTAAAAGGATTTAGAGATGATAAAGGTGACGTGAAAATGGGAGAAAAAGATATCTTGAAGTATGGAGTAATTACTTCGAAAAATTGCTAAATGAAACAAGCAATGATAGCACAGTGGTAAAAAACACTCAACAGGTATACAGTCAAGAACACATATCCATACTTGTAGTAGAAAAAGCAATGAAAAGCCTGAAATGTGGAAAGGCAGCAGGAGTAGATGTTATTTGACCAGAAATGCTGAAGTATGGTGGTATAAAAGTCTAACAGTGGCCACACTGCATAGTTCAGAAGTCCTGGACAAAGTGATGAATTCCCGATGATTGGAGTAATGTTCTCATAGTACCCGTATATAAAAAGGTAAATAAAACTGAATGTGAGAATTACAGAGGTATTTCCCTACTGTGTGTGCCTGGTAAGATTTATGCAAGTATACTTGAGAAGAATTGTAGAAGAAAACCTTGGTGAACAAGAAGCTAGATTCAGGCCAAATAGAGGCTGTCAGGATCAGATTTTCAAATTGCGACAAATAGTTGAAAAATCACGGGAATATAACAAAGATCTGTATTTAAGTTCTGTCGATCTAGAAAAGGTATATGACAAGGTGCAAGAGAGAAGCTTTTCAATACACTACAGGTATATGGTGTCAATGGGGCATTATATCAAGCAATACTTAGTCTTTATTTGAGTTGCAAGTCAGCAGTTAGAATTGAGGGAAGTACAGGAAGATGGTTTAATGTTAAATCTGGTGTGAGACAAGGATGTACATTATCCCCTCTGTTATTCATTATCTATATGGATCATATTATGAAGGAAAGTGGTATTAAACCTGATATCAAAATTGGAGATGTTAATGTCAGCTCTTTGCTTTATGCAGATGATGTTATACTTCTAAATAAATCTGCTAAAAATCTGCAAGATTCCCTGACTAAATTCTAAATTGAATAACTGTTATAATAGATATGGTATGAAAGTCAGCAATAAAAAGACAAAGACAATGAAAATAGGCAGAAATATTGAAAATATCAACTGCATTGTGAATGGAGAACCTGTGGAACAAGTAAAACATTTCAGCTACTTAGGTGGGATTTTTAGTGAAGATGGTAAATTATATATGGAAATAGACAACAGAATCAACAAAGCAGGTATGGTAGGAAGTCAATTGAATAAATTCATATGGAATAAGAGAGAAATTAGTCGGAACACTAAATTAGCTGTATGCAAGACAGTGTTCAAACCAGTTTTAACTTATGGATCTGAGAGCTGGGTCAGAAGTAAAAGACTAGAGACTGCAGATATGAGAGTCCTCCTGAGAAAGATTAGAGGTGTGAACAGATGGCATTAATGGCAATATCATATTAAAAACGAGGATATTAGGAAAGAACTTGACATTGTCAGCATCCAGGAATGTGTTAGCAGAACTCATCTCAGGTGGTATGGTCACTTAAACAGAATGGGAGAGGAAAGATTAGCAAAACAAGTGTTCTTTGCCAGGTTGGAAAGAAAACCCAGAGGAAGACCAAGATATAGATGAATTGATATGGTACAAAGTGCTTTAGACGATAGAAATGTAAGATCTGATAATGTTGGAGTCTTGACAAGTAACAGGCTGATTTAGAAGAAAATTGTAGATAGAAGTTAGTAATGATGTAAATTGTTCATGTAGTACTATCATATCTTGTACACCCTCCCTTGACGGTACATGGCAGGAATTTGATGATGAGAGATCAAAGGAATCTTGCCTGAACTGGATCCTAAAGTCTGTAATACTGATGGCATTTCTTCAGTTATTTTAATGTCTACTCTACAGCTGACTCCTGTTTTATATCATCCATTTATTCTCTCCCATTCCTCTAATATCTATCCTTAAGAAGGGCAATAAATCTCTCCATCAAATTGCTTTAATCAGCTCTCTCTCATTTCAGTTTTTTGCTTGATTTCCAGAAACTGCTAGACCAGGGAACTCAAACGCAGCAAAAGGCTAGTCAATTAGATGTATATCTGACTTGAGCCGTATTCAATATTATTCTGTAAACCAAACTAAAAAAAAGAAAGCCTCTAACAAAGGCCCCTTTTGTTGCCAGGCCTTTTTGACTTACATAAACAGTTACACCACCATTTAAATTTATAATCATTTTTATTTTTAAATTTTAACAAGTTTAGAAAATATAAGTTCAATTATATTTTATTCATACTTTAAGAAAATTATTTAAATACATAATTTTGACTAAGATTGTTATCTTTTTTTTTAATTTGATTTTTATCGCGAAACCTGACATCTTTTCTTCTGTACGAACATGTCAATATCTGCTTTTTTGTTTCTTGTTGCAATATGAAGTATTGCATTTAATCTAGAATCTTTTATCCATGAGCAAAACTTTGACTTATTAAGTTTCATAATTGAAATTAATTGCTCACATACATAGGTGCTTCCAAAGATTGACAACATTTTTGCACAATAAAGTTTATATTTGGGATATTTACTGCAGAGGTATTTATAAAAATTTGGTATGCCAACTTCGTTGTATTTATTTTTTAGTTCAGTATTGCACTGGAGTTCAATTACTTACATTTGTAATTCTTCGTCAACATTTTCAATATTAATTTAAAAAGGTGAACTGAATGATAATAATTCATTTTCAAACTGGTTGAACTCAGAAAATCTTTTTTCATATTCAATTTTTAATTCTTCAATTTGAGGAATGTACTTTTCAGCATCATTATTATTTCAAGAAATCGATTTAAGTGTATTAAAGTGGGCTAATTTATTCTTTGCCAACTGGGTTTGCCAAAGATAGAGTTTTGCCAGAAATGACTTAATTGAATCATACATGACATATCAACTGTTCACATCCATTCAAACAGAATTTTTTCTGTTTTAATCCCTGCAGGATGTTAGAAACATTGATTTTTAGAAAAGAAATCATTAAGATTGCAGGCCATATCTGGCCTATGGGCCACTAGTTTGCGACCCTGCTCTAGACTAATAAACAATAGCCAGTATGGACTCTGCCACAGTTGAAAAACGGGGACATGTTTTGTTCACACCCACCTTTCAATAAATACCATGGATAAATCAGGTGAATTTCAGTTTCAATATTGGGTATGTCACAAATGTAAATTAGGTAAGGTCCTCTCATATTCCATCAAAGAATTTTGATATGGTCACATCTCGACTTAGATATGCAGATCTGGTTGGGGATGAGCAAGTGATGCAGAGGATCTGGAGGCAGGTAACCAAAATTCATCTTTGATTTTTTTTTTGGTTTAATTCACAACACAAAGAAAATATATAGGATATTTACTTAATTATTTAGCTGCTAATTTTTTGCAGGTTTATACCCAGCATGATAGCTGGATATAAACAAGCAAAACTAGCATGTTGTAAGCTAACAACCTGGTTAAAGTATTACTGCATGCTATGTAGCCAACATCCAATAAACCCCCTCCACAATAAAACTGAATCACTGGGTTCGATTCTGTAGCATGAAAGGTCAGTTTAATTAGTCCTCCTAAGAAACGGGAGACTTGTATCTGTTTTATTATATTTTTTTCTCTTTCTAGAATAATGAGTTTTTTTATAGTATATGACTAGAGATGTCTGTATTTTTATTGCATTTGATATATTTCCTGATATTTTGTTGAAATATTGCAATGTTAATGTGGTATTGTAAAATGGTACAAGAATAATAGAGCAACAACAAAGAGGAATACTAAATTGAAGTGAAGCTGAGAACAAACAAGCTTTCCCCAACAGAAACATCCCTACTGAAACTAATGAATTACCTTTTGAAATCACAAGACTAAAACCAATTATTAGTCAGTTGATGAAGAAATTAGAAAAAGTTGAGAAGTAATTAGAGAGAAACAGGAAGGACAAGAAAGTTAAGCAGCAAAAGCATAAATAACAATGTGCTCTATCAGGTAGGATATTATTATGTAACAATAATCAGGTAAGTAGAATATAAAAAGAAGGATATTATATACGTGGGCTGTTCAATAAGTAATAAGACTAATTTTACTGTGGCGAAACCACTCATCACAATATTAATTTCTGTGGAATAAAGAAATGTTGCTGTATGTATTAACAAAAAGGTTGATAGATGGCGTATATGGGCTGATGTGCCACAGTGTCACGACTAAACGCAAGTGCTCATCGGCGCGACCAGTCTTCGAAATGGAAGCATCCTTGGAACAGCGTTATGCGATTAAATTTTGTGTGCGTTTGCAAAAATTGGCACCAGACACTTTTAACATGATATGCGAAGCTTTCCATGATGAAGCAGTGTCGAGGGCAAGTGTTTTTCGCTGGCATAAAACTTTTAAGGAAGGAAGGCAAAATGCGGAAGATCTTGAACGTGAGGGAAGACCTTCAACGTCCATCACAGAGACAATGATCAACACAGCAGCGATTATCATCAAGCACGTCAAAAGGAAATGTCCATTGCTGAAGAATGACTTCTTATTGCACCACAATAATGCAAGGCCACATATTGCTGGTTGTGTAGTGGATGTTTTGCAGAAGAACAACACAGATATCCTACCACACCCTCCATACAGTCCTGATCTCGCACCGTGCAATTTCTGGCTGTTTCCTCAGCTCAAGAAACCACTAAGAGGCCGCCATTTCGAAAGCAACAAAGCATGTGTAAAAGCTGCAGAAGCGGTTTTGAAAGAACTCTCAAAAAACGGACTCTCACTTGTTTAAGAAGTGGATACAACGTTGGGACAAATGCATTGCATCTCACGGTAGTTACTTCGAAAAAACTATGTAAATGATGATGATTAAAGGTAATCTGTTTTCTGTATAAATATAGTCTTATTACTTATCGAAAAGCCTACGTAGTATGTTGATTCAATTATAAAACTTACCAATGGTGATTATGGAGTTTTCCAGGTGATAAAATGAAAAATTTAATGATTACATTTGAAGAAAAGCAAAGATATGATAGTTGTCATAGGTATAAACAATTTATCTGGTGATAAATACAGTATATGAAAAGATTGTTGGAAGTGAGAGTAAAGAGTTAGAAAGTGAAAATCGTTAGTAGAAAGTAATAAGCAAAGCTTTATTAGCAAATCTACTTACTACCAAGACATGATAGTACTGAATTAAGGGCTATGATGGAAAAACAATTTGATGTACAAGGAATGGTTATGAGTTTGAGAGATAGATTGCATTTGGTATCAGGAGTCATTATTTATTGGTATGAGACATAATACAGAGAGTCAGGGAAACCAGATCATGATGGGAGGAATGGTGAGAATCTATGCATAAGCGCAACTAGGTTATGCAACTTAGTTATCTGTTAATATTTCAAATATGCATAATCATGGAAGTGATTATGATGAAAGGATGATTATGTGTTTGTCCAGTTCACACTTATTAAATATGTGCAAAGATATCTTGTGAAAGTGGAACGTCAAATATGAATAGAGATCTGAAGATTGTCCAACTAGGTCAGAATCTATATCAGGAACAAAAGGGTTGAGTGTGTGGCCTTAAGTAATATCTTGTGTAATCAAATTGTTGGCATTAGTGAGACCTGGCTCTCAGAAGCCAGTATACTAACTGGTATCTCAAGTGTAAAAGTATTTTTAGGAAGGATATACAAGATAGGAGGTGGGGAGCAATGCTAATAATATCAGATGATTTGAGTCTATTTGGACTCGAGTGTTTTTGGAATATCTGTTCATACCTATATGAAGAAGAAGTAACTGAAGTATTGTTGGAATGTTTTTTAACCTATCTTTTAAAGTAGAGATTGCTCAATTTTTATGAGTGTGAATTATTCCTATTTTTTTGGAAGGAAGGCTAAAGAGACAAAACATAAACACAAGCATCTGTCCAGTATGAATAAATCTTCCAAAAAAAAAAAAAAAAATTGCTTCCTAAGAAATTAAGCTTATTTTGGAAATCATGAGCTGCAAGCAGAGAATTTTAAATTTGATACATTTCATTAGTCTACTTTAAATAAATTTATAGAGTAGCCATCAGTTCATTGCAAAAATATAACGGCATACTGCAATTCAACTGTGACACTTAATAATCATCTCAATGAAAATAATGTATGTTGGTAAATTCAGTTATTTCAATTATTCACATGCATAACTATAAGCTATGATCTTCCTGCTAAAAAAATTTTCACTTATATATTTCTTTGTTTTCTTAGATATGGCTAAAACCTTTAACCAAAGCAGAACTGCGTCCACAACCTAGTTATAGATGTCCAGTGTATAAAACCAGTGAAAGACGAGGAACACTATCCACTACTGGCCATTCTACAAACTTTGTTATTGATATACAAATTCCTACAGATATGCCAGAAGAACACTGGATCTGCAGAGGTGTAGCACTGCTATGTCAACTGAGTAACTAATGTTATTGTTGAGATAATTCTGTTTAACATATACATTGTATATTTGTAATATTGATTGTACATATAGTTGTATAACCAAGCAAATACTATACAATATAATGTTATAAAATTTTCCTTGTTGCTATATAAAAAATATTGGTGTTTTTAGAGTAAATGCAATTAGACTTATAAATGATCGTCAAGTTCCCAGTTTTTGTTTTTCTTTATCATTTATTTTTCATTTCTTAGGAACATTAGAAAAGAAACTGACAAAAAAAAAGGGGGGGTGGAATTAGGCATGAATTTTATTACATGAGAAATAGCATTTCCACTTATATATTTTATGGGCTATTGTAAATATTTAGATGAAACAGTAGAATATTGTTTGTAATATAATATATATTAGTAACTGCTTTTATTTATGCAGTAAGGAAGCTAATAAAAGATTCTTAATTATATCTGAATAATATATAAAAAAAAACTGTGATAATATATCCTGGCCTTTGAATGAGCTTGTGGTATACTAATATATATATATATATATATATGTATTTGCAAATACACTATAAGATATCTGTATTTAGTTTCACAACTGAAAGAGGAATGACTATTTTTTTTATGATGTTTAATTCTCAGTCACTTATACTGTCAATAAGAAAATAATTATGAAACTTTGTTAGCATTTCATTCCTGGTAAAGTGAATCCCAGTAGATCATTAAATTTTGTATCTCATAGATTTTATTTTGTATATTTCAAATATAAATGGCAATTAAAACTGTTGCAATTTATTCCGAATAAAAACCGATTACAATTTTTGTTATTTGTTCAACTTACTTTTAAATGTTACTGTAAACAAATCAGCAAAAGAATGAAATAAGTTATTTCATTATATTATCAATTAGGAATTCATAATACATAACTGCTTACATATAATCTTTTTCTTCAGCTTTCACGAACCGAGATTCTTAGCTGTCCAACTTAGACACTTCTCAACCATTCTCCCCCCCCCCCAAGGATAAGGTGGTTAGCCCTATGCCTCCCCAAGTGTCCTGTATCTGTGTGTGTTCACAGAGCCGGTTTGCCTGTTCTGGATAATGAAAAAAACCCAAGTTTCTGGGTGAAAAACTCCCTACCTCATATGACTCACCCTGAGTCGAAAGAGACAAGATAAAGGTTCCTCACTTCTTCCTCGTCTATATTGACAGAGCTACAAAGACTCCAGCTTACATATAATAGACGAATATATATATGTACATATTTCACTTACAATTTTGATATTTGCATTTTAATGCTTCACAAAATTACAACAAAGTGTTATTCATGAAAATATATGTTTTCAGGTCTTGAACTATCTCTCCACAAGCACTTCCTTTACATTACTGTCACCTGGGTGAGGACAAAAAAACCTCTACACTGGCAAATCACAATATGTATAAGACATGAGCCATCAATCAGAACAAATGGATGGTACCAGGTTCATCTAGCCTGTATACCTGTTGAGAGAGAGGCTATCTCTGATTTCTTGATTTTATTCTTGTGTCCAAATTTTTTAAACCAAGAATTATGAGGTCAAGTTAAAAATTGTTAAAGACAGCAAAAAAAAAAACATCTGCTTCTTCCAAATTGACATAGTGTTCACATCTTGGAAACAAAGAATTGAAATTATGTGTTTTTTTTATTAATAAAGTTTTTTATACAAATGTAAAGAGCACACCACTGATTACTTCAACCAAGGCTCATCCTTGTTTGTTCAGCATCCAGATGGATACTAAATTGCTATTAATGGATGCTCACCAGATGCAGTATGGAATGTGAGGAATAGAAAATGATCAGAAGCCAAGTCAGTTCTCCACATTACTGACCCTACACTTAATTATATATATATGAATATCTGTAGATCAAAACTGAAAGAAAAATATTAATATAACATTAATAGTTATGAAGTCTCCACAAGAGCTTTTTTTTTTTTTCACATGCAGACAAGAGAACTTTGAAATGGCTACAGACTTCCCAATGATTAGAAGAAAGTGACTAGCACTTTTAGTTTAACATGCTATCCAGTTTCTATCAAGAACTGAATCAGCTTATTAAATTCCTTATTTTTTTAACTACTTTGAAATCAGGAGTTCCAAACTTGCAAAAAACTGATGACAATTTTAAATGTTATCAGATTTTTTTTTTTTTTTTTTTCATTGTTACAGATACTTTCAAAGGGAAGAAAAAAGGCGCAAATGTCCCCAAATACAGGTAACCCTCATATAACGCGGATGTTAGGTTCCATAGAAATACTGCGTTATATACATCGTGTTATACGAGACTTGGTTCACATTGAAAAAGTAGGGTTAGGTTCCGAAATCGTTTTTTTTTTTTAAATTATATGAACAACAATGACATCCAACAAAAACAATATTTTTATTTAATTCAGGCAATTCATGTAAGTTAAGAAAACAAACTATGAGACAAATACGTAGTATAAAATTACAAATTGTACATAAATTTCATTGTGCACAATGCATAAACGTTTTAGACACAATAAAATAAATGCATATTTTAATCGTCATCACTGTCTTCAGAAATAACATTTCATAGATGCTCTTTAAGTGGCCAGAGGTCATCACCATTTGAAAACTCTCGGATATCATTTGTATAATTCTCATTGCATACTTCGGCTGTTTAGTCATCAAGAAGTTAGTAACAAGACTTTGCTTTCCACTATGCTGCAATTTTTTATTAAGTTCATAATATAGCGCTAAACAAATATCCAATTGCCTCGTGCATTTTCCCAAGCGCTCCATTGAGGGATCATTATCCGTAAAATAACTTCCTAACTTTCTTGCCAAGTCCAATCCGTCTGCTAATTTCTTTAAACTTAATTCTTTAATGGATTCATCACAATCAGAATCATCAGCAGAACGTCCCCGCTATTTGGTTCAAGACCACTCTATTAATTGTACCAGTTCCTCCTCATTTAAATCTGTTTCTCCATTAATTAATTCACTAATTTCGTTTTCAACCATATCGCAAAAGCCCTCTCCACCAAAAAGGTGTGCAACGTTTATTATACGACATAGCTCGCATCCACTGGAGGTACGAAATTTTGTTTCAGAACAGCTTCAGGCCATATTTTTTTCCAGCAAGCATTCAGTATAAAGGGTTGTAATTCCTTAATGGACAGAGAAATAATTTTTACATAATTCAATATTAAAAACTCTTTCCACACTTGAGGCAGTGTCATGTTTGGATTAGATTCCATTTTTTCCAAAATTAATTGAAATGTTCATCAAATACAATATGACTTAAATGTTGATATTATTCCTTGGTCAAGTGGTTGAATAAGTGAAGTAGTATTAGGCGGCAAAAAAGTTATTTTAATATTCAGATGGCTTAAATTTGTTGGGTGGCCTGGTGCGTTATCTAAAATTAGTAGAATTTTGAAGTCCATATTCTTTTTCTTTGTGTAACTTTCTACATCTGGTACAAAACACTTGAAAAAACAATTTTCAGACATGCTAGCTGTAACCCATGCCTTTTTGTTGGCCTGCCAATAAACAGGTAGGGTGGACTTGTTGAGTCCTTTCATCGCACGAGGATTTGCAGATCAGTTAATAAACATTGGTTTTGTCATGTAATCACCTGATGCATTACTACAAAACAGTAGAGTCATTCTACTTTGGAAACTTTGAATACAGGAGCTGATCTTTCATTTTTCGAAATATAGGTACGTTTTGGCATTTTTTCCCAATATAATCCAGATTCATCTGCATTGAACACCTGGTCTGCACTGTAACCACCTTCTTTAATAATTTTTAAAAGTTCTGTGGGTATTTTCAGGCAGCTTCAACATCTGCTGCTCCCTGGATTTTAAGATTATACAAAGAAAACCACTTTTTAAAGCTTTCAAACCAACCCTTACTGGCACAAAATCCATGCTGGGAGATTTCTTCTGAAGAATCTTGATCAAGTTCTTTTAAATGTTTATAAACTTTGAGAGCTTTTTGCTTAATAAGGTGTCCATCCAAAGGAATTTTCTTTTGAGTGAAATCTTCTATCCAAATCATTAGATTTCTCCATTTTTTCTATTAGAATATCACGAACACGAGCAACACACTTTGCACTTACCGTTGATCCAGCAATAACACTTTCATACTTTATGTTCATTTTGTTTGATTGTTCGAATTGTTGATTCATTTAAATTCAGAGTCCTTGTAACAACTCCTTTTTTCTCCAATTTTCGACCAATCCAAGATTTTAATTTTTTCTTTGAGAGAAATGAATTTCCTCTTCGATATTTTTTTCCCCTTTTGTTGCAGTTTAGTGGCCATTATAATAAAAATAAACTTTTACATAAAAAAAGCATTACATATGTAATGTAACTCACCAGAAAATTTACTGCTCAGCTTGAGAATAACACACTTATGATTTTAAATACGCTTTCCTGGCAGAAAACGAAGACAATTTTCAATAATAAACACTTGATACAGTAAACTCTAGATGGCGAACCTATGGTACTCGTGCCAGAGGTGGCACATCTG
Source organism: Typopeltis vanoorti (assembly GCF_054136105.1). NCBI lineage: Eukaryota > Metazoa > Arthropoda > Arachnida > Uropygi > Thelyphonidae > Typopeltis > Typopeltis vanoorti. The sequence continues at coordinate 118,764,429 of NC_143555.1, read as the reverse complement.
AGAAGTTTGCTGGCACGTCAACAATTTATAGGTGATATCCTTTTATACTCTGATACATTATTCAACTTTTTTTTAATTATTACAATACGTACAAGCTGAATTTTGTTTTACACAAGACAGCAGCTATAAAGACGTGCATATGATTGGTGTAGTATTAACAAAAGATCACGCGACCCAAAGACGAAAGCAACCGACAAGTGTTGAGTTGAAATGCTAATTCTCTTCAATCGAATTCCATAACATCTGAAACTGTCATAACAACATTCACAATTAGTTTTAGCATGTTCACAACAGGGTGTCATTTATCATTCCGATGGAACTTCTCATTACTGACTGGCTCAACTCACACAAACGTTTCAACCCTTGGTTGAATTTTATGGCTTCTTGTTTGCATTTGAGGTGGCAGGCAAACTCACACATTCATTATATGGCATGTTTCAATTCTTGGTAGACTTTTATTTTAAGTTAGCCTTTGTGATCTGTCATGACATCGAGAATTTCAAATACAATAAAACAAACACTTATTTCATAATTGAAAAATTGGACAATAGTTTTTAGTTAGATACTGTGTTTCGGTGCAACATATGGTTTTGTTTAAGTCTAATACAGCATAGTTTCTGTGAGAGAGGGATGTGATTTATTAGTTAGCGCCATTTTTATTCCATCCGTCTCTAATTGCACTATTTGTTGACAATGACACAGACTGCAAAAGCCTCTGTACAGTACCTTATTCAGTGATGCAATAAAACTAAATTCGATACTTATAACTACTTGTGCGATATGGGAAGAGACAAATTTAACGAAGATAAAATTTGATTTTTAAGTCTCACGGTGAAAAATATGAAAAAATAAATAAATAAAGGGTTACTAGAAATTGTAGACTGCGTTGCATTGAACAAGGGATACTACAATTTGTGGACCGTGTTGTATAAGTACCGTGTTATACGAGGGTTACCTGTATAAGCAAAAATCACAAGCCAAAAAGTTTATTTTTTCTGTCTGCTTAGTAGTACTTTCATCCATATTTGAAACTGTTTACATGTAAACTGATTATGAAAAGTGCTGATCTGTCTTTATTGTGTTGTTAATTTGTCTTTATATGACTTTTTGTTATCAGATCAGTGATCAAGTAATAAGAAATTCTGAAAACAAATGAAATGCTTTATTAACAATATTAAAGATATTGACATTATACAAGGCATTTTATTTATATATCACTTCCATCAAATTCTGAAGACTTTGCATGTTTTATCATCAGAAGCAGTCACGATAATACTACTGTCCCTAAAAAAATAAATATATAAAATAAAAATAATTCTCTAATATAAAACAAATATGCAATTTTAAAACTAGTTAACAATCCTAACTTAATTTTAAATATTAGCATTTTTTTGTGTGTGAGTTTTTTTAACATTACATCCTAAAATATGACTAACAAATACATCCTTTTATAATATGATACTAAGCACAAATGGTTATCTCAAATATTTACTTGGGGACAGGCCAGCAGTTGACAGAGATGACTAGTTTATGAAATGGATATCAGGTTAGTTACCATGTAATAAATATATTACTGGTTGAGTAGTTTTCTTTAAATAAATTGATTGAAAAAACTTATTTGGTTGGCCTTTTATCAGTAAGTTATAAGTTGATATTCCAACAGAGTAATCTTCAAGAGGGAGAATTTATTGGTAAAAGTTTTAGCATAGTTTTACAACAAGGTACTATTTGGAATGCTTGGAATCCCATTCATGTGTTAATTATAAAAGTCAATTTGTTTTATACTAAGTACCATAAAAAATCCAAACGCTATTATGAACTATTAAAGATTCAAAAATCGACATCGAGAAATACAATTACTAGCAGATATAAAAAGCAATATCCCAAACAGTTTGTTCACTGAACGTATAAAAATTTTATTTCTAACTGAATCTAACCAGCATAATAGCCATATCAAAAATGTCATAGCCACAGATATGAAAGAGATCATGTACCTCCATAACATGATGTGTATTTATTGGCTGTGAAATGATCTGAGTTTGATTCTTGGGAATGGCGTGAGAACGTTTTTTCTGAAATAGATGAGTCAGCTGGAAGTGGCAAGTTTTTCTTCTTAGAAACTCAAGTTTTTCAGCTATGTATCATTATAAAATATCTCATAAATAGGCTTCAAAATTAAATTGTTATATGAGATAAAAAACACTTTTTAAAAAAATGTATTTTTCCCATTCCTAATTGATTTGTGTGCGTAATATTAGTGAAACTGCTATGTAGATGAGATAGCAATATAAAGGAATTTAGATATATTTTAAATGGGCATCCTGCTTAGTGGCAAATAGGTAATTTACCACTAAGATATAATTGCTGTACAAACAACAGCCATGTTTTTCACAAATTCTGATTTGAATTTCAGTTAATGGGCATGTACAGTGGTAAGAGTCCTGGAAGTTATCACTGGAAATAGAGTATGCTGTCCAAAGAGTGAAGGTAAGAGAAGCACAGTATACCATATTTTTCTGTGTATAAGATGCCCCCCCCCCCCATGTATAAGACGAACCCTACTTTTTCGAACCCAAAATTTAAAAATCAATATTTTAAACATAAAACAGAACATATTTGATATTTTTTTAAATATCAAATATATACAGGGTGTCTCAAAAAAATGTATACACACTTTGAATGATCATAAAGTTGGTATTTATTATAATAGAGTTAACTTTCACATTGTAAAGTACACTACATAAATGTACTTTTCATCCCTCAACATCTGTATTCAAACTGATGACCGTCCTGGTCCAGGTACCGCTGATAATGTGCAGCAATGGAATTGCAAACACTGAAAATCATTTTGTCTTGTAGCTGGGTGCATTTTTTTTGATTGCTGCTTTCAAGTCATCAACTGTTGCCAGTTTTGAAGTATAAACTTTATCCTTGATATATCCCCATAAGAAGAAGTCCATTGGCATGAGGTCTGGTGAACACATGGGGGGAAGCGGGGGAGGGGGGGTATTCTACAGAACCTCTTCTTCCAATCTATCTGTTGGGTAGAGTCTCATCAAGATAGGCCCTCACGGTGCCCCATCTTGTTGAAAATAAAAGTCCTCATCCTCAAAGTCCTCTTGAATATGTGGCATGACAGCTTCATGCAGCAAGTTCAAGTAATTGGCACCAGTTATAGTACCGTCGAAAAAGAATGATCCAATTAATCCGTGTGCTGATAAGCCGCACCACACCATCACTCCTGGTAAATTTACATGATGTTCCTCCATAACATGTAGATTCTCAGGTGCCCAGTAAGTGCAACTGTGCGGTTAATTGACCCATTTAATTTAAATGTGGCCTCATCACTCCATACAATTCGTATTGGAAATTGTGCGTTCCTCTTCACATTTTTCCAAATACCACTCATAAAACTATATTCTCCTATCCGGATTATCTTCATTGAGAGCGTGTACTCTTCTTGGAATGCAACTTTTCCAATGACTGAGCTTCAACATGCGATGGACACTTGATTTTGATACTCCTATCTCACGAAATGCTTGTCGCACAGATTTTCTTGAACTTTGACGATATGTTTCAACCTGTCTTCTGTTGTGGGCCTCGTAGCTGTTCGTGGTCTTCCTGAACATTGCTTATGGACATTTTGAACAGTTCCATCTTTTTCAAATTTATCTCTAATTCGAGTGATAGTAAGTCTCGTAGGTGGATCTCGATGAAATTCTCTTCTAAACTGTCTTTGCACTTCCACTACGTTTTATTTCCAGTAGCATTTTAGGATAAATTTTCTTTCCTCAAAGCTTAGTCTGGTTTCAGCCATTATTTCAAATCTGTTAAACCTGCAAAATAATGAAAATTAAGTGAGTTATCAGCTGTTGAAGTGTGTACACATTTTTTCGAGACACCCTGTATTTATTAATTAGGTAATATCTTTAAGATATATACTAAGAAATTATGCATCGCTCTCATTTCCAAGCATATCATTTTCTTCATCACTATCAGTTCCAGACATATCATTTTCTTCAACCTTTACTGCATCACTGCTGTCTTCTGAGTCACTGATCTCTATATATGTGAGATCATCCTTGGGTCCATCCATGACATTGCTGATTCCACATTTCTTGAAGGACTTCACAACCACTTCTTGCTTGACTCCAACCTTGACCCATTTGCATACCTCAGTAATGGTTGGTTTTTTTCATTCTTCCTGTCAGTATCAAGCTTTTTGCATCCATTTATTCCATTCTTCTTTCATCAGCTACAGCCACTAGATATTTCTATCAACAAGCCCTTCAAAGCTCAGGAATAATGCTAGCTGTGTTCGCAAATCTACTCCAACCCTTTTTGTCTTTTCTGTTAAATGTGCTCAGAAATGAACAAACACGAGCAGAGCTGCCCTCTTCGAGAGCCTTCCAGGTCTTCTGGACCAAATCTTTTCAAACCAATACTGTAACTCATTGTGATAGCAATAATCTTCATGTCCCACTTTAGGAACTGAAGATAGATGCTCTTCATTAAACTTGCTTATTGAAAAGGGATAACATGCAAGTAAAAATCAAGTAAGATTTTCAATTTTCTTTTATCTGAGAAATTATCTCTTCATTCATTCAGCCATTCTCATGAACTTGGACAAGAATGCCAGGTAGTATGCTCTCTTTAGGATACGTTTTCCTCTTAAAAATGAGCATAGAAGGCAGTTTGGTACCATCTGAACAGCATGGAAGGACAGCAGTATAGTGTATCTTTTCATGACCACTTGTTTTGACCCCTTTCATATCAACAGTTCTGTTGGAAGGCACATCAAAATTGAGAAGCACCTCATCCATGTTTGCAATCTGACTTGGTTCAAAAGCATTTTTTTCCAAAGTTGACATAGGAGTAAAACCATTGGATTTTATCCTCGTAAGTTGGTGGCATTTTATGGGCTAACTTGGTTCGTATTCTCATGGCCAACCCTTCTCCCCCCCCCCCCATGAAGTTGAAGCACCATTTTGCCTTTCCTGTGAAATCAACAATGTTCATTTCTCTTGCAAACCTTTTTGTCTTATATTGAATAAGCTTGGTTGACACACATATCCCAGTCTGGCGCTGGTCCATAATCCAAGTCTTAAGCCTCTGCTCCAAGTTGACCATTTTGCTGGTTTTCCTCTTAAGACCCTCTTTCTTTTTTGCACCTTGAGTAGTTGTTCTTCCTGTTTTCTCCACTGTCTAATCATACACTTAGTGGGAGGAGGTCCAAACTGTCTCTCTGAAGCTTTATTTTCATGTTCTTTTGCGTAATTGATAACTTAACTTGAATTTTGAAGAATATGACAATCGTTTTTTTATTTTCAGACATTTTTATGGGCTAGTGCTCAAAATATTGTTAAAGCAGTAATTTACCTTGCCAACTAGTTGCAGATGTATGAATGCTTTCAGAGTTCTGATTGGTTTATTCAGAATCAGCTGTTAATGATGTCAATCGACAGAGTTAACAAAGGCTAGTGATTGGGGGAAGCCTGTTCGCAGAGACAAGGTACCAGCAGTTTTGCCACGGCAACCGCGGGTCTCTCAACTGGTTTCCCCCCCCTGTGTATAAGATGACCCCCAATTTTTGTTCTGAAAATTTTAGAAAAAAATATCATCTTATACACGGAAAAATATGGTAACTAGCAGTGTGATCTTAGAAGATCACACAAATCATACAGATTATTTACTCTTCATGCAAGGTCAGCAAAAGCTGCTATCTGCTCAAGGTAATAATTCTTCATAAAACAGATGAATCAAATACTGTAACTCATTACTCTTCATAAAACAGATGAATCAAATACTGTAACTCATTACGCTTTATAAAATAGATGAATCAAATACTGTAACTCATTGTGATAGCAATAATCCTCATGTCCCACTTTAGGAACTGAAGAAAGATGCTCTTCATTAAACTTGCTTATTGAAAAGAGATAACATGCAAGTAAAAATCAAGTAAGATTTTCAATTTCCTTTTTCTTTTATCTAAGAAATATGAGATTCAAGACTTTAAATGAATGAATGATTGGGTATACAGAGAAAAGCAGATATAAGAAAACAGTTTTTAAGATACAACTGAAAAGGAAATCAAGTTTCTCTTACAGTCATATATAACACAAGAACTGAGAGCTGAATACTCTATATTTTATATATATATATATATATTTTTTTTTTTGAGGATATTGTTTGATATCATCCCTAAGAGACCAAATAAATTCTGAGAAAACCAATTAAGAATAGAGTGGTATCTCGCTAATCCGAACTAATAAAAACCGTGCCTGTTCGGATTAACAAATTTTTCCCCAAGAGACAACAATAACTAGTGTTTAAGACAAAAATAATCAGATTCTAATGATACATCAATTTAATTCTGTAAATAAATGAAGTAACTGATAGAAAAAAAAGCTACTGTACTGTAATGTAAAACAAAAAATAATACAGTACACAAGTTTATTTTAGTAAAAAATTTAATTTGTATGTACCTGTATTGTTGAGGATTCTGATTTAATAAAACTGCATAGTTCAGTACATAACTTAATTTGCGTAAAAAATATCACTTTTTTGTACACAACACAAAAAAAGTTTATTTCTTTGTAAAAAAGTCACTGATTTTCTTTTGCTTCTTGGAAGCTAAACTTTTTTAGAATCCTTCTTCTCAGAGCTGCATTAGCAATAAAATTTTGTGGAATGGCGTATCATTCTGCTTAGAACATTCTATACACATATTAAAACTCAGCTGCCTCTTCACGTTTTACTTTTTTTTCATGGAGTTTTTCATCGTCATCTAATTCATTCTGTAGCGTCATATTTATAATTTCAGCATCTGATTCGATTTCGAATTCACTTTCGGTTCTACCTGTAATCCATTAATTAACATCTGTTTGTAAAATTTCAACATATGGATTTATATTTTTAATCAAATTATGCACATTTTGAATTTCCTCTTTTTTGTGTATATTTGTGATTCATGCCGACAATACAGTACGTACTGTATAAAAAAAAAAAGCAAACGTGAAACACAATACATCAAATAAGCCTCCAGTATAACCGTACAATCGACAGTATGAAAAAAATACTGTACTACTAATAATAAAATAAATAATAATAGTTAAAATAATAATTATTAAATAAAAATAATAGTACACAAAATAATAATACTTAATAAATAAAACTTTTTTCTTCAAACCGCAGTTCGGATTACTGGAGGGTTCGGACTAACGAGGTTCGGATTAGCAAGATACCACTGTATATGAGAGAGAGATACAGGGCGATCCAAAAGTCACATACATCAAAGTTGAAACTGAGCTGAATCAAAGTACTTCAATTCTAATTATTTGTTTGGCCTATCGATTGCACTCTAGGACTAGTGACCACGTGTCAGGTACTGGGTGTCCATTGCATATTTTTGTTTATGAGGAAAGTAAAATGGTACTTTCCAGGGAGCAATGAGTTGTTATTTTGGAATGTTATTTTGCCTGCCTGTCATCTTAAGCAAATGTTGTGGAGTAGTTTTGTCAGAAGTATCCTGACTCTGTTGTTCCTCGAAATTCAACAATTATGTGATTAATCAAATTTTTTCAGGAAACTGGAGTTCTATAAAAACAGCAGCATAGAGGACTTTCTATTTTCAATGAGTTTAAAGTGAATGCAGTACACAACATGGTACAATGTTCATCTTTAAAGAGTCTTAGAAAACTCTCTGCACAGACAGATATGTCATATGGCAGTACTTGGAAAAGCACCAAAAAATTAAAGCTTTGTCCATACCATGTTCATTCAGTTCAGGAATTAAAGCCACTGGATAAGGAAAAATGTGTTGTGTGCTGTAGATGGTCTTAATCATTTGTTGAAGAAAATGGAGTCCATGAACCGGACAATGTTTTCTTCAGTGGCAAAGCATGGATCCACCTAAGTAGATATGTCAATAGCAAAAATAACTGAATTTGGTCATCAGAAAATCCTCATGTTTTCCATGAAATGTTCTTGCATTCTCTGAAAACTGGAGTGTGGTGTGCAGTATCACAGAGTCGCATTGTCAGATTCATTTCTTTGAGATAACATTGAACAGTGCATTATTAATCACTTAAGGAATTGACAATGTAGATACGAATATAAATTAAATTATAACTTTAATAAATATTTCCGATATTTCGTAGCCGTCTTCAAAAGGAACTTACAAAAAAAGGCACGTGCACGTGCTTTTTTGTAAGTTCCTTTTGAAGACGGCTACGAAATATCGAAAATATTTATTAAAGTTATAATTTAATTTATATTCGTATCTACATTGTCAATTCCTTAAGTGATTTAGTAATGCATAACCAACGTATAAACCTGTCTACGAGAATTGAACAGTGCACTGTACCAAGACATTATCACACGGTTCGTGGCTCTCCTTGAGAACATGATTGATGCTTTCAGCAGGATAGTGCCACTTGCCATACATAAAATGAAACAATGCAATTTTTGCAAGAGTTTTTTCATGACAGATTGATTTCTAAAGGACTATGGCTCCCAAGGTTGACAGATGTGTCACTTCTAGATTTCTTCTTATGGAGTTACCTGAAATGCAAGGTGTATAAAAATAATCTTCACACAATTTATGAACTGAAGACAAACATCACTGAAGCAATTAGAGCAGTCAGTAATTCCAAGCCTCAAAGAGTTGCCTCCAATTTAGTAAAAAGATCACATGCTGCATTCAAGAACGAGGTGGGCATTTTAAACGTTTGCTTTGGTAATTTTATTTATTTTTGCCTTTGTAAAGATATGGTTATAAGCTTTGTTTATAGCAATTTAGTTCTATAAAGTATTACTAATATTGAAAAATTCAAGTTTATTTTATGTGTGCAACTTTCAGATCATCATGTATTTTCTCTTTAAGTACATACATATATATATTTAAGCAGTAATAATTCTATAGAGAATATTATCTTTCTCTAATTTCTTTAGAAGGATAAAAAAAAATATAACTCATCGTCAATTTCCTGATATTTATCTATTACTTGTAAGCACTCTAATATTGTCATACTTAACATTTCATGCTTCTAAGGCACTTCTCTGACTGAATCAATCCACCTAGACCTTGGTCCTCCTCTGGGTCTCTTTTATACCATCTTGGCATCAAACACCTGTTTTGCAAATCTTTTAAGTAGCTACTTAAGTAGTGCTTTTTAGAATTGTCTGTTAATGTTCAATTGCTATTTTGTGTTCTTGTACTGATGATGCCTTAGGTGAAAATTCTATGCAAATAAAATATTTTACATGAGTTTTCCTCCAGTATTATAATTTTTTTAAATATGCCTACTCATGGTATTTCATTATTGAAACAAACACCACATTTTATGGAAAGTCTACTTCTAAACAGTGTGCTAGACATGGTAAAGTGTTAGTAAAGAAGGCTAAATGTATCAATAGAATTATATTTCTAAAGTGCTGTAAAATAGTTCAGGTTATTCCTACCTGTTGTAAATTAAAAGAAGTTTATAAGTCTCATAAAGCTCATCAGATTTATTTAAAGGCTAGTAGATCACTTTTAAATTATTAGCTATATCAAGCAAAAAAGAAATCATGCACAGCAAGGGTAATTAAGGCCTCTGATGGTGCACTTTTAACAACCGAGAAGGTTGTTAAAAGTGCACCATCAGAGGCCAAAAGTGCACAGATGGAGGGAATCCTCTGAGAGCCTTCTTAACCCAGCAGTTGTGGACATCCAAGAGGTGCAGATTGGGGCAATGACTAGTCTCACAGCAGAAGAGGTCCATTTAGAAATTAAATCGCTAAAATCGGGTAAGGCTGCTGGCGATGATGAAATTCGGCCCGAAATGCTAAAAGCCTTAAATCGAGACGGTGTTCTCTGGCTGACTCGAGTGTGTCAGGCTGCTTGGATATCTGGGTGAGCACCAAAGCAATGGCAGACAGGCATAATAATACCAGTCTTTAAGAAGGGAGACCAGAAGGATTGCCGTAACTATCGTGGCATCTCTCTGCTCAGCCTGCCTGGGAAAGTGAATGCTAAGTGCTTGGAAAGACGGTGCAGGAGCATAGTTGAGTCAAAGTTCCAGGAAGAACAATGTGGCTTTCGTCCTGGTAGAAGCACAACTGACCAAATCTTCACTTTAAGGCAAGTCTGAGAAATCTTGGGAATATGCCAAGAATGTCTACACATGTTTTGTGGACTTGGAGAAGGCATATGACCGGTTCCTCGGGATAAGCTTTGGCAAGTAGTACAGGAGTATGGAGTGGATGGTCAACTATTAGTTGCCATCATGTCCCTGTATGAATGCCCAGAGTTTTGTGTCAGGGTAAACAGCACAAAGTCTGAACCTTTCACAGTCTCTGTTGGCCTCCGCCAAGGGTGTGTTCTGTCACCCCTCCTTTTCATAATATTTATGGACTGGATTGATAGGCACAGCCGAGGTGAGTGTGTCAGAATTGGAAAATGTAGCATTGGTCGTCTGCTTTTTGCAGATGACCTAGTTCTGCTTAGCTCTTCCACAGCGGACCCTGGATAGGTTTGTAGCTGTTTGTGCAGACGCCGGGATGAAGATCAGTGTGGCCAAAACTGAAACATTTGTGGTCTCAAGACAACCATCCCAGTGCACTCTAAATGTAAGTGGAGTCCCAATGAGGCAGGTGGAGAAGATTAAATACCTTGGGTCCATATTCACGAATGATGGAAAATGGGACATAGAGCTAGATACTCGAATTGGCTTAGCAAGCTCAATATTGCGGGAGCTTGGCCGTTCAGTAGTATTGAAGCGGGAGTTAAGCCAGAAGGCAAAGCTGGCTGTCTTCAATACAGTCTATGTCCCCATCCTCACCTATGGTCATGAGAGTTGGGTAATGACCGAAAGAATGTGGACACGAATCCAAGCGGCTGAAATGAGGTTCCTTCGAGGGGTTGCGGGGCTGACAAAACTCAACAGAGTCAGAAGCTCTGCAATTCGGGAAACCCTCAATACTCAACCACTGCTTCTCCGTGTTGAGAGATCACAGTTACGCTGGTACGGGCACCTGGTCAGAATGCCACAAGAGAGGCTCCCTCAGCAGACCCTCTTTGCCAAGCCAGAGGGTGGGAGGCCACGTGGAAGGCCAAGGACTCGCTGGATAGATTATATCCAAAACCTTGGGTGGACACATTTGGGAATCTCACCAGAACACCTGAACTTGGTGGCAGAGGATCGTGACCATTGGAAGTTCCTCTTGCAGCTTTTGCCCCCACAACCCAATTAGGAAGAGTGGGCCTTGAAGATGTATGTATCAAGCAAAAAAAAAAAAAAATCGCTAGCCATCTTAAATAGAGAAATTGCTTATATCAAGAACACCTTACAATCTGTATTAGTGGCTGAAACTTTTAACACTATTTTGCAAATCTCATCTTCATACCTCATCATCATCAAATTCCTGCCATGTACTCTCAAGGGGTGTACAGGATATGACAGTACTACATGAAAAAATTACATCATTACTAACTTCCTATCTACAATTTTCCTCCAAATCAGTCTGTTACTTGTCAAGACTCCAACATTATCAGATCTTATATTTCTATCGTCTAAGGCACTTTGTACCGTATCAATCCACCTATATCTTGGTCTTCCTCTGGGTCGTTTTCCTGCCAACCTGGCAGAGAACACTTGTTTTGCTAATCTTTCCTCTCCCATTCTATTTAAGTGACCATACCATCTGAGATTAGCTCTGCTAACGCATTCCTGGATGCTGACAATGTCAAGTTCTTTCCTAATATCCTCATTTTTAATATGATATTGCCACTGATGCCATCTGTTCACGCCTCTAATCTTTCTCAGGACTCTCATATCTGCGGTCTCTAGTCTTTGGTCAAGTGTTTTACTTTTGACCCAGCTCTCAGATCCATAAGTTAAAATTGGTTTGAACACAGTCTTGTATACAGCTAATTTAGTGTTCCGACTAATTTCTTTCTTATTCCATATGAATTTATTCAATTGACTTCCCACGATACCAGCTTTGCTGATTCTGTTGTCTATTTCTATATTTAGTTTACCATCTTCAGTAAAAATTGTGCCTAAGTAGCTGAAATGTTTTACTTGTTCCACAGGTTCTCCATTCACAACACAGTTGACAATTTCAATGATCCTGCCTATTTTCATTGTCTTTGTCTTTTTATTGCTGACCTTCATACCATATCTATTACAACAGCTACTCAATTTAGTCAGAGAATCTTGCAGACTTGTAGCGGATTTATTTAGAAGTATACCATCATCCGCATAAAGCAAAGAGCTGACATTAACATCTCCAATTTTGATATCAGGTTTAATACCACATTCCTTCATAATGTGATCCATATAGATAATGAATAACAGAGGGGATAATGTACATCCTTGTCTCACACCAGATTTAACATTAAACCATCTTCCTGTACTTCCTTCAATTCTAACTGCTGACTCACCACTCAAATAAAGACTAAGTATTGCTTGATATAATGCCCCATTGACACCATATAACTGCAGCGTATTGAATAGATTCTCTCTTGGCACCTTGTCATATGCCTTTTCCAAATCGACAAAACTTAAATACAGATCTTTGTTATATTCCCATGCTTTCTCGACTATTTGTCGTAAAGTGAAGATCTGATCCTGACAGCCTCTATTTGGCCTGAATCCAGCTTGTTCTTCACCAAGCTTTTCTTCCACAATTCTTCTCAACTGTTTCTCAAGTATACTTGCATAGATCTTGCCAGGAACATTCAGTAGGGAGATACCTCTGTAATTCTCACATTCAGTTTTATTTCCCTTTTTATATATGGGTACTATGAGAGCTCTACTCCAATCATCGAGAATTCATCCCTCTGTCCAGGCTTTCTGAACTATGCAGTGCAGCCACTGTAAGACTCTTATACCACCATACTTCAGCATTTCTGGTCGAATATCATCTACTCCTGCTGCCTTTCCACATTTCAAGCCTTTGATGGCTTTTTCTACTTCAAGTATGGATATGTATTCCTGACTGCATGCCTGGTCAGTGTTTTTTATCACTGTGCTGTCATCACTGCTTGTTTCATTTAGCAGTTTTTCAAATTAATTACTCCATACTTCAAGGATATCTTTTTCTCCTGTTTTCATTTCACCTTTATCATCTCTAATTCCTTTTACAGCACTCTTTCCTCCATTCCTAAGCTTCTTCAACAACCTCCAAAATATTTGCCACCTTCTTGATATTTATTTTCTATATTCTTGCCAAAGTCCTCCCATGACTTTGTTTAGCTAGTTTTACACACTGTTTAGCTTTCTTACATTTGTCTCTGTATTCTGTAAGAGTAAAAGCTGACTTATTTGCCAGGAACTTTTGATATGCTTTCTTCTTTTCCTTCACTGCCTCTTTAACTTCCTGTGTCCACCAGGGAGTTCTGATTTTTTTATCTTTGCACACAACCTCACCACATGCCTCTCTGGCAGAATCAATCAATGTTTCCTTCAGAGTTTGCCACTGAATCTCCAAGGTTTGATTCCTGTTCTCAAACTCTTTCATTTTCTTTTCAATAATATTTCTGTATTTTAGTCTACAGTTTACATCTGAGAGCTGCTCAACTTTTATTCACTTTAAAACTTTCTTACATGTTATTCTTTTCAATATGAAATTCAATTTTATCCTGCTCAAGACTAAATAGTGATCACTTCCAATTTCAAATCCTCTGTACACTCTGGTGTCCTGCACCAGGGAGAAAACATCATTATCAACAATAACATAGTCAATGAGACTTTTCTTATTCCTAGCCTCTTCTCTCCATGTGAATTTGTGCACATTTTTATGTTGGAACATGGTGTTAGTAATAACCAGTCCATGTCCTGAGCAGAAATCCAACAGATATTTGCCATTATTATTAGCTTTGCTCTTTTCTCCAAATTTTCCCAAAATATTTTTGTATGTCTCACAATCATTTCCTACTCTACTATTTAGATCCCCAACAAGGACCAACTTTTCCTTTTTCATTGTGTCAGTTGCTTTTTCTAAAGCCTCAAAAAATTCCTCCACTTCTACCTTAGTAGAACCTTCTGTGGGACCATAGGCACAAATAAGTCTCATTGTCCAGTTCCCCATTCTCATATTTGCCCACATTACTCTACTTGAGACTGACTGCCATTCAAGAAGATTAGCCTCGTATTTTGTGTTGAATACTATGGCTACTCCTTCTTTTCCTTGATTGTTATTGCCTGAATATAACATTTTGTATTTATTGCTCAGAAAGATCTCACCAGTTTTGGTCTTTTTTGTTTCAGTCACCCCTATTATGTCGATCTGGTACTTATCTAATTCCTCAGCTAGCTCCATTTCTTTGCCATTCAGGCTTCTTACGTTGATAGTACCGATCTTTAACTCTGGCGATGTTGAGTTGGGGTTTGTTTTCAGATTTGTTCCAGTAGCTGACTTTTCGCTGTTCGCCCTGGTTCCCTGGCAAAAACAATGGGAGCCTTGTTTAACCGAGCGACGCCCCAGCCGGCATGAAATTTTGTCATGTTGTACCATCATTTTTTTTATTTTGGTTTAACCAATAAGAATACAATTTGGTCGGCTAAATCCCAAATTGCCAGCCCATCCTCGTTCGTTCAGTATCAAAGTAGATACCCAACAGGGTGCACCACGAGAAGGTGAGGATTGGACATTAGGTCAGAAGCCCTGGTCGGTTCTCCGCATTCCTTTAAAGGCTATGTGGAGGTCTCCTCTCAGTTATACAGCTTTGACCCTTAAGCACCCCATCTTCATACCTAAATGTTTTTAATGCTTCTCATGATAATTTAAAGCATAAGTTTGATTCACTTTTAAGCCACTCTAGAACTGTCCGTGATACAGATAGACTAATCATCAGTATTTCCAGCTCCCCCTGCCTCCTTTTTTTTATGTTAAGCCCATACACGAGAGGTTGGTTGATTAACCAATAGTACATTAGTACAGTATATGGGTAGTGGGTTGGGAAAGGAGGAAGTTGTTTACATTTCATTTGAAAGATTGTATCTTTGGGAAACATAACAGGGAAAAAACTGTTCCACAATACAGCAGTTGCAGGGATGAAAGAAGAGATAAAGAAACTTATTCAGTTGAGCAGCAGCTGCACGTGTTCCAATGAGTTTAGTACTAAGGTGGGGGATTATTGATGTTATTTCAGATGAGCATTCCCCACAGAAATATTTGTAGAATATACATATTGCAGAAACTGAACATCTGTGCGAAAATGGGAGTGGTGAGTTGGCAAGAGATGGGTCATTAATAAGTCTAATTGCTCTCCTCTGTATTAAGTCAGTCGTTTTGAGGGAACTTTTAGGGGCCCCCACCCATATGGGAGAACAGTATTCGATAGCTGAGCAGATCTGTATAATGTTAACAGCTGTTTAGGGAGGAGGGGTGAAGTAACATCTTGAGCAAAAGAGAAATCCTAGTTTTTCTGAAGCTGAGGATGCAATGGTTGTGATGGTCAACTGAAGTAGGTCATTGATATATATAGCAGGAAGAGGGTTGGTGAGAGGACAGAACCTTGTGGGACCTTGGCATTAGTTGAAAGATGAGAGGATAAGGAACCATCCACCAATCTCACACACACACACAGTGTGCATCTAGACAGAAAGCTGACAAACTACAGAAATCCTGAGATAGACCAAATGATGGTAGTTTGCTTACTAAGTCTTTGTGCCAGACCTGGTCAAAAGCTTTGAAGATATCAAGTGCAACCACTTGAGATTTGCCAAACTTCTCCACGGCATTTGTCCAGAGATGGGTGACATATGTGGGCAGATCTCCTGTTGATTGGCAGCGAGAGAATCCATGCTGTCAGTTGTTTATTAGATGGGTGCCTTCAAGGTAGTGTAGGAGTTGGGAATTGATGATTTTTTCCATTACTTTAGACAGGACTGAGGTAAGCAAGATGGGGTGGTAGTTGGATGGCAGTGGCTTGTCACCCTTCTTGGGAATAAATTCAATATAAGGCCAGTTTCCAAGTTGTGGGATAAATAAAAGTGGAGTAAAGAGAGTATATATAGGCAATGTAGGAGTCAGTTCTGGTGCAAAAACTTTCAGGACAATTGGAGAAATACCATCAGGGCCTGGAGACTTTTTTTTGCGACTAATTTTGGACAGTATTTTTCTGATCTCTTCCTGGCAAAAGGAATAAGGGGCATTGTATGTTGGGCATCTGGAATGATTGGGGGAGAACATTTACCATTGTCAGTTATGCATGCATTGGAAGCAAAGTGTGAAACCAGAAGATTGGCTTTTTCTGTGGGTGATGATGCAATAGAGCCATCTGGGTATGATAGAGGTGGGAACAGTGTTGGGAAGAAGTTATGGTCAATTGCTCTGGCAAGGGACCAAAAGGATACATTTTTTTATTTTGGATATAATATATTTATATAATATATTTTGGATACATTGATTGTTGTTTTTTTTTTGCATCTATTTCAGGCTTTAGTATAAGCTCTAAAAAAGGATGGGGTTCTTGATTTGAGCCAGTTAAGATACGATTGGTTTTTCATTTCTACATTGGCACATCTTTTAGAGAACCAGGGTTTTGTTAGGGAATGGCAGTTCAGAGTAGTGTGGAGAATTTATGTTTCCATGCCAGTGAGGATTACTTTGGTGATAACTTTGGTGCATATGTTTGGGTTGGAAGACCAGAAGCAATAGTCCAACCATGGGAATGTGGCATAGAAGTTGTGGAGGCTGTCCCACTTGGCACTGTTATAATGCCAAACTACTCTTATATGGGAATGGCTGCGTAAGCATTGTTGCATGGGGGGGGGGGGAAGATGAGCACTAGATTGTGGTCAGAATTATCATCTAGGGGACCCACTACTTTCTAGTACTGTGTATTTGGAAAAGTTATTGGTGAGGAAGAGATCTAGGATGTTTGAGGAAGAGGATGATCTTTTTTTTTTATAACATAGAGGTCTTCAATCCTTATCTCAAAAAACAGTTTGACTCATTTCAAATGTACAAAAATTATTTACATGTATTTTTAGTGCCAAGCTCTGCAACTAATCTCTCTTTCTCTGAATTTAAGGTGCTGAAATCACTGAAGAATAAAAACAATGTAATTATTACAAAGGTTGAAAATGGAAGGGCTATTGCTGTTCAAGATAAAAAAGAATATGAGAGAAAAATGTCTATTACTTCTAGCCTATTCAACTTACAGGTACCCTCACAACTGATCCTAAGTGTAGTCAATAAAACAGACTTAGTTGTTGGAAGCTTTTCCACTTGGTTATACTATAAATTAAAGATACCAAGAAATTATATACTTGGTTTAATCCTTTATCCGAGTGTAAGCAAACAAAGTTTGCGCATGAAGTATTTTCAGGACTGGGGCAACTTGTATATAGAAGCTAGTAACTTCACATCACTTGCTTTAGTATCCCATAATGCAAAACACATATCCTTACAGACATGTATAATGCTATACATTATGTGATGGATCACTACCCAGACTGGTTTTGACCTTTATTGAGGTGAGAAAGTAAAGGGTTGCTCATCATAGGCTTAGAGTAGTTAGTGTAGGGGTGCAGGAGAGCCTGATAGTATTAGGAGAAAGAAGACAGATAGATAGCATGAGAGATAAAGAAAAGGCCTCAGCTCTTTTATATCATCATAGAGCCCAAGGCTATCAGTTTTCCTTTTTCACCAATCTCATATAGATGAACAACCAAAAGACCAATTGAAACTAAAGTGCAAAGATGACTGATACCCAGGTGGTTAGCCCCATCTAGGTTAAATGCCTTGAGTTGGCATTCTCTACCTGGGATTGCTCTCCAGTCATCTTGCAATTGACTATAAGACCATATTGAATTAAGAGGATGGAACTATTTAAAATTTTATCTGAATTTTATCTCCCCCTGGTGAATATTGCATAATGTAGGTAGTCTACACCATCTAGTGATAAATTTGATATCCCCTTAGAATGTTTCTTTCTAAGTACAAAAATTGTCTGACTGAACAATAACATTTTCACGTGGGAGCCAGACCCAGAGGTGATACTAAGGTTGAAGTAACGCAGAAGTCATACTTTCATATACAAGTAGCAAAAAGGCATCGCACCTTATTATTAAAATACTCTGAATTAGAGATAGTTGTTGGAAACTTTTCAACTTTTATATGCGAGTTGCCCCAGTCCTGAAAATACTTCATGCACAAGCTTTGTTTGCTTACACTTGGATATAGGATTAAACCACGTGTATAATTTCTTGGTATCTTTAATTTATAGTATAACCACATGGAAAAACTTCCAACTATCTCTAATGCAGAGTATTTTAATAATAAGGTGTGACACATTTTGGCTACTTGTATATGAAAATATGACTTCTGCATTACTTCAACCTTAGTATCACTTCTGGGTCTGGCTCCCACTGATGTGCTTTTGTGCTGAAGTGGTTGCTTTCCCTGAAATATGAGCAGCTCTGCTGATTGATGGGGTGAGTTTGTCACTGAGTGGAACTACAACTGAGTTAAATGATGCTTCAGGTCACTTATTTTTGTAGCCACTCCATTGCCTTTCTTTGACACAACAGGGAAATGACTATGGCAAAAAAGGTCAATTTTTAACTAAGCATAATATTAAATTTTCAGTATTTCAATAAACACACATAAACACTTACTTGCTCATTGCAAAATCAAAAATTTCTAATCTGTGGCCACTCCACTGCCTTTCTTTCTGCCCAGTTCGTCCATCAAACATTCTAACAAGGCCATCTAATCCCACTGTATATATAAGAGGTGCTGACTGGTCACACAAAAGATTCACAATACCACCCTAAAAAAAAGTATATTATTACTCAGAAATTTACTAACTCTGCTACTTAAACTATTACTATTATTACACAAGCATCTTCATGGAGTCCAAGGACTCACTACAAGAGGCCCAAATTAACCATTATTCTCACAATACATATATCATACATGCCCATCTTAAATTCATTCAATGACAAAGCATTGATGATTTTAGTAACCTGTAGTAACCCATTCCACTCATTTACACTCTCCAAGTAAAATGGTGTCCTTTGCTTATATACACTTGTTAATTATTAGAGAGTCTATGATATATTTTTCTCTTGTGTTTATATATATTTTGTTTTGTTGTGTTTTTTTCTTTCTGTTGTGTTTATATATATATGCATGGAGGTTAATTTAAATATGTTAACTACAACGTTTTCACGTTAAATATATATAGTGACTTTCCTGTGCTGTTCACAGTTTTTATCTTCAATGTTTTTTATTTTCTTTTATAAAAACACCCGAAGAAGGCTGTAAAAAGCCGAAACTAGTCGTGTGATACTATTAAACCTTTTTCCTTTTCCCTCGGTTTATGTCATTCAATTCTTTTAAAAAATTTCCATCATTGATAGCTCTTTCTTTCCAGATTACAAAGAGACAATGCTTGATTTAATAAGGCCAGTGTTTAGCAGGATCCATTTCTGGTTACAATCTTTGATCCATGTAAAAAGAAGTCTTTCTAATTCAATCATTATAATACTTTGATTTTCAGTTCATGCATGATGAACTTCAAGCAGCCTTACCTTTCTCTTTGTATTCGGCAGTTGATTCACCCATTTTTGTGTTCTTGTCCTATCTTTGCTCTGGACTCACCGTGTTTATTTTTCTTTATTATTTCAAGTTTTTCTTCCAATCAGATTACTTTTCAAATCATTTTCACTTCTATGTAAAAATACACTTCTATTTTTTGCTCACTAATTCTTTTACTCATGATTAAAGGTTAGGAAAAAAATTTAAAATAAAGAAAACTATTGCACGAGATATGATCAGCAAAATGCTATGTAAAGCAGACAACAAATTTTGGCAGTAAATTTGGAACTTAGTGTACATGGAAATAGTGTAGTATGCCATTAAAAAATAACTTTGTAAAATGTTTCAAATTGGTAACTAAATTATTTCATCCTGATGAGTGATTTTTTAAAATAGTTAGCCATAAAAAATGTATAGATCGAAAATTTTTAAAATCTGCAACATTTATTTTTAAGATGTATATAGGCACACTAATTGAATTTTAGAGGTGCACTAATCAAATTTGTGTACTAAAAAAATTACGCACTAATCGAGGGATTGCTGTATATATAAACACAACATATAAAATAAATTTGTACTAAAACCATAGTGACCCTTTTACTTTTTTGTAGTGACCCTTTTAATATTGGGTCTTCTGCCATTAAATACAAAATATCTGCAAAGGTAGAAATTAAGATATTTTAGTCACATACTCAAATGGGCATAACAGAGAATTTGACAATCTTGCTCTGAAAAATCAAAACATATGTTCTTCATCGATTCTTCTTAAGTTTCATCAAGGGAAACAGCAGCAACAAATTTTCTTGCACACAACACCCAAGAAAATGACACTCATGCCTGTGTATTTAACATATGCCTCACTTTTTGTTTTTTTTCTTAGTATGTTGATCCAAGGGAATAAATACGAGTCACACCTCCTCGTGGTGCCCCTCCCCCCAGAAAACATTGGAGAAATTCCCAACAGGCTAACAGGTAAAACATATTAGGGCCAATCACCCAATATGTGGATATTAAATGATTATGAAAGGAAATGAGACAATATCCATTACTTCCATACAGACCTGTGCCTCAACTGCTGATACAGTTACTATGAAGAAAAAGGATCAAAGTCTTCCAGGAAGTTCTTGGTAGAATAAAGGTGCAAGAAAGTATGATCAAATTAAATTATGGACATCTAATCTCATCTTCTCAACATACAGACACTCAAGAAAAACAGGAAAAAAAGTTTTAGCTACTTAGAGGAGCAGAAACAGTCAACATAGACATTATATGTATACAGCAACATAGATGGAGAACTGGCAATCATAAAGTGAATGAAACGTCTTCAGATGACAAAAAATGGAGATTTATTTATAACTCAGCAAACGATGGACTGGAGTGGTTGGAATTACACTCGAGAAGGAACTAGCAGAGAAAGTGTCTGAAAGAATTTTTCTCATAACCATAAATACCAACCCACAACTGAATAATATCCATGTATGCTCCTATAGAATGTGTTTCACTAGAAGACAAAGACACCTATTATAAAGACCTTTCTGAAGCTTCTTTCTTTTAGGGTTACATGGTGATCAGCACTCATGTTTGTAGATTTAGGGACTCAAAAACACACGTGTTGAACAGATTATTTTATTAATTACAAATAAAATAAAACTTGACGTTTCGACCTCTATATCGAGGTCATCATCGGAAGAATACAACTGTATACAGAACCAAGCTACGTGCTCATGCTTTCTATACCAGTAAACTAAATCTACGTAGTTAATAAATCTTTTTTCTAGCCTGACCTCTAGTGATAGAAAAGAAAAACAAAAATAAATAAATAAATAAATAAAATTATATATTAAAAAAAAAAAAATTATATATATATATATATATTATAAATAAATGCAACTACAATAAACTGTTAGAGTCCTCATGTATTAATATTCTGGATAGTTACAAAATGATTTCTTTCAGTTGCTATTGAATGTTCTAAACACTTCACCAAGTCACCAGGTTGTCTTCTTGTAGTGGGAATTTTTCTAATGCTAGTTTAGGATGTTATACAGGTTGTACATGGGTCCTCCACATTCTTGAAATGGTGAGGCCATCATTTTTGTTGAGATTTGGGTTGTGTTTGAGCATTTCACAAGACTCTTTAAATTTTCTCTCAAACCAGGTTTTGGTGCGGTGTAGGGACTTGGTATTTTTCCAGTCAATTCTATGGTATGTTTGGAGTGCATGGTCAGAAAGGCCTGTTTTACCGAAGTGGAGGTATTTAATGTGTCGTTTGTGTTCGTCTCGTCTGATTTTGATAGTTCGCCCTGTTTCCCCTATGTATGGTATGTTACATGTGCAGTGTATTTTGTATACCCCTGGGTGTGCTAGGTGTGGAAGAGGATCTTTGGAGGAACTGAGTAGGTGTCTTAGCTTATTTGGGGGTTTAAAGGTGGTTTTAATGTTGTATTTGCGAAGTGTTCTGTCTATTTTTTCAGAAATGCCTCTAACATAAGGAATGGCAATAGCATTCTTGAAATCTTTTTTGTTCTTTGCTCTAAACCAAGAATACAAAATCATCAACCAAACATTTATCAAAAATGGATACAATAAAACTATTCACAAGATCCTCCATAAAGATACCAGTAAGAACAAAAAATTCCAGAAATTTGGGAGATTCTAGATAGGATCACTGACGACTCGGCCAAGCACTCACTACTGAAAAATAAAGAAAAACTAATAATGAAATTTCAAGCCCTACAACAACAGAAAAGCACAAGATAATCAAGACGCCATTACGAAAGGAACAGCCAACCACAAACCGACATCATAAGGAGCAATCAATCGCCCGCAAACAATGTTAGGAGCCACCAACCACCATCGGATCAATGCTCAGTTATCAACCTATCAAACCACATTCTCACCGAAGGTGAGCTCTCGCTGCTAAAGAAAGGTTTGAACTACGCCACTGCTCCGAGGTCAGTAAACAAGCTTGATATCGTGTATCATATCGAGAGAGGTTTACGATCCCTCCCCAAAATTCTGGCTGATAAAATATGAATGGAAACATCGTGTATACTAAATTCTAACAAAAAACTAAACACCAACATAAACAAAACCGAAAATCTAGCCCTTAAATCCTTAAAAAATAACCAGGATATTATAATAACGAAAGCCGATAAAGGCAATTCCACCGTCCTGTTAGACTGTACGACATACATTGAAAAAATGAACCAGTTAATAACAGACCATAACACCTACCAAAAGGTTAACTACAACCCCACAAAACGTAACAAAAAGAAAACAACTGAATTAATCAAATCCGTCCACACATGGCCCGAAGAAACAACAAAAAAATTAATACCTCAGTATGCCCGTGCGCCCAGAATTTATGGCCTGCCAAAAATACACAAATCTGGCACACCACTTCGCCCGATCGTTGAAGGAATTGACAGCCCAAATTATCACTTAGCAAAAAAATTAGCTGCCACACTCAAGGAACTGGTAGGTCAGTCCCCTTCCTACATAAAAAATACACAACATTTCATCAGTAAAATTAAAAACATTACACTCACCGACCAAGATTTATTAGTCAGCTTTGACATAACTTCCCTTTTCACCAATGTCCCAATCAATGACACGATCTTGCTCCTACAGAACATATTTCCACATGACATCACAGCCCTTTTTGCCCACGTACTCCGCTCCGGATATTTCGTATGGCAAAACGATTTTTACCTTCAAAAAGAAGGTACAGCCATGGGCTCACCACTTTCTCCCCCAATAGATAACTTTTATATGGAAGACTTTGAGCAACGTGCTCTAGAGACAGCATGTCTAAAGCCCAAAATTTGGCTCAGATACGTCGACGATATTTTCGCCATTTGGCCCCACGGCTGCGAAGCTCTAAATACATTCCTTAGCCACCTAAACAAACAACACAAACGTATCCAATTCACCATTGAAATGGAAAAAAACGACTCTCTTCCTTTCCTAGACACACGTCTTCCCTCTGGCTGTCTCTCCTTCTCAGTTTACCGCAAACCTACACACACACAGGCCAATACATACACAAAAATTCTTACCACCACCCAACACAAAAATTAGGTGTCATAAGCACCCTTAAACACAGAGCCCTAACTATTTGTTCGAATGAACAGGCTCTAAACCAAGAATACAAAATCATCAACCAAACATTTATCAAAAATGGATACAAAAAAAAAAACTATTCACAAGATCCTCCATAAAGATACCAGTAAGAACAAAAAAGATTTCAAGAATGCTATTGCCATTCCATATGTTAGAGGCATTTCTGAAAAAATAGACAGAACACTTCGCAAATACAACATTAAAACCACCTTTAAACCCCCAAATAAGCTAAGACACCTACTCAGTTCCTCCAAAGATCCTCTTCCACACCTAGCACACCCAGGGGTATACAAAATACACTGCACATGTAACATACCATACATAGGGGAAACAGGGCGAACTATCAAAATCAGACAAGACGAACACAAACGACACATTAAATACCTCCACTTCAGTAAAACAGGCCTTTCTGACCATGCACTCCAAACATACCATAGAATTGACTGGAAAAATATCAAGTCCCTACACCGCACCAAAACCTGGTTTGAGAGAAAATTTAAAGAGTCTTGTGAAATGCTCAAACACAACCCAAATCTCAACAAATATGATGGCCTCACCATTTCAAGAATGTGGAGGACCCATCTACAACCTGTATAACATCCTAAACTAGCATTAGAAAAATTCCCACTACAAGAAGACAACCTGATGACTTGGTGAAGTGTTTAGAACATTCAATAGCAACTGAAAGAAATCATTTTGTAACTATCCAGAATATTAATACATGAGGACTCTAACAGTTTATTGTAGTTGCATTTATTTATAATATATATATATATATAATTTTTTTTTTTTTATATATAATTTTATTTATTTATTTATTTATTTTTGTTTTTCTTTTCTATCACTAGAGGTCAGGCTAGAAAAAAGATTTATTAACTACGTAGATTTAGTTTACTGGTATAGAAAGCATGAGCATGTAGCTTGGTTCTGTATACAGTTGTATTCTTCCGATGATGACCTCGATATAGAGGTCGAAATGTCAAGTTTTATTTTATTTGTAATTAATAAAATAATCTGTTCAACACGTGTGTTTTTGAGTCTCTAAATCTACAAACATGAGACCTTTCTGAAGCTGTCGTGAACATCTCACTCATTGGTAGCGATTTTAATGCCAAAAAGGCAAAGACTACTAAAAATGTGCTACTGTGCCGGTACTACTAAAATTGTGAGTAAATATACTTATCATGAAACCACAATTAACAATGGACATTCTCTTATGAACCAATTATATATTTGGTTTAATCCTTTATTCAAGTGTAAGCAAACAAAGTTTGAGCCTGAAGTATTTTCAGGACTGGGGGAACTCGTGGTAAAGGTGGTATAAGTGCTCATCACTTGGCTTAGTATCTCCCATAATGCAAAGCTATAATAAATTTAATTTAATCCTTTATCCAAGTGTGAGCAAACAAAGTTTGCACTTGAAAGTACCTTCAGGACTGGGGTAAGGTGGTACACAACACCAGGGCGACTCCTTGCAAAGGTGGAGCAAGCTACCAACACTCCTATCTCAGTATCTCCCATAATGCAAAACACATCTCCTTGCGGATATGTCTAATGTTATGCCTTAAGGGAAGGGCCACTACCCAGACTAGCTTCGACCTTTATTGAGGTCTCTTCAGTGGGAGCCAGGCCCAAGTGGAGATACCAGTCAGAAGCATTAGCAAGGTCATCTCTACCTATAGGAGTTGCCAAGTGGTGTGCTACCTTTTTAATAAATTACTCTGGATTTAGATTTATGATTTAGATTTATTTAGATTTATTAGACTCTGGATTTAGGAGTGTTAGTAGCTTGCTCCACCTTTGCAAGGAGGGAGTCGCCCTGGTGTTGTACCACCTTACCCCAGTCCTGAAGATACTTTCAGGCGCAAACTTTGTTTGCTCACACTTGGATAAAGGATTAAACTAAATTTATTATATTCTAACCAAGTGAAAAATAAACTTTCAAGTTTATGCAAATTATTATAATGCAAAGCACATCTTGTGGACATGTATAATGCTGTGTATTAAGGGAAAGGCCACTACCCAGACCGGTTTTGACCTTTATTGAGGTCTCATCAGTGGGAGCCAGACCCACAGGTGATGATACTAAAGTGGAAGTAATGGAGAAGTCATACTTACATATACCAGTTGCCAAAAGGTGTCACACATTATTAAAATTCTCTAGCTTAGAGATAAGTTGATGGAAGTTTTTTCGCTTGGCTATGCTACCAATTATATATTTGGTTTAATCCTTTATCCAAGTGTAAGTAAACAAAGTTTGCGCCTGAAGTATTTTCAGGACTGATGAGAACTTATACCACCTTTACGAGTTGCCCCAGTCCTGAAAATACTTCAGGCACAAACTTTGTTTGCTTACACTTGGATAAAGGATTAAACCAAATATATAACTGGTAGCATAGCCAAGTGAAAAAACATTAGTCAAGAACTGTCAAGCATATAATACTGTTGAACTAAACTCTGACCACAGAATAATTAGAGTCCACATTAAACTTTCACTAAAAAGCTTCTAAAAATAATAGGCCTACCAAAAACAATACAACTGCAACAAACTAAATAACCCAGAGATATCAGCATCTTTCTGCAGCACATTAGAAGACAAAACAAAACACTCTTAAAGATCCAGTTAATAAAAAGTATAAGGATATCAATGAAGCAATAAACATAACATCACAAAACTCTTGGAAACAGCAATAAAGAAGACTCAGAAACATGGATTACCCTTGAAACAGAAAAATATGCAAATGAAAGAAATAAAGTAATGAAACTCTACCACCTAAACAGGAATGAAATAAAGATAAACCAGATATTTTAAATAACAAGATCAATGAACTAATGATTAGAGACAAAGAAAATCAAATAAATAAATACTGCAAGGAACTTGAAAATTATAATAAAACTGGAGATATTAGCAACACTTTTGAATGGAAATATTGTCACACATGACAAAAACAGTAGACAGCTATCAGTAAATTTGAACTTGATGAAAGAATGGAGAAACTACTTTCAAGAATTGCTTAATGCTGAATTGCCAACATTCAAGCCAGTTAGTGGAACTGCATTTAACCACTGCTCGACCAATAAATTGTAAAGACTTCACTGAAAAGCAACTAAAAATAGCAATAGATCGAACAAAAGCAGGAAAATCCCCAGGGATTGATGGAATCAGAGCAAAAGCTTTCAAAAATGCTGGGTATAACACATATTCCAGTCTCTTTACCATAATGAATCAAGCATTAAACACTGGAAACGAGGCCTTATTGTCCCTATATACGAAGAGGGCAATCTTAATAGAATGGATAACTACAGAGGTATTACTTTGCTATTAACCACAGTTAAATTTTACAAATCTACAATAGGATGATACTCAATAGAATAGAACCTTATTAACACCATTTTTAAGAAAAAACCAAGGCTGGATTTCTAAAAAAAAAAAATCATGCACAATAGAACAAATACGTTGCATTAGAAGAATCATAAAAGGTTCACATGATAAAAACCTACTATTCATTACAGACTTCAAAAATGCCTTTGACTCTATTAATAGAGAAGCAATGTTTAAAATCTCAGCACCTTATAAAGATTACAATGCTATGGTAATCTTTAAAACAGAAACATCTGAATCCTTTCCGGTGACAACAGGAGTCCTGCAAGGTGGTGTACTAGCACCTTATTTGTTCTTGGTATGCTTGGCCTACATCTTCCAGACCTCAACACAGAAGATCTTGGTTTTACCTTTAGAACATCACCCACACCGTACAAAAAACCAATGCAAACAAATGAGTACAACGTCATTAGCTTTGCTAATGACGTTGTACTCATTGATACAAAACCAACAAATGCACAAAAACATCTCAGTCTGCTAGAGGCAGAGGCTAAACTTATTGGTGTACAGATCAATATCCAAAAGTCCAAAGTATTCTCAATAGGTATGAAAACCTTATACTTCAATATCAACAATAGACCCTTAGAAAGAGTAAAGGCTTTCAATATCTTTAATCGTATATCAGCAACAGAAAATGATAGTAGAAAACGTATAAGCAACTGGCTCTAGTCTTCATAACAAGCTATGTTCCATTTGGAAATCATCATTAATATCATTAAAGTCAAAATTAAGCTATACCGTGCAACAAGCAGATCCATCTTCTTGTATGGTTCTCAAACCTGGACAATAAGCACCAAAAAAATTACAGATCTAATTAACTCCTTCAGAATTACATAATCCTTGAATACACTTGGATGGATCATGTCACTAACTCAACTATGCTAAATCTGGCTAAGCAAGAACCACTTGTCAATACAGTCAAAAAATTACAACTCAGATAGCTTGGACATCCTGAAGTCTCACCATTTTTGGAATCCCTCATCCTATACAAACAAGAAGATGGCAGTCACCATAGAGAAAGAACCATGCAAACAATTTTGGCAATACATCTGCGAAACCATCAATAGACTAAATTGTAAAACTCCATCTGACATCCCCGACATGAATATGTTAAAAAGCTAAGAAGAAAACTAACATCCAAGAAGTAGAATCATCTAGTTTAATAAAATTAACACAACTATTTTTTAACTTATTTTTTGTGCATATATGAAAGCCTTATAATAAATTACATTGTGATTACTTTAAAATGCAATATACAAAATCAAACTTCATTAAATAAAAAGAGTAGTTTTATGAAAAGCATCAAATTCCTGACAGGAACCCTCAATGTACAGGATATTGTGATAATGCTACATGAAAAAGGTGCATCTTTATTAACTTCCAACAATTCTCCTCCAAATTATTCTGTTATCTGTCAAGACTGCAATATATCAGATCTTATATTTCTGTCCTAGAGGACAAAGCACTTTCTACTATATCAATCTATCTGGATCTTGGCCATCTTCTCAATCTTTTGCCTGCCATCCTGGCAAAGAACACTTGTTTTACTAACCTTTCATCTTCCATTGTTTAAGTGACCATACCACCTGAAATTAGCTCCACTAACATTCCTGAATGATAACAATGCCATGTTCTTTCTGAATATCTACATTTTTAATACGATACTGCTGCCAATGCATCTGTTTACTCCCCTACTTCTTCTCAGAACTCATATTTGTGGTCTGCAGTCTTGGATCAAGTGTTTTATTTTTAATCCAGGTCTCAGATCCATAAGTTAAAACCAATTTGAACACTGTCTACTATACAGCTAGTTTTGTGTTTTGACTAATTTCTCTCTTATTCCATATACAAGTATTGATATGTTGTCTATATCCATATTTAATTTGCCATCTTCATTAAAAATTGTGCCTATGTAACTCAAATGTTTTACTTGTTCTGTTTCACACCTGATTTAGCATCAAAACATCTTCCTGTATATCCTTCAATTCTAATTGCTGACTTACAATTCAAATATAGACGAAGTATTGCTTTCATATAATGTCCTATTTACACCTATTTACTGCTTTTGTTACCACCTTGTTATATGCATTTTCCAGATCTACAAAACTTAAATACAGATCCTTATTATATTTCCATAATTTTTTAACTATCTGTCTTAAAGTGAAAATCTGATCCTGACAACTTGTGTTTTTTCACTAGAATCCATCTTGTTCTTTGCTAAACTGGCCTTCCAAAATTGTTCTTTCCATTTTTCAAGTATACTTACATAAACTTTACTAGGACCACTCAGGTAGGGAAATTCCTCAGTAATTCTGGCATTCAGTTTTCTTTCCCTTTTTTTATAGATGAGAGCTCTACTCCAATTATCTGGAATTTGATCCTCTGCCCATGATTTCAGAATTATACATGTAGCCATTGTAAAATTTTTATACTACCATGTCTAAGCATTTCTAGTTGAATATCTTCTACTCAAGCTGCCTTTCCACATTTCAGGTTTTTTATGGCTTTTTCTAATTAAAGTATTGATATGTATTCCTGCTTAAATTTCTGTTGAGTGTTTTCCACCACCAATGCTATCACTACTTTTCATTTAGCAATCTTTCAAAGTAATTACTCCAGACATCTAGAATATCTTCATCTTCAGTTTTCATGTCACCTTTATCATCCCTGATAAAACGTTTTTAATATTATATATTTTATTAATATTATACAGGGTGTTCGGGATAAATTTGACAGTTTCGTAAGGAAAAAGAAAATCTTCTTTGTATCTATTAAATTTAATGAATTGACAAAAAAAACATTACAGGCAGAGTTAATTACAATACTATCAACAAGATTTACTCAAAATAACCACCATTAGCATCGATCACAGCTTCAATTCTGCTTCGGAACCTCGAACAAGCTGATGCTACAGTCTCCCTGGGAAGGGCCGCAAAAACTGTTTTAATTTTATCCATTAACTGGGCTTTTGTATTACTGGAAGTGCGATTGGTGTCTTTTTCAACTGCGCCCCATACAAAATAATCCATGGGGTTAAGGTCTGGGGAGTTTGGAGGCCAAACATTTGGACTGGTGAAGTCGTAGAAATTTTCAGACAACCATTTTTGACTTTTCCCAGAGGTGTGGCAAGGGGCCGAATCCTGCTACCATACATACGGCCTACCATTGGCTACCCTTGTTATCCAGGGCTTGACTACAGTTAGCAACTCCACGAACAAAGCCCGAATTCCAATGCCAGGGTTCTTCAACACCTGTTCCTGCAGATTTGCGAGGAATTCTGCTGTACGAACGCAATCAGATCGTCTGCTAGGGATCTTTCTTCTTGCTACATCCTCGTAGTCACCATTGCAAGTCTCTAGTTCATGCCTGATTGTTTTTACTGTATTCAGGGAGCATTGGGCAGCAGTCGTAATATCCTTATTTTGATGGCGGGCACAAATCATCATGATACAAGTTATTCTCTTCCATGATTCAGGTGGGTTTCAGCTATCCATCCTTTCTGACATCTTGTATATGAATAATGAAGAAGGGTCCAAACTTTTAAATGAAGAGAAGTGTGTGTTAATACATGTAACTTACGGAAAAATATAATTAATTATAAATATGTCAAATTTATCCCGAACACCCTGTATATACATATATATATATATTAATATAATATATTTTGCCACCATCTTGATATTTATTTTTTTATGTTCCTACCAGTCTTCCCATGACTTTTGTTTAGCTAGTTTTACACAATGTTTCATGTTCTTACATTTTTTGCTCTATTCTCTAAGATCACAAGCTAACTTACTTACTAGAAACTTTTGATATTCTTTCTTCTCTTCCTTGACTGCTTCTTTAACTTCTTGAGTCCACCATGGAGTTCTAATTTTTCTATCCTTGTAGACAACTTCTACCACATGCCTCTCTGACTGAATCAATCAATGCTTTCTTCAGGATTTGCCACTGAATCTCCAAGGCTCTTGCATTCAATCTGTTTAATTTTTTCTTGAATAATGTTTGTGTATTTGAGTCTGCAGTTCACCCCTAAAAGCTGCTCAACTTTGATCCATTCTAAAACTTTCTTACAAACTCTTCTTTTCAATATGAAATTCACTTTTATTCTGCTCAACACTAAATGGTAATCACTTCCAATTTCAAACCCCTCTGTATACTCTTGTGTCCTGAACCAGTGAGAAAACATCACTATCAATAATAACATAGTCAATGAAACTTCACTTATTTCTTGCATCTTCTCTCCATGTGAATTTGTAAACAAGAACATGATGTTAGTCCATGGTGCTAATCCATGTCCTGAACAGAAATTCAGCAGATACTTGTTATTTTTAGCTTTGCTGTTTTTTCCAAATTTTCCAAAGACATTTTTATATGTATAGTAATCATTTCCTATTCTGCTTTTTAGATCTCCAACAAGGACCAACTTTTCTTTTTTTGTATATCAATTGATTTCTCTAATGCTTCAAAAAATTCCTCTACTTCTTCCTTAGTAAAACCTTCTGTGGGACCATAGGCACAAATAAGTCTCACCATCCGCTTCTCCATTCTGATATTGCCTGCCATTCAATATTATCTTTGCATTTAGTGTTGAATACTATAGCTACTCCTTTTCTCTAATTGTTATTGCATGAATATAACATCTTGTATTTGTTGTTTATAAAAATCTCACTTGTTATTGTCCCCTTTGTTTCAGTAACACATATTACATCAATCTGGTACTTATCCAGTTCTGCTAGTTCCATTTCTTTTCCATTGATGTTTCTTATGTTGGTGACAATCTTGAACTCTTCTGATGATGATGAGTTGAGATTTATTCCAGTAGCTGACTTTTCACTGTTTGCCCTGGTATGAAAAGCATAATTTCATAATGCTCTGCATTTAAAATAAAACAACTTATTAGAGTTTCATTTTTAAGATAAGACAGTATGTAAATGAACTTACTTCCTGTTTAAAAAACATTCTGTTAATTTGTGAAGGAATATCCCAAATTCCTACTGTACCAGAAAGAGTTCCGGTAGCCAGGAGGGGTAAGCTAAAAATAA
Organism: Typopeltis vanoorti; assembly: GCF_054136105.1. Classification (NCBI taxonomy): domain Eukaryota; kingdom Metazoa; phylum Arthropoda; class Arachnida; order Uropygi; family Thelyphonidae; genus Typopeltis; species Typopeltis vanoorti. Next base: position 118,732,338 of record NC_143555.1, on the reverse strand, counting down.
TACAAATAAATTAAAATAAATTAAATGAAAAAAGTAGCTCAAATGCATTCTGTAATGGACTACTGTTAAAAACTAATAAAGAAATTTATTATTCCTTAGGATACCAAAAGGTACTACTTTGGAATGTCCCATTACTATTCTTCTCTTACTTCTTCCTCCTTTCATGAATTTAAGATGGTCTGTTTCAGTCTTGGGCTGAGCATGTTACCATTTTGGCTCTGTTTCTTCATATCTGTAATTTGTAATTCATCATCTTCCTGAGTACTCTTTCACAAGTCATCATTCATTCTAGATGGCTCTTCTATTTAGCTCTGTATTTTCCAGTGTTTCCATTATTGGTGTTTGGTTTAGTTCTTTCAGTATGTCTTAATTTCTCTTGTTATCTAGTCTCGTATAACCTGCTCTTCTTCTTCTCATAAATTTCATTTCTGTTGCAATGATTCTTTATCTCTTGCTCTTATTGTCCATGCTTTTCTACCATACTATTGTAAAAAGCTCTCATTCGTTTTATTTATTATGTATACTGAGTGAAAAATTCATTAATGAGGAATATGTTTTTGTTACATGATAAAGTAATCTTTAAAAATATGTGCATGTGTTCACATTTATTACTGCAATTGAATATGTCAGTATTATCTTGCTTACCATATGTTACTTATCGCTGCATGTATATTATTGTATGTTGTTTATAATGGTGTTTTTGTGCCATTATGCAATTACAACATATGAGCACTGCAGTAATGGCCGCCATGTTATCACTTCAGTTTCAATTTGAATCTAAGTAATGGACATGTGCATTACTTATATTTAGAACAGCAGTTATTGGGTAACAGGAACACTAAGCAAGAAAGGAGAGCTGGAAGGATGGAATAAACTATTCGGTTATGTTTTGCAATCTCGGCCAAGTTTTATACACATCTTTAACTACTCTCCAAAGATGGAAATTCCTTTTATTGGAAGTGCAGTTCAGCCTGCTCAATTAAACACTGTTGTCTGAGCAATTATTCTCCATGACTACTTCGGGGAAAAAAAAAAAAAAACGAAGGAAAAGATGCATTAAGGAAGCCTACTTAATAGAAAGGCATATGACAAGAAGACATATGCAAGTATATTAGGTAAGTGAGAACTTAACTTTTATTGTGTTCTGAGGAATTTAAGAATTGAGACGAAATGAATGTTTTGTGTAGTATTTAATGTCATTCTACAGGAATAAATTTAACTGAAAGAATAAGAGAGTGAAACACACACACACACACATCTTTATATCTATCTATCTATATGTATATATATAAATTTTTTTTTTTCATTGAGCTCATACTGTGCAATGAGAATGGCCATTTAATTATTTGTATGTATTATGCAAGTATAGTTGAGAAATGGCTAAGAAAAATTGGAAAAGGGAAGCTTGGTGAAGAACAAGCTATATTCAGGTCAAATAAAGGCTGTTAGGATCAGATTTTTGCTTTAAGACAAATAGCTGAGAAATCTTGGGAATATAACAAGGATTCGTATTTAGGTTTCATAAACTGGAAAAGGCATACGACAAGGAGTCAAGAGGAAAACTCTTCAAAATGCTACAGTTATATGGTGTAAATAGAAGCAATACAGAGTCTCTATTTAAGCTATAAGTTAGCAGTTAGAATTAAAAGAGGTACATGAAAATGGTCTGATGTTAAATTAAGTGTGCAACAAAGGTGCACATTATCTCCATTGTTATTCATTATCTAAATGGATTACATTATAAAGTGGTGTGAAACCTGATATCAAAATTGCCATTACTTTATACAGATGATATTATACTTCTGAATAAATCCAGTACAACATTCCCTGACTAAATTAAATAACTGTTGTAATAAATTTGGTATGAAAATCAGCAATAAAAAGACAATGAAAATAGGCAGAAACATTGAAAACATAAACTATATCCTGAATGGTGAACCTATAGCACAAGTAAACAATTTCAGCTATTTAGGCACAATTTTTAGTAAAAACGGCAAATTAAATATGGAAATAGATAACAGAATTAGTAAAGCTGATATGCCAGGAAGTCAGCTGAATAAATTTATATGGAATTAGAGAGAAATTAGTCAAAACACTAAATTAGCTGTATATAAGACAGTGTTCAAAAACCAATTTTTTAACTTATGAGAGCTGGGTTAGAAATAAAACACTTGATCAAAGACTGACTGCAGACCACAAATATGAGTTCTGAGAAGAATTAGGGGAGTGAACAGATGCATTAGCAGTAGTATTGTAAAATATAACTGGGGAGAAATGACTTTAGGTTGTTCACAGTTGTCATTCATTGTGATAGGCTTGCTGGTGTGTCACAAGTTACTTTCACCAGTCACAGGAAGTTCATTCCATCCCTTCTTTTGTTCATGGGTCTGAAGCAGTAGCATCTGCTAATTGTTTGGTGATGTCATCCTTCAACTTTTCTTCACTTTTGGTGTGGAATTTTGGGATAATGGCACTGTATTTTATTTTGTTGTTATTATTTTTTTATATTTGGCATTGATTGAGTCAGTAATGGATGATTTTTCATTGAGCACTGACACAGATCTGTTCTAGCTTGGCTTGCATTTTGATTTGATTTTGCAGGAAAAAGTTCCACCGATAACATTCAGATGAACATATTCAGCCAAATATTAACAATTTTTTCTTTCAGAATTTAATTTCAAAATCTACAGCAATACAGAAGTTATTTCTAATCTGCTGTTAGCAGACAGATAATTTAATCACCCAAGCAGTCATTAGAGTACAGTCAGAACTGGTCCAAAGTTTAAGTTTTTAATTTGTGCTTTGGTCCTCATCTTCCAATGATAAATTTGTTTATAAACAATTTTTTTGTACATTTTTTTAAATAAGAAGTGATCTGTCATGTTAAATTGAAACACCAGAATATCTATATTAATCATGAAAAAGTGCATTAGCATCTCATTAGATTATGTCCAAATCTGTTATTTCACATGAAACACAGAATGTTATTATTCAAATACACAAATAAGTCAGTCTGTACTAGAATACTGAAACTCAAATAAGATGGAGTTTAGAAATAAGATGGAGCTTTTAGAAACTTATACTAAAAACAAGTTTTCCTTTGCTCAATTTTAAAATATGGATATTTATACAAAATTCACACACACTTTTCACCAATAGCAAACTAATATTTGTGCAAAAATCAAAGTTTCTAAAAGCTATAACATTACAATAGAATTCATGTTTGTCCTATATTGCCTTGGTATTACTCTGCATGATCAGCATGAAGTTTTAATCACTTTGTTTTAGCCTCCTTAGTTTCTCAACACATGATGAGAATGAGATACCTTTTGATGAGATATAAAAGAATCAGGATACATAACAGAGGGCATTACTGTAATCACTGTACTAAATACACATCGTATTATGCTCATTCATATTAATTTTTTATATTATTCACTTACACCTTATGCAAAACAAAATAAATATAATAATTTATTTTTATTAAGGTGCTGATATTATTATGGATTTTAAACCAGCATACAAAAACAGATATCAGGGAACACGTGGCTTAACAATCAAGTAATTGTGGAAGCTGTTCAAAATTGTAAGACAAAAAAACTAAACATCCTATCATGATGTTCTCTAACAACAGTTCTGACAATAGGCTGAAGGTGGTCTTAAAATGACCAAAACAACCATTTCTCACATTTTTTTAATAAACAGAACACAGTACTATGTCATCAGAACATAGTATACTATATCATCAGGCAGCACTGCATTTGAAATGTCAGAACAATGCCATCATTATTAAACACTGCTTTTATTGTACTTATACTTTCTTTATTTACAATGTATTTGTGGGCAATCAGTTGATTTGAATGTTAGCTAATATCTTCCCTCAGTCTTCAGAAGTAGAAAATCAGCCAAAAGACTAAGCTAGAATTTGGCAAGTAATGCTGGTAGGGTGGAACATTACTGATGATCAGGAGTTGCAGTTCAAATGATTTTTGTATTGGCACAAAGTATGTATGGACACTGGTAACAGCTCTACATATACGTATCACATGAAAATTTAATAGGCAATCACAGGATGGATTTTTTTAAAAATTATGAACATAAATTTGAATAAATGAAGAGAAATATATTCAAACCACTTACTGTAACAATCTTGCCCTCTTCCTCTTGCTAATATTCTCTGGGCAGCATGTAACCAGTATGGAAGCACAACATATAAAATTTGACAGGAACATTACATGTATAGTAACACATAACCTCAAACAGAAAATAATGTCAAACCATATAAATTGGAAAAAAAAAAAAAAAAAAGAAAGAAAAAATATTTAAAAGGAACTAAAAGGAAACTGAAGTAAAGGAACAGAATTAAACTCAGAATAATTAAATGTGATAAACTTAAGCAAATGAGAAGATTTTGAACTGAATTAAAGGTGTGAAGTACTTGAAGTTGAGGAGTGGGGTGGTGACAAAGTGAGTCTGTACAAATTCTTCTGGCCGATTTATATTAATAAATCACAATTTCAAAATGTATTCTAAAATGTTTAAAATGGTGGTTTTGAAGATGTATAGACAATTTGAGGCCCCATCCCGGTATAATTCACAACACCAGAAAAGGAACAAAATAAATAAGATATTTTATTCTGTATGTAATATTTCAGTTGTTTTGTATCCAATATCTTCAGGTGTGCAAAAGGTTTATCATGGTACACAAGCACTAACAACCAGTGGGAACAATTTAAAATTATAACAGGTATACAAAAATAATCAAAATCCTAATTTCCATAAAATCAAAATTACTAAATGTACTAATGCACGACTACCTTGGTCATGTCTTAAATGTTCTAGTGCCATGTTCTTCAACCTGTAGCGTGCAGAAATTTCTTGCTGGTCTGCCAAAAATTTCTCCCTCTCTCAGAAACAACACTCCAGCCATGTATATCAAATTTTCTAACCTCTAAACAGCAGATGTCGCACTAGCTAAAAATTGTAATTTTATAACATTAGATTTAATAAATAAAAGACTATCTACATTGGTTTATGTTTCTGTCTTAGCCGTCGGCCGGTCCGCGAAATATTTCTCATATTTTTCCCAGTCTGCAGGTGTAAAAAGGTTGAAGAACACTGTTCTAGTGAATACTGCAGGGTTCTATGAATTTAGGCTGTCACTAGGACTCTGTACTGGTTACTGCAATATTCTAACTTTATTCTCCATGTTGCAATTATTATTTTGTGTGACATGGAGCATTATCATGTTGGAAGGCATAATAAAAGTTTATAACCATAAAAATGCCACAATGCAGGACATGCACAAATGAATGTGCATGCCAAATGATGAAATTAGGGCAGTAATACCCCCCGACACACACCCCATTTGGTGTGTGACTACAAAAATCACAAATGCTTGACACTCTCCAGTGATTCTTCAACAAGTGTGGTAAAGCAGTCCAAAATAAAAATTCAGCATATCAAAAATAGCTAAAGTTACAAACCACAATTTTATACTTAGTCTACACTAGTCTATAAACAATCAGTTAAAAAAAATTAATTAAATTAAAAAAAAAAAGACTTCAACTAAGTGTCAAATACAAAAAAACTTGCTTCCAGCTCATATGAGAGTCTAGCCTTCTACTTCCTTGACCAGAAAAATCATTTATTATTATACCGTGCATCCCACTACATGCTTCCTCTCATCTTTCATCAAAAAAATCCACATTAGTTTTGATAGCAATAAATCTCCTGGTCCAGATGTATCCTTGTAATTGTGCACAAAATGTGCACTGCAGATTAAAAGTCATCCATATTGCTTATTCAAGAAGCTATCATACCTTTTTGTCATCCATCAGTATGAAAGAAAGCCTACATCCAGCCAAATCCCTAAAAAAAGGAGACTAAAGGCGTCTATTAAACTACTGTCCTACTTACACATCTCAATCCTCTCAAAAAAAACAAGGATTCAGGTGTGGTGAGGTCTGCCAATTAATTAGTGATCATTAATATGTATTTTAATGAGAATAAAACGCACTCTCCTTAGCAATGATGAATAAATTAAATAAAATTTGGAAAAATAACAAAATTTCTACAACTATAAAAAAAAATTATACAAAAGTATAATACTACCAAAATCTCTCTATCATCATCATCAAATTCCTGATATGTACCCTTAAGAAGTGTACAGGATATGATAGTACTACATCAAAAATTTACATCATTACTAACTTCCTATCTACAATTTTACTCCAAATCAGTCTGTTGCCTGTCAAGACTCCAATATTATCAGGTTTTATATTTCGGTCTTCTAAGGCACTTTTTATCTATCAAACCACTTCAGATTAGCTCTGCTAATGCATTCCTGGATGCAGACAATATCAAGTTCTTTCCTAACATCCTCATTTTTAATATGATATTGCCATATGCCCCTAATCTTTCGGACTCTCATATCTGCAGTCTGTAGTCTTTTGGTCGAGTGTTTTACTTCTAACCCCGCTCTCAGCTCCTGTTGTCTATTTCCATATTTAATTTACCATCTTCAAAAATCGTGCCTAGGTAGCTGAAATGTTTTACTTGTTTTACTATAGGTTATCCATTCACAATGCAGTTGATATTTTCAATGTTTCTGCCTATTTTCATTGTCTTTGTCTTTTTAATGCTGACCTTCATATCATATCTATTACAACAGTTATTCAATTTAGTCAGGGAATCTTGCAGACTTGTAGTGGATTTATTTAGAAGTATAACATATCCACATAAAGCAAAGAGCTGAGATTAACCTCTCCAATTTTGATATCAGGTTTAATACCACTTTCCTTCATAATATGATCCATATAGATAATGAATAACAGAGGGGATAATGTACATCTCTATTGGAGAGAAAATTGGACATTAAAGCAGATGAAAGTGATGGCGATTGAAATGCTTCAGGAAAATAAACAGAACTCATTGGACAGAACCTAAGACTAATGCATAAGTGCTGCAAGATTTGAATATCCCTAACTCAACAATTCTTAACACAGTTAAAATGCAACAACTTTGTTGGTTTGGCCACATTATATGAACTGGACAGAGTCCCTCATGGATAAAAGACTTCCACCCATCTTGAGGACAGATCAGAAGCAGCAGAAGAAAAAGAATATGGATTCCCCCAACTCGCATTCCACAGTACCAACCCTAACAAAACCTTGAACACAAGCCATGGAAACATTTTGAGAAGTTCAGGTGGTTGCTTTAGATGTTTTCTGAACACATGACCCATATCTATCATAGAGAGCTCTTTACCAAACTGCCATCTTATGATCTACCTTCTGCTCTTCATCACTGATTCTTCAGTCTCATCCTCCTCTTTCTCTGTGTTCTTTGGACAAGTCTTCCTGGTACCATTTTCTCTAAGTACTATGACATCCAGCTGTTCAAGAAACACATCAGATTCCTACTTTCCCCATCTCATAATGGTAATTTTAAGAATAAGATGACAATGTAGATGATAATTATTAAAATAATTATTATTTTCTATATTTCACTGAAGTCAAATTGGCATTGTTCAGGGAAAATACACAAATAATGTGCAAGCAAATATTATGCAAGTAAGAGAAAGTAATGTGAAGAAACTAGGCAAGTCCTAAAGTGCACTAACTAGTGGGCTTGATTGGGCATTTTCAGCTATGGGGGTTGATGCCCTTGAGAAAGACAGTTATATCATGCAATCAGATCCCCCCCTCCTCAAAAAAAAAAAAAAAATTCTGTAACACAGTCTTTAATAACAACAAGCAAATACACATAATCAATTTAGCATGTGTAACATATACAAAACCTTGGTCCAGTGAAGTGCTGAGTAATGCCATAGGTCCTTCAAATGAAAAAGGTTGTTTGGAGGAACAGGGAATACTTGGAGAATGTTTTTTTTTTTATTGCTGGAGTTTTATCCCAATAATGAAGTCAATGGAAGTGTAGCAATGCAGGGCTATTTAGTGTGATACTGATTAAGTCCACTGGTTGTAGGTACAGTGGAGGATGGGGATTTGCAGTCCAGCACCTTAATTTTTTTGGTATATAAATTCCAAATACACACATGGTCAGAGAACCTGTAACAACAACAGAGCTATGTCTTGGTAAATGATCAGGGAAAAAAGATTCTAGTGTTCAGGAGGTGTATGTATATATATATATATATATATATATATATATATATATAGGTGTTGAGATTGATTGTTTTCAACATAATTTTAGGAATTTGGTAATTTCAGGAACAATATAACAATGTAGAAGATAAACAATAAATCCAATTCTTTTAATTATTATAATTACTATTAATATATATTAATTAAATAATGTATTAATAATATATGCCAGCTTGATTGGCTAAGTGGTTAATGTACCCACTCTCCAACCAGCAGGTTGTGGCTTCATATTCTACCACCACCTGGATACTGGTGATTGTCTTTAGATGAGAGATGAATTTTATTGCCCAGTGTTAGATCATGCTTACTGGGGGCTGGAAGTAGCTTGTAAGAGTTTCATGTTTATACTTTGGAGTGGATTTCTGGATTATGTAAAAAATATTTAAAAAATAATAAATAAAAGTAAAAAAATGTGTGGGAGTCACAAAAAAAAACAATATTTTTTATATATTTCATTCAAGTCAAATGACATTATCAGAGAAAATACACAAGGAAAGATGTGCACATAAGTACTAAATGAGTATAAGAAAGTGATGTGAAGAAACAAAGCAAGCTCTAAACTTTCGAAGATACACACTAAGCAGTTTTATGAATCAAAATTTACTGAGGTCAGGAAAGTGTTTAGGACAGAGACAGATTCAAGGCACAGCATGAAAAACAAATTCAGTTTTTTATGCTGTGCTTCTGTGAAGTAAGATGGCCTTCTTTCAATGGATTCTGTGGTAAGTGTCCGAAGAAATTTCCTCTTGATATTTTAGCCTGGTTTCAGTTCACTTCACCATAAACTCAGGCTATTTCATTAAGCAAGAGATATTCTACAAACAAATAGAGAGTACAGCTATAGACCCCCCCCCCATCCCCTCACAACCAACTTCAGAAAAGAGTTGAAAAGAGTTCTAAATTCCGCCTCCAAAAGACCTATTGTTTGACTATGCTATACAAACAAAGTATTCTTCATTTGGCCACATGACCTATAGATTAACACCTTTTCAACACATCTGAACAACTATCAGTCATCTGAACAGCAAATTCAAGTGAAACAACAAAAACAACAGACTGCCTTCCTACATTAGGTTGGAGCATAGGAGTCAATTATCTGCTGGATTCGATGAAGGCTGTAACCATTTAATTCCATTAAAGTTTTGATAGTGAGAGGTACTTGTTGGAAGTATGCATTACGCACTCTATTAATTAAAGACATCATAACACCAATTTTTTTTTAGAGGTGTGATGAGCAGACTTTTGATGAATGTATCTACCACTAAAAGTAAGTTTTCAATAAACACTGGTTGACAAAGTACCAGCATCTTTGCAAGTAAGAAGGATGCCCAAGAATGATAAATAAACTATCAGCATTTTCTTTTTCCATGGTGAATTGAATGTGCAGATAAAGGCTGCTAGTCTGTTGTAGGAAAGTGGTAAGTTCATTTTTTCAATGAGCCCAAACAGCAAAAACACTGACAAACAAAACCAAAGAGGGTGTAGGGGATGAGTGAATGAGAACAAGATATCTTCCAGATTTCAAAAAAAGAATTTGCCAAAGGTGGAGATAGAGGGCTACCAATGGAGGTGATTTAATCATCTATAGATTTTGTTTTTCCATCAAAATAACCTGATTGCATAACAAACTCAAAAATCTTCACAACATAGGAGGGAAATCATCACATAATAAACTAATAATGTCAGACAACAGAAATGTTGGTAAAGAGAAAAACAATCAAAGCTGACTAATATATCCGACTCTTGTATTTGAGTATCCTTAATTTTTCTGAGAAAATGTGTGAAATTCTTGATGAATGATCTGTATTTCCAATATGGGCAGTTAATAAACACAAAAGAAATTTAGCAATTCTATAGATGGGAGAGACAAAACAATTCACAATGACTCTTACTGGATAACCTTCTTTATAAATTTTTGGGAGACCATATAAATGAGGAGTGCTTCGAAAATGGGTGTGTAACGTATCCAAAATATTTTGATCCTGGCTAACAACTTCATCAAGGAGCTTATTTAATTGTTGAATTTGTTTTTTTTTTTGTTTGTAAGGTTATAATTTCTTGATAGGTGGAGGTATCCTGTAAAAGGCCTATCTTCCTCTCGTAGTCGACCTTATCCATTACCACAATAGCTTTTCCTTTATATGCTTTCGAAATATATAGTTCTTTTGTCTTAATGAAAACAGTACACAGATTTCAGCTCTAGAAAAATTACATGGAGGTAATTTGATTCTAAAGAATAAAGCAGCAACTTCAAAGCACAGTTTATTAGCATCTTCACTTGAAAGTCCTGACAGATTGCATATGATGTTATGCAAAAAATTAAGATACAGAATGGATTTAGGTAGACAAAATGGAGAAAAATCATGGCCTTTAAGCCAACACACTAGTCAGTATTAGACAACAGGCCAGAAATGTTCATAACCCATTTATTAGTAGGAGTGTTAGATCAGCTACATTCCGTAAATTTACCTGCTGTCTACCAAATGCACTACAGCAGTTGTATTTATTCAATGGCTGAACTAGCTGCCCTGTCAACATCAGAATCTCTGAACACAAAGACTACATCTGGTGCACCACAGTGGTACCACCACTATGGCCACTCAGGAATTGCAAACTACTAGCTGTCACAGAATCCACAGGAAGAAGGCTACCTTCATTCACAGAAGTAAATACAAGTATGAAAGACTGTTGCTCAAATCTGTCTCTGCTTTATAAAAAAACAACACTAATCTTAATAAATATGAATGCATAAAATTGCCTCGCATCTGGGAAATGCTCATCCAAGCCCATAAACCCAACAACCAAGAATGTCAAATCAAGCTCACTGCTGGCACAATTTAAAACTTCATGACTTGTCATGTTTCTTCTCATTCATTTCTCTTATCCATGTAGTGCCTTCATGAACATATCTTTACTTGTGTATTTTGCCTGATAATACCAATTTGATTATGGTGAAATGTATGAAATGATAATTAAATTATTTTAATTATTATATCGTCTACATAGTCATCTCATTCCTAAAATTACTAAATTCTTAAAATTGGTATACTGCAACAACCTAACCGAAGTATAATACAAGAATGTATCTTTTTTAAAGAGGAAAAAAATTATTCTTAGAATAAAATGTCCCAATAGAAGTGGATCCAAAATTTGTTTTTATCCCATCAAGGAGATATACTGAACTTGAAATGAAAAAAAAAATGCAGAGTGTGATGCAGCACAACAAAATAAGTGCACCCCAAATGTGTATATATATAAATTGAGTGGAGCATATCCACTGAATTTGAACTCATAACATTAAACTTAAGCAAAACAAAGGTAGAGTATGACATAATGTTATAAAGTGAGTGAGTGACAAAATTAGTATTTTGTAGTGTACATTTTCATTTAATTTTTTTTTGACCATTGCGTACTCTAGTTAAAAAAAAGTTCTATTAGATTTCATTATCCATAAACTGCAGCAAATAATGTATTCTAATTACCAAGCAATTTTGTTAGCATTTATATGATTACCATTTTTACACAGAAATATCCATTCAAAATTGCATAGGATGGAAACTAAGAAATCAATATTTGTCACTTTAAAAAAAAAAAAAATTAAAAATTAATTGAGAAGTTGTACCTTGCAAAAAAGGCTACACTTTCTACAGATCCACGGAATACAGTAGGTGGACTACTATGACTACTATCTTCACAGAGAAATGTTGCAACAACCTAGAAAATAAATGAATAAGCAATAATATTCTCTAAATTTTAAGAATTCCATGAAATATGAAGCATATGTTTTTAAAGTATTACTTATTTTACTCAGCATAATTAGTGTGCTATACTAATCCAGTCCTCAAATAACCAAACTTCATTCATAACAGTGCATCAAGATATAAACAACACCAGAAGAAAATAAATAATTAAGTAAACTTACTAATATTTCAATGGAATTTCTAACCAGCATCTTTAGAGCACAAATCACAACTCTGGTAAATACACAGCAATCAAAATTGTAGAAACAATTCAAATTTTAACTGAAAAAGGAACTAATGTAATAACAAAGAGTCCTGTAGGGAGTAGTTAAAAATGAAGTTAATTTGGAGAAGTCAGACTATCTGGTCTCAGAATGACTGTCTCCCAGATCCTTGGCAAATTAATGCAGCCTTGATGAAGTTAGAGGGAGTGCTTCACTGCTGATTCTAAAAATAGTCTCTCAAGACCTATAATGAATTTATCCTGTAGGAAAGAATATCCATTCTAAGAGCACAGCTAGATTCTTTGAATTAACTTTATCTTTAATTCAGCCACAAATTACACCTTGTTAGAATGTTAGTTCCTTTTCAGTTACAATTTGAACTGTTTCTACAAATTGAGTGCTATGCATCTATAGTCATAATTTGTACTCTAAAAATGTTGGTTAGAAATCCAGTGAAATAACAAGTCCAATAAATCATGTTGTTTATACTGTGACACATAATCAATATCACCAACACCTCAATCCACCTATATGGAATCAGAAACTTTACAGTTAATCATCTGTGAATAGAAACAATGACTCATCTATTGAGTTAAATCACTCCAAGAAAGCACACTGTAAATGTATATTTAGTCGTTTAGATAGCAAATTAATTTCCCAATGTGACCAAAATTAAAAGATCATTGTGTAAATTTAACTGAATTTAAATTTAGAATTATTGCATTAGAATTAAATTAAAACATTTCTGTTAGATTAAATTAAATTTAATCTAACAGAAAAATGCAGAGAATACCGAATCCCTCTATGTTTCCTTTTTATTGATTTTAAAAAAGCATTTGATACCATAGAACACAATGCATTCATCAGGTGCCTTACTGGAAATAAATATGGATCCTACTTACATCCACATGATAAAAGAAATTAATAAAAATCAGACCATACAAATAACACTATTTGATCAACCTATAAATATAGATATAAAGAGAGGGGTCCGTCAAGGCGATGTGATCTCCCCAAATCTATTTACCAGCACTTTAGAATATATTCTGAAAAAAATAGACCTAAACAGAGGAATAAGCGTAGATGGTGAAAAACTACAAATCCTTATGTTTGCCAATGATCTGGTACTGATATTCCACAACCCAAAAGACCTAGAAGAAATGAGTGAAAAAATATACACAAACAGTAAGATGGGCTTAGAAATGAATCTAGAAAAAACAAAATGAATCAAAAGCATCTACACAAGTGACAGTCACCTATGTATTGATAACATCCCTATAGAACAAGTTGACTCCTACAATTACTTAGGACAAACAATGAAAATGAATAATTTTTATCTGAAGAACAAGCAAAAAGAAAGCTGCATGGCTATCATTCAACAGACTAAAAGAAACACTTACTGATCCAAATCTTGACATCTCTGCGAAGGCAAAACTATTTAATAGTGACATACTTCCATCACTCACATATGGATCAGAAACATGGAACACGACAAGAAAAGAAGAAGAAACTCTCAGAATAACTCAGCGTGCAATAGAACCCAGGATTTGTAACATCAGCAAAATGGAATATGTCAGGAACACAGACCTAAGAAAGAGATTAGGCATAAAAGATGTGGTAACTGCAGTATATGAAAGCAAGATGAGATGGGCAGGTCACATAGCCAGACTCAGGGATAACAGATGAACATATAGAATACTCAACTGGCAACCAAGAATAAAGAGAAAAGTACCTACAAGATGGGAAGATCCACTAGTGAAATCTATGGGTATAACATGGAACAGAGAGAGAGGCTCAAGATCGAGAGGCATCTTTGTGACCTGCACTCATGAAGAAATCCTGAATAAAACACAGGTCCATCAAGGTAATGTGTAATAATTATATTTGCAAAAAAAAAGTCCCCCCCCCCCCATTTCTCTTCCTCTTTCCAATGAATTCAACGAGAAGGGTTGGTTGTTTGGAATTATAGTAAAGCAACAAAGTCTATTTAGGCCAGTGCATTATGTCATTAATTGTGTGTTTGCATCATGCAAAATGATGAAACTGTAAGATGCTAAATAAAAGTCAAGTTTCCAGGAGGAAGAACTCTTCCCCATCTTCATATGGTATGGTATACGGCTAAGTCACTTTAACTGAAAAACCCTAAAGGTTTTTCACATCCAGGACAAGATTTGAACAGGACTTCAAACCAAGGCTTGCACAAGAAAGGCTGAAAACATAAAAATTGTTACAGGCAAGCCAAATGCTAAGTAAAAAGTATGAAATAAACTAAAGTTTTCCCACTCATTTTGTGTTTGCATTGTGTATTTATATTACCCAAGGAATATTCTTGTACCCTATGGGATTACAAATATGGATTTGTAATCCCATCTATGGGATTTATAATCCCACCTATCATACAATAGTAGTGTGGTGAGTTAATTGATATAATTCAGAATGTCTGCTCTGGAGATTAAGCATGGAACATTTTCATGCTACTTCATGACTCCAATAAAACAGGTAGTGGTCTCACATTGGGCAATGAAATTCATCTACAACCTATAGGCATTCAAAAACATTTATGCCCGCAGTGGAATTCAAACCCATCATCATCAAATTCCTACCATGTACCCAGAAGGGGTGTACAGGATATGATAGTACTACATGAAAAAATTATATCATTACTAACTTCCTATCTACAATTTTCCTCCAAATTAGTCTGTTACTTGTCAAGACTCCAACATTATCAGATCTTATATTTCTATCATCTAAGGCACTTTGTACCGTATCAATCCACCTATATCTTCGTCTTCCTCTGGGTCGTTGTGCTGCCAACCTAGCAGAGAACACTTGTTTTGCTAATCTTTATTCGCCCATTCTGTTTAGATGACCATACCACCTGAGATTAGCTCTGCTAAAGCATTCGTTTTTAATATGATATTGCCATTGATGCCATCTGTTCACACCTATAATCTTTCTCAGGACTCTCATATCTGCGGTCTCTAGTCTTTGGTCAAGTGTTTTACTTCTGAGCCAGCTCTCAGACCCATAAGTCAAAACTGGTTTGAACACTGTCTTGTATACAGCTAATTTAGTGTTCCGACTAATTTCTCTCTTATTCCATATGAATTTATTCAATTGACTTCCCACCATACCAGCTTTGCTGATTCTGTTGTCTATTTCTATATTTAATTTACCATCCTCAGTAAAAATCGTGCCTAAGTAGCTGAAATGTTTTACTTGTTATACAGGTTCTCCATTCACAACACAGTTCACATTTTCAATGATTCTGCCTATTTTCATTATCTTTGTCTTTTTATTGCTGACCTTCATACCATATCTATTATAACAATTATTCAATTTAGTCAGAGAATCTTGCAGACTTGTAGCGAATTTATTTAGAAGTATAACATCATCCGCATAAAGCAAAGAGCCGATATTAACATCTCCAATTTTGATATCATGTTTAATACCACTTTCCTTCATAATGTGATCCATATAGATAATGAATAACAGAGGGGATAATGTACATCCTTGTCTCACACCAGATTTAACATTAAACCATCTTCCTGTACTTCCTTCAATTCTAACTGCTGACTTACAACTCAAATAAAGACTAAGTATTGCTTGATATAATTCCCCATTGACACCATATAACTGCAGCATATTGAATAGCTTCTCTCTTGGCAACTTGTCATATGCCTTTTCCAAATCGACAAAACTTAAATACAGATCTTTGTTATATTCCCATGCTTTCTCAACTATTTGTCGTAAAGTAAAGATCTGATCCTGACAGCCTCTGTTTGGCCTGAATCCAGCTTGTTCCTCACCAAGCTTTTCTTCCACAATTCTTCTCAACTGTTTCTCAAGTATACTTGCATAGATCTTGCCAGGAACACTCAGTAGGGAAATACCTCTGTAATTCTCACATTTAATTTTATTTCCCTTTTTTATATATGGGTACTATGAGAGCTCTACTCCAATCATCGGGAATTCGTCCCTCTGTCCAGGCTTTCTGAACTATGCAGTGCAGCCACTGTAAGACTCTTATACCACCATACTTCAGCATTTCTGGTCAAATATCATCTACTCCAGCTGCCTTTCCACATTTCAGGCCTTTGATGGCTTTTTCTACTTCAAGTATGGATATGTATTCCTGCCTGCATGTCTGGTCAGTGTTTTTTTACCACTGTGCTGTCATCACTGTTTGTTTCATTTAGCAGTTTTTCAAAGTAATTACTCCATACTTCAAGGATATCTTTTCCTCCAGTTTTCATGTCACCTTTACAGCACTCTTTCCTCCATTCCTAAGCTTCTTCAACAACCTCGAGAATATTTTGCCACCTTCTTGATATTTATTTTCTATATTCTTGCCAAAGTCCTCCCACGACTTTTGTTTAGCTAGTTTTAGACAGTGCTTAGCATTCTTGCATTTGTCTCTATATTCTCTAAGAGCACAAGCTGACTTATTTGACAGGAACTTTTGATATGCTTTCTTCTTTTCCTTCACTGCCTCTTTAACTTCCTGTGTCCACCAGGGAGTTCTGATTTTTTTTATCCTTGCAGACAACCTCACCACATGCCTCTCTGGCTGAATCAACGAGTGTTTTCTTCAAGGCTTGCCACTGAATCTCCAAGGTTTGATTCCTGTTATCAAACTCTTTCATTTTTTCGTCAATAATCTTTGTGCATTTTAGTCTACAGTTCAAATCTGAGAGCTGCTCAACTTTTATTCGCTTTAAAACTTTCTTACATGTTATTCTTTTCAATATGAAATTCAATTTTATCCTGCTCAAGACTAAATAGTGATCACTTCCAATTTCAAATCCTCTGTACACTCTGGTGTCCTGCACCAGGGAGAAAACATCACTATCAACAATAACATAGTCAATGAGACTTTCCTTATTCCTTGCCTCTTCTCTCCATGTGAATTTGTGCACATTTTTATGTTGGAACATGGTGTTAGTAATAACCAGTCCATGTCCTGAGCAAAAATCCAACAGATATTTGCCATTATTATTAGATTTGCTCTTTTCTTCAAATTTTCCAAAATATTTTTGTATGTCTCACAATCATTTCCTACTCTGCTATTTAGATCCCCAACAAGGACCAACTTTTCCTTTTTCATTGTGTCAGTTGCTTTTTCTAAAGCCTCAAAAAATTCCTCCACTTCTACCTTAGTAGAACCTTCTGTGGGACCATACGCACAAATAAGTCTCATTGTCCAGTTCCCCATTCTCATATTTGCCCACATTACTCTACTTGAGACTGACTGCCATTCAAGAAGATTAGCCTCGTATTTTGTGTTGAATACTATGGCTACTCCTTCTTTTCCTTGAATGTCATTGCCTGAATATAACATTTTGTATTTATTGCTCAGAAAGATCTCACCAGTTTTTGTCTTTTTTGTTTCAGTCACCCCTATTATGTCGATCTGGTACTTATCTAACTCCTCAGCTAGCTCCATTTCTTTGCCATTCAGGCTTCTTACGTTGATAGTACCGATCTTTAACTCTGGTGATGTTGAGTTGGGGTTTGTTTTCAGATTTGTTCCGGTAGCTGACTTTTCGCTGTTCACCCTGGTTCCCTGACGAAAACAACAGGAGCCTTGTTTAACCAGGCGACAACCCTGGTCGGTTCTCCGCATTCCTTTAAAGGCTATGTGGAGGTCTCCTCCCAGTTATACAGCTTTGACCCTTAAGCACTATTTGACGAGCACAGATGCTAAACAAATGCCAGCAACTTCACTTTTGGGATGATGAATTGTGTAAGTCTCCTTGAAACATTCTAAAAGCCCCCAAACAATAATCAGACAATACTATATAACAGGGGTTTTCAACCCATCGATAGCGATCGACTGGTCGATCGTGGAGCGATTTTTGGTCAATCTCTTGTGTATTCCTCTTTAAAAATTTAATTAAAACTGAAAACATAATATTTTATTTATGATTATATTGTATTATTTTTAATTCGCTTTAAGTGTATTGCTATTGTTTATTTATTTTTCGTTAAAAGTGTCAAATCAGTAATTTTCTTATAAGTCCGGGTAAATGAATTAATTTGGATCAGTGGAAGTCAAACAGTGAGCTGAGTAAATACGATTATAAGCAAAGTGTAAAAACTCGATTGTAGCTTAAATATTAAATATTCCCAAGCACTTTACATCGATTTTTTACTTAGGTTAAGTCCCATGTGGATATTGTAAAAAAATAAACTTTGTTTGTCTCGGTATAGTTTGTATTAGATGTTTCTGTAAATAACTCTTTTGAAGCTAACTGTATATACTGCTTTAATAAAAATATGTTAGAGTGTTAAAAACAAAGGCAATGTTTTTGTCGCCGAAGCTGTACATAGTGGCATTAGAAAGATCATTATTGAAACTTGTATGTATGAAAAAGGCTTGCAGGTTCTAAGTGTAAACATCTCTGAAGTCAGTCAGAAAGAGTTCAAACAACTTTCCGATGGCTAGCAACTTATAATCAAAAGAAAGCGGAGGACAACAAAAGGCGTGCTGAACTTGAAATTTAAGATGAAAGACTCATACCGATTCTTTGGGGGTTGCCAAACTTCATGCGAGGTCTCAGAGGAGGCCTAATAAAAATGGACTGAAGCATGCAGAAAGGGGTCCTGGTTCCAGAATTGCTGTCAGAGAGGAGGCCGCCCAGTCCAGAGTCGCCATCAGAGAGATTGCCCAGATCCACATTGTTTGAGAGAGGAGTTTCCCGCTTCCAGAAAGTAGCTTCTCAGTTCGAGATGTCGCTAGAGAGAGACTACTTCTAGGCTGCAGACAAGGTTTCAAATTGCCGAAAGGAGGAGTTCCAATTGCCGGAGAAAAGTTTCCAGGCCAGGTTAACGTCAGACATTCACCAGTGTGTTGCGTTTTCATTACAATTTGATGAATCACACAACTTCACTGATATTGCTCAGTTATTGATATTTATTCGCATGGTATTTCAAGATTATTCAAGTAAAGAAGAACTTTTGAAAATTATACCATTATTGGGAAGGACTAGGGGAGAAGACATTTTTTCGACATTTGATGAATTTGTGAAAAAACACAAACTTCCGCTTTTTAAACTCGTGTCTATTACTACTGATGGTGCTCCTGCAATGATAGGTAATAAATCAGGCTTCATTTCATTATATAAAAACGATGACAAATATCCAGATTTTTTTTAACGTACTACTGTATTATTCACCAACAAGTACTGTGTAGTAAAAGATTAAACACAAAAGATGTTTTGGATATTACATTTAATATTGTAAATTCTGTTCGAGGAAAAGCCCTGCAATGGCAGTTATTTAAATTACAGGCAGATGATGATGGGGAACATCTGTTGTACAATAATGTTTGCTGGCTCAGCAGAAGTCAATTTTTAGAAAGATTTCTTGTATTAATTAATGATATAAAAAATTTTCTTGATGAAAAAGGAGATATTTATCCACAATTGAGTGATAAAAGATGGTTGTCACACTTATCATTTTTAGTAGATTTCTGTACGAAATTAAGCAATTTAAATTTAGAGTTACAAGGTAGAGATAAAAATTTAATTGACATGTTAAGTTCAATAAAAACTTTCCAACAATACTTACCTTCATTAAAGAAAAATATAAATGACTGGGAATTTAGACATCTCCCATATTTATTAAAATTTTTTGAACAAAATCAAGAAATGCTTCGCTATGATTTAAAAGAATTTATTTGTGAAATAGAATTAGGTGAGGAGGAAATAAATTCAAGATTTTAATAAAACTGAAATGATTATATCTTTTATCAATAATCCATTTCAAAAAAACTTGAGCATCACAGAAATTTCAAATAAAATTAGTGGGCTGTTTGATATAAACCAGCTGAAGTAGAACTTGAGATAATAAACATTCAGAATAGTTTACATTTAAAATCAATAAACAATGAAGTCATTTGGAAGTATGCACATGAAAAATTCCCAATATTAAAATGATATTGAGCGAAAAATTCTGTCGTGTTTCGGATCGACATACTTGTCAGAATACGCTTTTTCAAATATGACCATCATAAAAAATCAATTAAGAAACCAAATTACAAATGATCATTTGGATGATTGTCTGCGATTGACTGCTTCTTCATATCAACTTGACTATGAAAATATTGCGAGGTCCAAACAATGCCAAATTTCACATTAACTTTTTTTTTTTTTTAATCAACCAGCATTTCCTGTAACTTGCGAGTTTGTAATCAATCTGTTGTTTTTTCTAACTTTGGTTTTCCAAAATAGAGAAATAAATATTTTATTCCAATATATTTGTTTTTTTTTTTGTTATATTAAAATATTTGTTGTATTAAAATAATTAAAAGTGATAAATAAATTTTTAAATACATAAATAACGTTTTTAGTTGTTTATTTGTGCGTAATCAGATATCAGGTTGGGGGAACATGATTTACATAAGAGAGTAGATCGCCGAATAACTTTTTATAGAAAAGTAGCTCGCATAGTAAAAAAGGTTGAACACCACTGCTATATAACATGATTCACTGCTTCACAAAGACTATTTAAAGTGCCTAGAGCTAAGATGGAGAATGAAAAAATCCCAAAATATCTTTGGCATTTGTACATTATGTGAAACCTTTTATATTCCATTTTTGTCATAATCTTAACTACTAATGACTGAATGCTCTAAATTAAGTATTTGCTTTTTATATATACACAAAGTATTTGACTTATATATGTAACAACTCCACACACACACAAAGGACTGTGAAATATCTAGCACATCAGTGCTATGTGCAGGCTTAGTATACATTCAATAAATTAATTATATGGCATCTGGCAATAAAATCTCTCTCTGATACTCTATACTGCTGATATTTTCTTAATTTGTTTTATTTTCTGCATGCTTTCTGCAGCTTGTATCCATTATTTTTGAAGTTTTATTATTTATTTTTTATGATTTTTAGTTATTATTTTCCAGTTGTGATTGTGAGACCATTGTGTAACTAGAATACACAATGATCAAAAAAAAGAAAAAGTAATTAACTGAGGCTGAGTCATGTACAGTCAACTCTCACAATAGCAAATAGTTTATTATAGTGGATTGTTTAAATAGTGAATTTTGTTTAGCATAGCATTGTATCTATGGGGCTTTGACTGAAACTCTTCAGTGATTTGGTATTGTAAACAAGTTTGTTATAGCAGTGTTTGCTTTGGTGAGAGTCACCAGTATTATGATCCTCAACTATACATATTCTCTAACTGGCCAGTGTATTTTTTTGGGAAAGAGATGAAAAATGGTTTATTAGTTCTTCCAATTGCTCTATTGGAAGCACTTTATTAACATCAGAGGAATGTCATATATTTCTGAGACTATAGTGTACTGAAAGTAATAAAAATGAAGGTACAAAAATCAACAAAAGAAAATATAAATATTCTTTTACCCTGCCTGTAGAAGCATTAAATAATTTTGCAGTAGAGTCAGATGATCCAGTTGCAAATAAAGAGTTGTCACAGTGTGCATCTACTGAAGTCACTGAACGTGTGTGACAACTGTTAGCTGAAAAATAAGACAGAAAAGATGACTTTAACTTTTTATATCATTAAATAGAAATTAGACAATTATAAAACAATAAAAATATCCTTTTTGTATTTTCCTACTTATACATACATAAATCAATGCTTTAAAACTTTAACATGAATCATGAGCCTCATATACCAATAAAAAAAAATTGTGCAAACTTTTCAGTGTGTTTATTTTGAAATATAGTTGAATTTTAATTCAATTATATTAATCGTGTACTTTATAACCCATTAATCATGAACTTTAGATCACTTTGTATCGTATAGAAATGTTAATTCTCTTTACATTTCTTTTTCAAATAAAAGGAAGATGATCTTATAACCATAAATAGAAGTTTCATTCAACCTTTTCTAATGTATACCCCTCCACATGAAAGATCACAGGACCTATTAACACAACAATAATGTATAGGTAAGTGTTTATGGAGAAAGAGGTAACCTATTGATATGTTTCTTAAAGAGTTGGAGGTTGTACTTAGTGGGAAAAACAGTATGAGGGAGATTGTTAAAAAAAAAAAAATACAGGTGGATGAAATGAAGGAGGATGACGAGTAGTTTGTTCAGTCTGTTTGGAGATGAACATGTGGGTGTTGGCTACTCTAGTTCTTCTATGGTTAGAAAAAAGTGGAGGAATGGTAGTGGGCAATTCAGAGGAGCAATGCCCATGAAAGTATCTATAGAAAAGGCACAATGCAGAAACCTATGGGAAAATGAATGAAGGGAATCTGTGAGGGAAGGATCATCTATTAAGTGGATCACTCTCTCCTGTATATCATCCAAAATGTTTAAGAAGGTTTTTGGGTGCATCACCCCAAATGTGGATACATTCCAAGGTTGGTCAAATCTGTGACTTATAAAGTGTTAGGACTTAAGTAGAAGAGAAGTAATGTTTTAAATAGAAAAGAACAGCAAGCTTTTTAGAGGCTGAGAAGAAAGATATACGTTTGCACCAGGATAAACTGGATGCGACACTCAGCCCAATAAGAGAAAAATGAGAAAACAATCTATGTCTAATAAATCATTATTATTATTATTATTATGCATGGTCCTCCAAAGACTCATAAAGGAAAATCTATTTAGACACTCAAATACACTGATGTCCAAAAACCTAAGGACGAGCACTATTGCTGAAGATTACAACCACAAATTCAGATGAATCAGCTGGTGACAATTTGTATAACTGATGATTTCGAGTAGAAAGTGGGTACACATTCAAATGTCAAATCATACACAAGGGATCACGTGGTAGCACTCAACAGGATAAAAGGCAAAAGGATGCACAAAGCAAATTGTGTTTGAAGAAAGCTCTTTTCGTGAAGGAATAAAGATGCAAACTTGGATGTCTTGTAAAGTCTCAGAGATATTTCTTTTCCTCTATCTAGATGATTTCATGAGGAAAAGAATTATTGGAGAAGAAGGCTGGAAAATTACCGATATTGCCAGAGAGTTTACAATATCACATAGCATTGTATCTGGGTTCTGGGCAGCATTTCAAACCAATGGAATGTGTACCAGGCATTTATAAAGAGGTTGTCCTGTTGTAAAACTCGATTGTAGCTTTAAAATATCAGAGCACTTTACATCGATTTTTACATAGGTCAAGTCTCATGAGAACTGTAAATAACCTTGTTTGTTTCTATGTATATTTTTCTAAATATTAATGTAGTTAACCCTATGGGAAGTGAATGTATTTACTGTTTTAACATCAAAAACAAAGGCAATGCTTTGCCATCGGAACTTTGTGTATAGCTATGTGTAAGAGCACAGGAAAGGTGTTGACAGTTTTGTGTATGCGAGAGTTGCTTACAAGCTCTGTGCATACCTTTAAAATTAGTATCTAAGAGTGCTGCTAGGTTTATAGAAGTTTCCACTGCCCAAAAGGACAAGCTAAGTATCAAAGAGGTCCGCTAGTTTTAGAGATAAGGTTCCGCACCCGGCAAAATACGAATGCACAGAGGAGAACAAAGAGTGGATCAAACTTAAAAGAAGATGAAAGAGTCATGCCGAATTCTTCGGGGTTTACTACCCTTATTGCAATGTCCCGAGATCGCAAAATAAAAGGAGAGTGAGCCGAGCATAAGGGGTTTCGAGTCGTCAGCAGAGGACAGTCAGAACCAGAGCAGTGGTAGCAGAGAAAGAGGAGAGGCAAGGTCCTAGTTACTAAGAGGAGTGTCCAGGTCCAATTGCTAACAGAGGAGAGCCGAGATCCAAGTGCCAAGAGAGAGCAAGGCGAAATGCTGTTACCGAAGAGAGCCAAAGCCAGTCAGTGGCAGTTAGAGGCACAGTCATCAGCAACTAGTAGCAGAAGTGGTGGCAATTAGAAGCAGAAGTTCCCGAAGTAGGATCCAGAGGAAAATTTGCCCGTATGCTGAAACCTCTTGTATGTGCTATTCGAGTACCATAGATTGCAGTCCAAAAGCCCGCTAATATCCCGACGTGATACTGCTGTAGCAAGATACTCCTGAAGGAAGCCTAAAACTCAAGATGAAAGAAAAGCCATAAAGACTTTAGTAAAAGACTCTTGACCGAAAGACCCTCAACCATTCTACAAGTACTCTGGAGTGTATAATATACCTTGCTCATGTGGTATTAGTTACATAGGTCAGACCTCTAGAAGCTTTGAAACAAGAAAGAAAGAACACATAGGATATTTCAGAAACAACAGACAAGACATTTCAGGCCTTTCTTGCCACTTTGCCTCTACCAACCATCACATTGAGTGGGATAAGAGCTGTATGCCCTATATAGAAGATAACTACCATTCAAGAACCTTCAAGGAAGCAGCTACAGTCACCCGTAAAACTGAAAACCTAAACAAGAATCAAGGTCTAACCTTACCAGAAATTTGGAAAGCTTTAATCAGATCATTAAACATCAAAGAAATGAACTTTCATGACAATTACATCATGAGTCATAACGAATAAATCACGTTCCCAAGACACGCGTTGTCTCGCACAATACTAATTTTTTGTATGAATTAGAATTAGTCTGTTACCTTCATATAGCTTACTAATTTGTATTCCCTGAAGATGCCGATAGAAAAATTGGTGAAACATGTAGGACGATAAAATAAAAGGAACTTGACTAACATTATAAAAAAAGTGTAATAGTCTCTCCACAATTCCTTAACTATGTCCTTAGGAAATTTGTAACTTTTGCTAAAATTGTATTGCAATTTAATTTGAACGAAATTTATAACAGATTGTTTGTGTAATACAGGTAAAAACGAAGTTTATCTGTCCAAAAGCTAAGGATAAATGTATAATGGTAGCCCATTCCATACACATACATACGTACATACCACAAGCAGAATCTGGACACTTCCTAATGAGATTCCTAGCCAGCTTCCATGGATGATCCCAAGTTCTATCCCTCCACCATCCATAAGCTGTAAAATCTCACTTGTGTCTATACTGTAAGATTGCCCTTATTAACTGTACATTTCTATCATATTTCCTCTCCTCTGTCTCTTCTCAGATGTTGAGAAGAGACAAAGGAGAGGAAAAGAGGACTTCCTCATCTCAGGCCATCTTAGTTACTCACTGCTAAATCTTTTCAACTGTCTCTCCATCTCTCTGTCCCCACCTGTGCAGAGTAATTCATATGGTCTTACCAAAGCTTATAAATTGGGAGAATAACTTCCTTTTCCTACAAGTTAACAGCACTGTTATTCAATGTGATGTCAACAAGCTCAACAATGTGCTCTTAAACTTTACTTTTAGTATTTAGGCTTAGGTGCTGGTTAACATTCATGTTATACTATAATATAATTATTAAATAATTAAACGATAGGTTTAATAGTTTCAATATTTCATTTTGGTCACAGAGACATCTTCAGGAATACAATGTTAAAATTGTAATAACACATACAAAAACACACAAGAAACAAGATTGTAATAAATTAAGACTATAGTTCTATAAAGGGGATACCCTCTATGGAGTGCTGTTGCCTAGCCTTAGATGTTGAGCAGGAGGCCTAAGAATTAAAGTTTCCTATATTTTGGGAAGTTTAATGCAACCACATTTATTAAAATTAGGTTTGTTTTTAAGTCTGCTACAAATTCTAAAAAGAGCCTTTCAAGTTTGTATTTGTTGCAATGGAGCATGGTAGTTTTCTTCCATCTGATTCTGTGCAAAGTATCCAAGGCATGGTCTGCTAGACCTTACTAACCATAGTAAGGCAGAAGTTAGTAGATCTCTCAGTAATATAATAAGTTACAAGAACACAGAATCTTGTAAACAAGATTCTGTGTTCTTGTTCACAGAACCTGGAATGGAGAGGGGAAGAAGTAGATCATTAGGACATTGGAGAAGGGAAGCCATCTTCAAATGACTTTTTGAGAGCAGTGTAGGGATTAAATTTCTTTAAAGTTCTGCCATTTTTATCTGAAGTGCCCTATTGTTGTTTTTTCTTTTTCAATAGCGAACTGGATTCTGGGGTGCTGACTGCTGAAGTGGAGAAGAAAAGAGTCTAATGTGTCTTGAGACCTGTTGCCAAATAGAGACCACATCAATATATCTTAAACAGAAGATTTGAGACTGGCAGTATCAAGAGCATGTTTATCAAAATATTCCTTACAGAAATGGTCAGGGGGGGGGGAGGAAAGAGTCCATGGAAGTAGCTTTTATCTGTTTATATAAAATGCCCTTCAAGAGAAGTAACCAGCATGGCTAGCAAAATTAAAAAGATCAATGTCAGTGGGGGAAGCATCTTTCAGTAAATCTACAGTGTCAAAAATAGAAATATCTGTGAATAAGGAGGCAACATCAGAACTCACCATGATATCATTATTGTTTAAAACTAAATTGTAGATTAAAGATTTGAAATGTGTGGAAATTTTTTTTATATCAGAAGTATAACCAGTAAGTAGAATTAAAGATTTTGCTAACTGTTTGGCTAATTTAAAAGAGGGGTGGAAGGGTCAGTAGCATCTACTATGGGATTGAGAGGGTAATTAGGTTTATGAATTTTCGGCAATCTGTATATCTGAGGGAGGACTACAAGATTTGAGTTTTTTTACAATTTTCCAGCGGCCAAGATGTGACATTTTTTTTTTCTGAGACTTAGTATATCATAATTCATCAGTTTATAAGTGGTGCAGTGTCTGAGCACAATTTATTTTTCTATTATAATCACTGAAATTGAGGACCACGGTAGCATCACCTTTGTCAGTTCTAGTAATAATTGTTGTCTTTGTGGAAAATTTATGGGCCATAGTCAAAACAAGACTTGGAAAATTAAATTGTGATACAAAAGATAACTTAATACAACCCATTATAAAAGGATGGTTTCAAGAAGCAGAAATAGGAAAAATGAACTTATTAGAAACAGAGGGTACATATAAATTATTAGGTAAAGTTGGAGTTTAATTTTTGTATTTATTTTCTTGTGAAATTAAAATTTTTCTTTAATTTCACAAGAAATTAAAGAAAAATTAAAGAAAAAGAAAAAAAACAATAATTTGTTTTCTACTGTAGGTGGAAGAAATGAGATTGTAATAAATTAAGACTAAAGAATTAATCGATTACTAGGGTAAAAAAAAAAAAATTGATAAAAGAGAATTCAGAAATGGGTAGATAAAAATATGATACTGTATGAGGGTCAGCATGGCTTTGTGAAGGGTTGGTCATGCCTTAGTAATTTACTAACTTTTTATAACAGAGTAACAGCTGAGTTGGACAAAGGAAATGGCTATATGGGATGATTTTGCTGAATTATGTAAAGGCATTTGACAGAATATCAAATGGAACACTGTTACGCCAAACTGAAATGAATATGACACTGGTCAAATGGATTAAGAGGGTGACTGCTGAATGGATATCAAAAAGTGTATATGGAGCAGCTGAATCAAGGCAAAAACAGGTGACAAGTGGTGTGCTGCAAGGTTACATGCTGGGACTATTGCTGTTTAATTTGCACATAAATGATATAGGAAATAACTTGAAAGGAAATATTCAGTTGTTTGCCAATGATGCGAAATTAGGTAGAATAATAGTTAATCAAGACAATATGGAGAGCTTGCAGGATGATTTAAGTAGGCTGTCATTATGGGCAAAAAATAATCAGTATCAGTTTAATGTGGAGAAACGTAGCTATGCATTTTGGAATAAATAGATTACAAGCCGCGTATCATGTTGATGGCACTGTACTCCAGGGAATAGATAAAGTTAGAGAGTTAGAAGTGGTGATAAAGAGAGAGAGAGAGAGTTAAAGTTCAGAGGACATATTGCTAATGTTGCTAAGGTAGCCCATAAGATTACTTTGGTATTGAAGAACACATTAACAAGTACAGAAAAAGAAGTTGATATTCCTCTTTATAAGGCTTTGATATGCCCACATCTGGATTACTGTGCTCAAATCTGGTCCCCTGAGTTTTTTGGGGATGAGGAAGTGATGGAGAGAACTCAAGTGAGTGATGACCAAGATGGTGAGTGGCCTGTGGAATGTTCCCTATGAGGATAGATTGAAGGTGTGTGGATTGCAAAAGTTGGTTGATAGGAGAAAAAGAGGGGATATGATAGAAACATTTAAGTAGCTTAAGGGGGTTTTATAGGATTGATGTGGGAAAAACATTTCAGCACTTGGCTAGAGGGACAAGAACAAGGGGTTATCCCTGGAAGTTGAATAAAGGTGTGGTTTGTAGGAATGTGAGTACTTTATTTTTTGATTGGAGAGAGTTGTGAATGAGTGGAATGGATTGCCAGAGTCAGTTGTGAGTGCTTTGTCTGTTAAATGGGTAAGGAGAGGTATGATAGATTGTGTGGTAGACTAGGTCTCCCTCGATGAATCTTTGGAGTTCATGGATGTGCTCATACAATAATAATAAGTCCAAAAAAAAAAGGGGGGGACACCCTCCATGGGTGCTGTTGGCTAGCCTTAGATGTTGAGGGGGGAGGCTTAAGAATTAAAGTTTCTCAAATTTTGGGAACTTTAATACAACCATATTTATTAAGATTAGATTGGTTTCTATTATTATTCCATGTTATTATTCATTAAAGTGTGTAACATGAAACTTTGCTTCACTGTCCAAAATAATTCCCCAAGTCTCTAGCTTCATTGACTACTTCCAATATATTCCCATTAAATCAACAAATAAAAAGTTTTTTTTTTCTTTCTTTCTTACTCTTTAAGATATATACTGTATATTCAATTCTTATTCCTAAAAATATTTTTTTAGAGATTCAGTGGCAAACTCTGAAGGAAACATTGATTGATTCTGCCAGAGAGGCATGTGGTGAGGTTGTGTGCAAAGATAAAAAAATCAGAACTCCCTGGTGGACACAGGAAGTTAAAGAGGCAGTGAAGGAAAAGAAGAAAGCATATCAAAAGTTCCTGGCAAATAAGTCAGCTTTTACTCTTACAGAATACAGAGACAAATGTAAGAAAGCTAAACAGTGTGTAAAACTAGCTAAACAAAAGTCATGGGAGGACTTTGGCAAGAATATAGAAAATAAATATCAAGAAGGTGGCAAAATATTCTGGAGGTTGTTGAAGAAGCTTAGGAATGGAGGAAAGAGTGCTGTAAAAGGAATTAGAGATGATAAAGGTGAAATGAAAACAGGAGAAAAAGATATCCTTGAAGTATGGAGTAATTACTTTGAAAAACTGCTAAATGAAACAAGCAGTGATGACAGCACAGTGATAAAAAACACTGACCAGGCATGCAGTCAGGAATACATATCTATACTTGAAGTAGAAAAAGCCATCAAAGGCTTGAAATGTGGAAAGGCAGCAGGAGTAGATGATATTCGACCAGAAATGCTGAAGTATGGTGGTATAAGAGTCTTACAGTGGTTGCACTGCATAGTTCAGAAAGCCTGGTCAGAGGGACGAATTCCTGATGATTGGAGTAGAGCTCTCATAGTACCCATATATAAAAAGGGAAATAAAACTGAATGTGAGAATTACAGAGGTATTTCCCTACTGAGTGTTCCTGGCAAGATCTATGCAAGTATACTTGAGAAACGGTTGAGAAGAATTGTGGAAGAAAAGCTTGGTGAAGAACAAGCTGGATTCAGGCCAAATAGAGGTTGTCAGGATCAGATCTTCACTTTACGACAAATAGTCGAGAAAGCATGGAAATATAACAAAGATCTGTATTTAAGTTTCGTCGATTTGGAAAAGGCATATGACAAGGTGCCAAGAGAGAATCTATTCAATACGCTGCAGTTATATGGTGTCAATGGGGCATTATATCAAGCAATACTTAGTCTTTATTTGAGTTGTGAGTCAGCAGTTAGAATTGAAGGAAGTACAGGAAGATGGTTTAATGTTAAATCTGGTGTGAGACAAGGATGTACATTATCCCCTCTGTTATTCATTATCTATATGGATCACATTATGAAGGAATGTGGTATTAAACCTGATATCAAAATTGGAGATGTTAATGTCAGCTCTTTGCTTTATGCGGATGATGTTATACTTCTAAATAAATCCGCTACAAGTCTGCAAGATTCTCTGACTAAATTGAATAGCTGTTGTAATAGATATGATATGAAGGTCAGCAATAAAAAGACAAAGACAATGAAAATAGGCAGAATCATTGAAAATGTCAACTGTGTTGTGAATGGAGAACCTGTGGAACAAGTAAAACATTTCAGCTACTTAGGCACAATTTTTACTGAAGATGGTAAACTAAATATAGAAATAGACAACAGAATCAGCAAAGCTGGTATCGTGGGAAGTCAATTGAATAAATTCATATGGAATAAGAAAGAAATTAGTCGGAACACTAAATTAGCTGTATACAAGACAGTGTTCAAACCAATTTTAACTTATGGATCTGAGAGCTGGGTCAGAAGTAAAACACTTGACCAAAGACTTGAGATCGCAGATATGAGAGTCCTGAGAAAGATTAGAGGCGTGAACAGATGGCATCAATGGCAATATCATATTAAAAATGAGGATATTAGGAAAGAACTTGACATTGTCAGCATCTAGGAATGCGTTAGCAGAGCTAATCTCAGATGGTATGGTCAATTAAATAGAATGGGAGAGGAAAGATTAGCAAAACAAGTGTTCTCTGCCAGGTTGGCAGGAAAACGACCCAGAGGAAGACCAAGATATAGGTGGATTGATACGGTACAAAGTGCCTTAGACGATAGAAATATAAGATCTGATAATGTTGGAGTCTTGACAAGTAACAGACTGATTTGGAGGAAAATTGTAGATAGGAAGTTAGTAATGATGTAATTTTTTCATGTAGTACTGTCATATCCTGTACACCCCTTGAGGGTACATGGCAGGAATTTGATGATGATGATGAAAAATATTTTTTTAAAAAAAATTTTAATAATCATTGAAACACTATGCAATCTAATATTCTCTTCCCTCTTCAAAAATATGCCCATTTCATTCACAACACAACCTTAATTCAACCCAATCCACATACATTTTATTTCAGTTTTGATTTTATTGTTTTAGGTGCATGCACTTCACAAAATGAATAAATGTCTATAGCAGTATTTTCATTCATACACAATGAATGGATTTTTCTCAAAATTAGTATTAAAAAACTGTGAAGCCATTTCGATTTTTGTTTTCAGCAAACCATTTGGAGGAAACAAAAAAGGAACAAAGCATGCTGAAATAACTCCAGTAACTCTGATTTGATCAGGGAATTTAATAAAATTTGGGATTTAATATAGACACGAGTGGTCTAGATATCTACCACTTATATCTATACAATTTTTTTCCTCGAATTATAGTTCCATTTTTATTAGTAAAGCAATTGTAAATAAAAAGTTTTTTTCTTGCAATAATTATACCATATTTATACAAAAAACAGTCTGAATTAATAATTCAGTAGGTTTCAGGCAAATTCTCAATCCTAGGTTCAAGACTACTCAATGAGAGGGAAAAAAAAAACACTTCCTAATTCATAATTGTTTTTAATAGCAAAATATTTTGAAAAGATAATTCCTCCCTCTCTTTTCAACTGTTATAATCTATGGTAGGGAATGATATCGCTGTGCAAAAATGTGATTACAATGTGCACCTTTTTATAATTGTTTGTTGATCTGAAAAAGGCATATGACAAGGTGCTGAGAGGAAAGTGCTTCAAAACGCTACAGTTATATTGTATAAATGGAATATTATGTGAACTTACACAAGGATCCACTGTTTTCATCAAAGAACTAGTATGAATAGTGAAAAGATATCTACCAGAACAAACTCAACATCAGAAGAGTTCAAGATCAGCATCATCAACAGAGATAAATGGAACTAGCACAAGAATTGGATAATTACCAGCATAACAGGTAGTACTGACAAAGGACAAAAGCAGGCAAGATTCTTTAAAACAACAAACACAAGATGATCAGGTAACAATGATCAGGAAAAAAGGGGAGGTTATAATTCAGTATTCACTAAATGAGGAAAATCTTGAATAGCAGGCAACATCAAGTAGAATGATGTGGGCAAATATCAGAAAGGGGAATTTGACAATGATATGTAATTATGCATATGATTCCAAATAAAGTTCTACTAAGACAGAAGTGGAAGAAATTTTTGAGGCATTAGAGAAGGCAGTTGATACAAAGAAAAATGAAAAGTTGGTCCTTGTTAGAAATCTAAACAGCAGAGTAGGAAATGATTATCAGTCATATAGAAATGTTTTTTGGAGAAAACAACAAAGCTAATAATAATGGTAACCACCTGCTGGATTTCTATTCAGGACATTGTCTTGTCACTACTAACCAGTTTCAATATAAAGATGTGCACAAATTCCCATGGAGAGAAGACGTCTCATCACTGACTATGTTATTGTTAATAGTCATATTTTCACACTGGTTCATTACACAAGCGTACACAGAGGATTTGAAATAGGAATTGATCACAATTAAGTAATGAGCAGGATAACAGAAAGTAAGCAGTTAGAACTGATGAAAGATAGTTTGATGTTAAATCAGGACAGGCATTTGCCATTATTATTAGCTTGGCTCTTTTCTCCAAATTTTCACAAAATATTTCTGTAAGTCTGACAAACATTTCCTACTCTACTATTTAGATCTTCAACAAGAACCAACTTTTCCTTTTTCATTATGTCAGTTGCTTTCTCTAAAGCCTCAAAAATTCCTCCACCTCTACCTTATAGAAGAACCTTCTGTAGGGCCATAGACAGAAATAAGTCTCATTGTCGAGTTCCCCATTCTGATATTTGCCCACATCATTCTACTTGCTATTCAAGAAGATTAGCCTTGTATTTAGTGTTAAATACTATGGCTACTCCTTCTTTTCCTAGATTGTCATTGCCTGAATATAACATTTTGTATTTATTGCTCAGAAAGATCCCACCAGTTTTTGTCTTTTTTGTTTCAGTCACCCCTATTATGTCGATCTGGTACTTATCTAATTCCTCAGCTAGCTCCATTTCTTTGCCATTCAGGCTTCTTATGGTGATAGTACCAATTTTGAACTCTGGTGATGTTGAGTTGGGGTATGTTTTAAGATTTATTCCAGTAGCTGACTTTTCACTGTTTGCCCTGGTTCCCTGGCAAAAACAGAGAACTTGAGCCTTGTTTAACTGGGCAATGCCCAAGCAGGCATGAAATTCTGTCATGTTGTACCATCATTTTACATTGTGGTTTAAAACCAATAAGAATACAATTTGCCAGCCCATCCTTGTTCATTCAGTATCCAGGTAGATTACCTAACAGGGTGCACCACCAGAAGGTGAGGATTGGACATTAGGTCAGAAGCCCTGGTCGGTTCTCCACATTCCTTAAAAGGCTATGTGGTGGTCTCCTCCCGTTATACAGCTTTGACCCTTAAGCACCCCACTGTATTACTTTTATACCTACATATATGAGCATTTCTGGTCGAATGTCATCTAGCTGCCTTTCCACATTTCAAGTTTTTTATGTATTTTTCTACTTCAAGCATGGATATGTATTCCTGACTGCAATTTTGTTGGGAGTTTTCTACCATGCTGACGCTGCTTGCTTCATTTAGCAATCTTTCAAAGTAATTACTCCCGACATCCAGAATATCTTTATTTTCTATTTTCATGATGTCTTTATCATATTTGATTCCTTTTACAGTACTCCCTCCATTTCTAAGCTTTTACAATAGCCTTTCTGATATTTCTTTTCTATGTTGTTACCAAAGTCTTCCCATGACTTATGTTCAGCTAGTTTTCCACAGTGCTTCACTTTCTAACATTTTTCTCTGAATTCTCTAAATTCACAAGTGCTGTTTTATTTGCCAGGAACTTTCGATATGCTTTCTTGTTTTCTTTCACTGCCTCTTTAACTTTCCGAGTCCACCATGGAGTTTTAATTTTTCTATCTTTGCAGAAAACCTCACCACATGCCTCTCTGGCTAAATCAATTAATATTTTCTTCAACATTTGCAAATGAACCTCCAAGGTTTGGTTTCTGCTTTCAAACTCTCATTTTTTCCTCGAATATTTGTGTATTTAGTCTAAAGTTTACCTCTGAAAGTCACTTGACTTTGATTTGTTTTAAAACTTTCTTATACACTCTTCTTTTCGATATGAAATTCAATTTTATCCTGCTCAAAACAAGATAGTGATCACTTCCAATCTCAAATCCTCTGTATACTATTGTGTTCTGAACTGGCGGGAAAACATTGCTATCAACAACAACATATATTCAATAAGACTTTTCTCATTTCTTGCATCCTCTCTCCATGTGAATTTGTACACATTTTTATGTTGGAACATAGTATAAGAAATGTAGTCCATGTCCTGAGCAGAAATCCAGCAAATACTTTCCATTATTATTATTATGTAGCTTTTCTCTTTTCTCCAAATTTTTCCAAAATGTTTCTGTATGTCTGGTAATCATGTCCTACTCTACTGTTTAGATCTCCAACAAGGACCAACTTTTCCTCTTTTTTCTTGGTGTCAGTTGCTTTCTCTAATGCCTTAAAAAATTCTTTCACTTCTTCCTTAATAGAACCTTTTGTTGGAATCACAGGCACAAATAAGTCTCATTGTCCAGTTCCCCATTCTGATATTTGTCCACACACTCTATTTGATATTGCCTGCCATTCAAAAATATTACCCTCATATTAGTGTTGAATACTATAGCTACTCATTTTATCTTAATGTTATTGCCTGGCTATAGCATTTTGTATTTGTTGCCTAAAAAGATCTCACCTGTTTAAGTCATGACTATTATGCCAATCCAGTACTTATCCATTTCTTCTGCAAGTTCCATTTCTTTCCCACGAGTCTATATAAATATATATTAAGTTGGCTTCCCAATTATCTATTTCCATATTTAATTTGCCATCTTCATTAAAAATACTTAAACAGCTGAAATATCTTACTTGTAGCTGCTGATGTTTTTTCTTCCTTTCTTGCCTGTTTTTGTGGTTTTAGCCTTTTTTATTTATGATTTTCATACCAACGTTATTTCCTGACTCGCTACCACTTTTTTTTTTCTTTTCTTTTTTTTTTTTTATAAACTTATAGTACTTTAGTACTGTAGGTGGACTATGGATTATTTTTTTCTCCATTTTTATACTTTTTTGTATTTTAATTTATTTTCACAGTCTGGAGACCCTCTTTCAGAGACCAAACATGGAACTTTTTTCAAGCCACTTCCAGTCTCCAAAAAGTGGTGGGGTCTCACACAAGGCAATGAAATTCATCTTCTGCCTAAGGACAATAATAAGCATCCACATCCACAGAAGGATTCAAACAAACAGTAGCCTATTAGTTGGAGTGGATGTGCTAGCCAATCAGGCTAGCAACTGTTTACCACAATCATTTAATTTGGCTAAAGATTTTTTGAAAACTTACAGCAGCTCTATTTAGAGAATAATGCCACATGCACAGAGTAAAGTACTAAACTTAAATTAATACCATTTTTATTAATAATGTGGTCTATAAGATTTTAATTTACAGCGATGAAGCATATACAATTCTACAGTAGTGTTGAACACTATCTTAACTGATTTAACATCAAACTATTTTCTTGTATATCCTTCAATTTAGACTGCTGGTTTGCAACTTATGTTGCTGTTCTTTATATCAGTGACTTGTCCGATGATTAAAAAAAATTCTTTTATTTGTCTTTTTTTTCCAGCTAGAACCTTCCATGGGAACCATAAGCACAAACTGTTTAATTTTCTGAGTATGTACTTTCAAGGAGTATACCAAATATTACAGCCTAAAACAATTAACACTTCAACACCAAGAACATTTTACTAGTTTTTCTCCTGCCTCTTCCATCAGCTGTTTTTTTAATTTTCCATGTCCACCAGAGAGTTGTTATTTTCCTGTCTTTACAGACAACAACATGATATGCTCCCTTGGAGTGAGTCGATGAATGTTTTCTTCACATTTTGCCACTCCAGTAAATTCTGGGTCTTGATTTCAAATATCTCCAATTTTTACTAATAACAATTATATGCTTGAACCTACATTTGCAACTGAGAATTATAATTTTTTCTTTTCTTTTCAAAACATTAGTAAGCATTTTCTTTTTTAATGGGATGCTCATTCTTATGCTACTCAACAATGAGTAGTGGTCATTTCCTATACCAAATCCTCTATACATTCTTTTTGTACCTTGGACCAATAAAGACATCATCATCAACAAAAATAAGATTTTTTGTGTTTTATATGTGTTCCACATGAATTTATACACACCTTTAAGTCAGAACATGATGTTAATAATTAGCCCACATCCTGAGGGAAAAAAAAATCTAGAATTCTTACTAATATTATCAAATATATCCTTTTCTGTTATCCAAATGCACTTCTATCTGTTTTTATTTTTATTCAGCAGTTTTAAGTCTTCAACATAAACTTGCTGTTCTTTCTATCAGTGATGTCCAAAAACATTCTTCTATTTTTTTTTTTTTTTTCAGCTAGAACCTTCCATGGGAACCATAAGTACAAACTGTTTAATTTTCTGAGTATGTACTTTCAAGGAGTATACTAAATATTACAGCCTAAAACAATTAACACTTCAAGACTAGATTCATACAATCAATAACATACTACCAAACTGGTTTTATTATTTGTCAGATTTTTGATTTCATTAGCTCTTACATGTTAATCTTCTAAATCATACCTAACTACATCAAGCCATCTACATCTGTCTTCCATTGGGTCTTTAATTCTTGCTATGTTTATTTCAAGTTCTGCTAATCTTTCAACCATCATTCTTTTAAGTCAGTATACCATTTTAGAATAGCTCTGCTTACATTCTTGAATATTAATGATCTTTGCTCCACTCTAATATCTTCATTTTTCCTATAGTTCTATCATAGATCCCTCAATCCATGCCAATAAAAAAATAATGCAATTGCCAAAAGGATATATTTTAAAGGTAACCACATCCAGCCTGACTGGGTGAGTGGTTAGCATACCCACTATTCAACTAATACTACCATATTTTCCGGTGTATAAGATGCACCCAAGAAATTTAATACAATTTTCTGGAAACTAAATTTTAAAGTATGATTTAAAAAAAAATGGATAAAATAATAGGTAATTTTTAATAGTAAACTGACCTTTCAGAAACCTACAAAACCCATGTCACTGTCATCTGATTCTTCTCTATCATCATTAATTTCTTATAATATAGAAATAATTTTGTCTTCATATTCTTTTGGCATTTTTTGACTGATTTTTGTTTTTGTACACATACAAAGCCCACTGCGTTTCATGAAATGGTAACACCATGACGCACCACCTTTAAAATCTTGAATGTTACGCTCACAGGCTACTTTGACTGCATGTGTACAAATAATTTTTGTTGAAATGGCAATGCCATTTTGCCGATTTTCTTGCACCCATTTCAAAACTTCGGTCTCTAGTTCTGGCCACTTCACAATTTTTCCACGTTCCGCACGATTTTCTTTACGCAAATTGTATAAAATCTCCTTCTGCCCACGCCAAGTTCTAATCATTTTTTCTGTAGGCGGAGGTCCAAAATGTCTTTCAGCTTCCCTATTTCTGTGTTCTTCCGCATATTTTACAACCTGCAATTTGTAACTTGAAGTATATGAATGTCGTCTGTTTTTTCCATCACTAAAATCTACGGGGAAATATCAAACTGAACACAAAATATCTCAACACGTCAACTCAATACTGATAAACATCGGTAACTGATTACTCGGATAAGATATTATAAAACTTGAATAGAGGCTCCCCGTTCTTAGCCAATGACGTGCTAGAAGTCACGTGAAGGTCACAAGTTTTAAAAGAGGTATACCGTGAGTAGACATATCGATACAAAATTAATAACGGAAAAAAAATTCACGTACAAAGATTATTTAATAGTATAATTTTCGCCTGTGTGTCACAGGCATCTTCAGTACATTAAGCTCAAATTAAACAATAAATGAAAATTCCAATAAACCTTATTGACCTTTTTAGTTATTTTACACCAGCTACTTAGGTGGCGCTTTTTTGGAATTGTCAGTTATTGTTTAATTTGAGCTTAATGTACTGAAGATGCCTGTGACACATACGTGAAAATTATATTATTAAATAATCTTTGTACACGAGTTTTTTTCCGTTATTAATTTTGTATCAAAGTGAAGGTTACGCATCAATATGATTGCACCATTAACCGCCTACAAAGATCTTGAAACATAAAAGGGAGCGAATATGACTTTGAAAAGAGGAAACAATCTTTACCTTCATTATATAAGACGCACCCCATTTTTAAGATGAATTTTTAAAGTAAAAAAGTGCGTCTTATACACCAGAAAATACGGTAATTTTTAAATGGAAGATGATCACTGCCTGATGTAAGACCACCACCAACAACTTGCTTATTGGAGGGCTGAAGTGGCTTGAAAAAAGTTCTGTATTTGGTCTCCGGAATGGAGTTTCCAGATTATGTAAAAAAAAAAAAAAAAAAAATTCCATTCATATTCAAGGTAACATATGTTTACCTTTCATAGGTAAGAATCACAAGAAACAAAGACAAAAGTCAATTTACAGTATTTAAAAAAATAGTCATCATCATCATCATCAAATTCCTGCCATGTACCCTCAAGGGGTGTACAGGATATGACAGTACTACATGAAAAAATTACATCATTACTAACTTCCTATCCACAATTTTCCTCCAAATCAGTCTGTTACTTGTCAAGACTCCAACATTATCAGATCTTATATTTCTATCGTCTAAGGCACTTTGTACCGTATCAATCCACCTATATCTTGGTCTTCCTCTGGGTCGTTTTCCTGCCAACCTGGCAGAGAACACTTGTTTTGCTAATCTTTCCTCTCCCATTCTATTTAAGTGACCATACCATCTAAGATTAGCTCTGCTAACGCATTCCTGGATGCTGACAATGTCAAGTTCTATCCTAATATCCTCATTTTTAATATGATATTGCCATTGATGCCATCTGTTCACACCTCTAATCTTTCTCAGGACTCTCATATCTGCGGTCTCTAGTCTTTGGTCAAGTGTTTTACTTCTGACCCAGCTTTCAGATCCATAAGTTAAAATTGGTTTGAACACAGTCTTGTATACAGCTAATTTAGTGTTCCGACTAATTTCTTTCTTATTCCATATGAATTTATTCAATTGACTTCCCACCATACCAGCTTTGCTGATTCTGTTGTCTATTTCTATATTTAGTTTACCATCTTCAGTAAAAATTGTGCCTAAGTAGCTGAAATGTTTTACTTGTTCCACCGGTTCTCCATTCACAACACAGTTGACATTTTCAATGATTCTGCCTATTTTCATTGTCTTTGTCTTTTTATTGCTGACCTTCATACCATATCTATTACAACAGCTATTCAATTTAGTCAGAGAATCTTGCAGACTTGTAGCAGATTTATTTAGAAGTATAACATCATCCGCATAAAGCAAAGAGCTGACATTAACATCTCCAATTTTGATATCAGGTTTAATGCCACATTCCTTCATAATGTGATCCATATATATAATGAATAACAGAGGGGATAACGTACATCCTTGTCTCACACCAGATTTAACATTAAACCATCTTCCTGTACTTCCTTCAATTCTAACTGCTGACTCACAACTCAACTAAAAAAATAGTAATAATGATAAATTATTCAATTTATTGAACAATCTTAACAAATATTATACAATTTTACAAATATTTTTAACAGATATTATATTATATATACTTAACAAATATTGAACATTATTGTTCAATCCATACATTAATGACATCAAGCAGGGTCTATCATCAGATTTGCAATTGTTTGATGATGATGCGAAGATAGCGATGAGTTTGAGTCTATATGGTGTGAAGTGGAGGTTAACAGAATGAAATATATGGTGGGGTGTTGCTACAGACCTGGCAGCTCAGATGTAGGGGACAAAGAAATGCATCGCCAATTTAGGGGTACCAAGCGAATGATCATTATGGGTGATTTTAATTTTCCAAACATTGATTGGGTAGAATAGAAATCTCATGATCAGAAAGAACAGGAATTTATTGAATTGTCGCAAGATAACTTTCTCAAGCAGCATGTGAAAGAAGGAACTTGAGGTCAATGAGTGTTGGATTTGCTCATAGCATCAGAAGGGATCTCTGTCTAAAATATGGCTATTTTACCACCAATTGGTGACAGTGGTTATGCTGTTCTTTCTTGGGAAGTATCTACTTGTATTGAAGCTCCGATTAAATCAGGCTACATGCTGAATTACAAAGCTGGAAATTAGGATCAACTTAGAAGAATACTATCTTTGTTCCCATGGTATCAGTTACTAAATGGAAAAAATGTCAGCAATGCATGGGAATCTTTGCAAAAGTGCTTGAATGAGGCGGTATCTCAATGTATCCCTAGTGTTCGAAGGAAAAAAGGTTGGAAGTGAAATGGATGTGCAGCCTTATTAAGCTAGAGATCCACATGAAGAAGATGATGTGGAAAGAATATCGTCAGAATAAGAGTGAGAGGAGTTATGAAATATATAAAGCTCAGGCCAGAAAAGTAACAAGTGTTGTGAGAAAAGCAAAAATGGAGTATGAAAAGAAATTGGCCATGCAAGCTAAAAGCAATCCAAAAGAATTTTATCGTTATGCTGCCACAAGCAAAAGAAAGAATGAATGTGGAAGAATAACTTTATTGAATGCAGATGGTATACGAGTGTCGGAAGCTAAGGAGATTGTTCAGTTAATGAGTGCTCACTTTGCTAAGATATATCAACCAGGTTTATGTAGCATGGTGCTACTGCTACATTGGATGAAGAGTTAGAGGTTCATAAAAATGAGGTTGAAGAGCTCTTGCATAACCTGGATAAGAATTTGTCGATAGGGACAGATGGAATATCTGCCCATTTGTTAAAGGAATGTTCAGCTGAATTGGCTAGGCCTTTCACATATTTGTATAACTTGAGTCTCAGCTCAGGAATGATACCACAGGAATGGAAGGAATGTATGATAGTTCCATTGCACGAGGGTGGTGCAAAAACTGATGTGTCTAACTACCAACCTATTAGTAGCTCTGGTGTGATAGTGAAGATTTTAGAGAAGTTGGTAAGAACTCACATACAGAAATGTATAGACACACATTCTATACTCTGCAGGGAACAGCATGGGTTTACTAAAGGAAGGTCATGTTTTAGCAATTTGCACATATTTTAGAACATATTATGGCGAGCTGGATAAAGGGAATGCGTACACTATGATAATGTTGGATTTTTCTAAGGCATTTGATAGGATACTACACAATAGGCTGTTGTGTAAACTGGAGAATATGGGATTGGAACATAATCTATTAACTTGGATCAGGGGATGGTTGACAGACAGACATATCAAAAAGTGGTATACAGTGGGTGGTGAATCTGCCAGATTTAAGGTAACCAGTGGTGAACCTCAGGGTTCAGTCCTTGGACCATTATTGTTCAATCTATACATTAATGACATTGAGCAGAGTCTATCATCAGATTTGCAATTGTTTGCTGATGAAGCGAAGATAGGCAGAGCAATCAGGGATGCTATTGATATTCAGCAATTACAAAATGATTTGAATAGACTGGAAATCTGGGTAAATGAATATGGCTGTCAGTTTAATGTTAGTAAGTGTAAAGTTATGCACTTTGGCATGATTCGAGTTCCAGCAGCATATTATATTAGCGGGATTATGCCAATTACACCATGCCAAGAAACTGAAGAGGCAAGGGATCCTGGTGTATCGGTGGATAAGAATTTAAAGTTCAAAAGTCACATAGCAAAAGTTGCAAATACAACTCAGAGGATAATTGCTATGTTGAAGCGAACCTTAACATGTAAGGATAAGGAAGTAATTTTGCCTCTTTAAAAGGCTTTGATAAGACCACACTCAGATTACTATGCACAGATTTGGTCTCCCGGGTTCCAAGAGGATAAAGAAGCTGTGGAAAGGGTGCAAAGAAGAGTTACAAAGATAATATCTGGATTATGGGTATTAGATTATGAGTATGTGGATTACAGGCTCTGGTTAACAGGAGAAAGAGGGATGATATGACAGAGGTCTATAAACTTTTGAATGGGTGTTATAGGATTTCAAATGATGAAATTTTTCATTATATGGAAGGCGGGGAGAGAACACGGGGTATCCATGGATGTTAAGGTTGTTCTCAGTCAAGAAAGGGTTAAGAGCTAGGTTTTTCTCCCATAGAGCAGTGAGTGAGTGGAATAATTTGCCTTACAGATAGTGAGTGCATCCAGTGTAAATGAATTTAAGAGAAGGTACGATAACTGGTTTGGGTAATTTACAGCCTCCCTCGATGAGTCCTTGACTCCCTGGAGGTCTTAGATAATAATAAATTAAATAAAATTCTTTCATAGATTGTTTGCATTACGACAACCCTTACATTAGTATATAATTTATTAAAACAACATGTATAAAGTTAATGGTTCAATTAATGCTGTATAATTTGATCCACCATAGAAGCTAAATAGTAAAACTCTGCCTTATGATTTTTCACTTTACGCACATACAATGTACATAATAATTTTCAATTATGACAATTCCATTTATACAATGCTGCATTTGCTCATATGACAGATACCATAAATCAACCTATGAACAGGTTTTGTGGATTCAGTCAATGATGTTTGCTGCATCTCTCTCTTTGTTTTACTGTGAATTATACACGGTTATTGAATTATACTATGATTTTATTTTACTATTGTTAATTATTGCAGATAAAAATCAAAGCAAGGGTACTGTTGCTTCCAATGAAAAAAAAGGAAGACTCATAGTAAAGCTTTTAATCTTAGTATATCCAAGACTACGGTTGCAAATTACCGACCGATCAGCATATCAGGAGTCGTTGTCAAGGTCTCAGAGAAAGTAGTCAAGGGAAAAATACAGAAATGGATTGATGAAAACGAGATACTGTACAGGGGACAGCATGGCTTTGTGAAGGGTAGATCATGCTTCAGTAACTTGCTCAAGTTTTATAACAAGGTGACGGCTGAACTGGATAAGGGAAATGGGTTTACAGTGATACTGCTGGACCTGGCAAAGGCGTTTGACAGGATACCACATGGAATACTAATCCGTAAACTACAACATATGGGAATGGATATAGGGTTGGTGAGGTGGATAGGTGGTTGGTTGATGGAGAGATATCAAAGAGTAGTTTATTCAGGAGTAGAGTCCAAAAGACGGCCTGTGACTAGTGGTGTGCCGCAGGGTTCTGTTCTTGGACCACTGCTGTTTAATCTGTTCATTAACGATATAGGGAAAGATCTAAGTGGAACAATTCATTTGTTCACTGATAATGCAAAGTTGGGTAGGGCAATAGTGAATGCAGAAGATGTCAAAGTCTTGCAGGATGACTTAGATAGATAGGCGTTCTGGGCTAAGAAGAATGGATGTCAATTTAATGTGACAAAATGTAAGGTAATGCATTTTGGGGTTGAAAGATTAGCAGCAGTATACCACATTGGTGGAACTGTACTCCAAGAGATTGATGAGGCCAGGGACTTGGGAGTGTTGGTGGATAGGGAGATGAAGTTTAGGGGGCACATTGCGAAAGTAGCT
This sequence comes from Typopeltis vanoorti, assembly GCF_054136105.1. Taxonomy (NCBI): domain Eukaryota; kingdom Metazoa; phylum Arthropoda; class Arachnida; order Uropygi; family Thelyphonidae; genus Typopeltis; species Typopeltis vanoorti. The sequence continues at coordinate 118,688,719 of NC_143555.1, read as the reverse complement.
AAATCAGCTCATCAACTCACTTGGTTGTTGAAAAATACCTTGACGAGCAGAGAAAAACAAGTTATTGTACCTCTGTACCGAGCCCTGATAAGACCTCATCGACTACTGTGCCCAGATTTGGTCACCTCGGTTCCTTCTTGATGGGGAGGAGGTTGAGAGGATCCAGAGGCAAGTGACTAAGATGATAGCAGGTCTATGGAATGAACCATATGAGAGCAGGTTGAAGATTTGTGGGTTGCAGAAACTAGTTGATAGGCGAAAAAGGGGAGATATGATTGAGACATTCAAATTGCTAAAAGGATTCTATAGGATTAATTCAGATGATATTTTTGAGATCAGGACTGGTGGTGGGAGAACTAGGGGACACCCATGGAAGCTGGGCAAGAGCGTGGTTAGAAGGGGTGTTAGAGCTGGGTTCTTTACTTTTAGAGTGGTAAATGAGTGGAATAAGCTGCCAGAGTCTGTTGTGGGTGCTATGACAGTGAGCGAGTTCAAGGCAAGGTATGATAGATACTGTGAGAATGTTGAACAGCTGTGTGAACATGATGTTTAGGGCCTCCCTCGATGAGTCTAAGGACTCCTGGAGTCACCCGAAATAATAATAATAATAATAATAATAATAATAATAATAATATTGCATTATATAATAAGATTAAATTAAAATGATTAAATTAAAGATACCAATAAATTATATACTAGGCTTAATCCTTTATCCAAGTGTAAGCAAACTTTGTTCGCACCTGAAGTATTTTCAAGACTGGAGCAACTTGTATAAAGAAGCCAAGACTTCACATCATTTGCCTTAGTATCTCACAATGCAAAGCACATCTGCTTACGGGCATGTATAATGCTATGCATTATGGAAAGGGTCATTACTCAGACCAGTTTCGACCTTATTGAGGTCTCTTCAGTGGGAGCCAAACTCAGAGGTGATACTAATATTAAAGTAATGCAGAAGTCATATTTTCATATACGAGTTGCCAAAGGGTGTTACACCTTATTATTAAATTACTCTAGATTAGAGAAAAATTTTGGAAGTTTTTTCACTTTTTTTTCAATACTATAAATTAAAGATACCAAGAAATTATATACTTGGCTTAATATGACTTCTGCATTAATTCAACCTTAGTATCACCTCTGGGCCTGGCTCCCACTGAAGAGACCTCAATAAAGGTTGAAACCAGTCTGGATAATGACCCTTCCCATAATGCATAGCATTATACGTGTCTGCAAGGAGATGTGCTTTGCATTATGGGATACTAAAGCAAATAATGTGAAGTCTTAGCTTCTTTATACGAGTTGCCCCAGTCCTGAAAATACTTCAGGCGCAAACTTTGTTTGCTTACACTTAGATAAAGGATTAAGCCAAGTATATAATTTCTTGGTATCTTTAATTTATAGTATAACCAAGTGAAAAAACTTCGAACATCCTTCTTTAATCCAGAGTAATTTAATAATAAGTTTATTAAATTGGCAACTCATATATTGACAACTTTTAGCAACTCATATATGAAAATATGACTTCTGCATTACTTTAACCTTAGTATGTACTAGGTAAATAACTAAAAAAAGAAATAATTCTAGGATACTCTCGACATAAGACTCAGATATACTACAGTTAGATTTATAGATAACAATTACCTGTGGAGGCATTAATCACAGATGCTGTTTTTAGATCCCACAGCCGAACACTGCCATCATCATAGCCCATAAAAGCTCGTGTACCTTAAATAAAATTTTTTTAAAGAATTAATGTGTATCTCTTTTGTTTCTATAAAGAATTATTACAAACTATAGGATCGCAAGTAGCATAAGTTTAAACATAACCTGATTTCTGAAAACATAAAAATAAGACCTTTTTTTATGGAAAATATATCTTTTTAATGTACTTTTGTTATAATTAAAGAATTTCTAAATTTAATATAAGATCTTAAAACTTAATTTAGTTCTATAAATATAAAGCAAAAATTATCTCTTTATATTGAAATTTTTATCTACTATCTTCTTTTTAATTTATATAACAGAAAGAAATTAATTTATATACACTAAAAGAAAAGAAAACGAGAGTACAATTATTATTATCATATAACACAATTCTTGCCTACAGAGAGGGCTTGAAAAATTTTGTTTTTCCTTAGCAGTCAGACAAATATCAGATGTCAGTTTGGGTGTACTCTACCATGGTCACTTAATATATTATAATTTCATGTTTGATCTCAGTTGATCTGGCCAATTCATAAGTTTTTGTTAATGATATGGCTAATTTTTACTTTTGAATCACTTTTATTTATGGGGGGAGGGAATCAAACAATTTCTTCTGCTGTTAAAAAAACAAATGAGAGTTTGTTTATAGTGATAACCCACTGACAAGAAATGTTCAAGAGTTTTTATGAAAATATTCATAGAAACAAATATAGCGCCTGACAAAACTTCAGATTATAAATAGTATAACTGAAGTTTTGTCAGGCTACATTTCTTTTTATGAATATGTAGGGAGATTATTCTGTAAAGGAATTAACAGAATAATCTCCCTATGAATATTACCAAGGTTCCAGAAATCCACATACCCACTAGGTATACGTGAGTTATCAGAACAGAGACTAGTGAATTTCCAGCCTTGTTCTAAATGCATTCAAAATACAGGAGTCCCCAATTTATGTAAATTCAGCTTATGTAATTCAGACTTATACAAATGATCCTGAAGGATTAGGAAAATTGTGAATTATAACAATTTTATTTAACCAGTCTATGTTATTTAGAACCCATCTAGTATGCTTTTCTCAGTCTCACTTTGAAGATCGAAATAATAGTTTTCCAAAGTGGAGACAGAGGGCTATCCATGGCAGTGCCTTCAAACCTGTCTATCGATCTTGTTTTTGCAGATAAAATATCCTGATTGCATAAAAAATTAAAAAATCTTCACATCGTCAAGAGGGAAATCATCACATAGCAAACTAATAGTGTCAGACAATAGAATGTTGGTAAAAAGAAAAACAATGTCAAAGCTGACTAACATATCCGATTCTTGAATTTGAATATGCTTGATTTATTTGAGAAAATGTGTGGAATTCTTGATGAATGATCTGTAATGGGGTGCTTAAGGGTCAAAGCTGTATAACTGAGAGGAGACCTCCACACAGCCATTAAAGGAAGCGGAAAACCCACCAGGCTTCTGACCTATCTATCCAATCCTCACCTTCTCGTGGTGCACCCTGTTGGGTATCTACCTGGATACTGGATGAACGAGGATGGGCTGGCAATTTGGTATTTAGCCGACCAAATTGTATTCTTATTGGCTTAAACCAAAATAAAAAATGGTACAACACGACAGAATTTCATGCTGGCTGAGGCATTACCTGGTTAAACAAGGCCCCTGTAGTTTCGCCAGGGAACCAGGGCAAACAGCAAAAAGGTCAGGTACTGGAACAAATCCTAAAACCCATCCCAACTCAACATCCCCAGATTTAAAGATTTGTACTATCAACATAAGAAGCCTGAATGGCAAAGAAATGGAGCTAGCTGAGGAAATAGATAAGTACCAGATCAGCATAATAGGGGTGACTGAAACAAAAAAGACAAAAACTGGTGAGATCTTTCTGAGCAATAAATACAAAAGGTAATATTCAGGAAATAACAATCAAGGAAAAGAAGGAGTAGCCATAGTATTCAACATAAAATACGAGGCTAATCTTCTTGAATGGCAGGTAGTCTCATGTAGAGTGATGTGGGCAAATATGAGAATAGGGAATTGGATAATGAGACTTATTTGTGCCTATGATCCCACAGAAGGTTCTACTAAAGGTAGAAGTGGAGGAATTTTGATGCTTTAGAAAAAGCAATTAACACAATGAAAAGGAAAAGTTAGTCCTTGTTGGGGATCTAAATAGCAGAGTAGGAAATGATTGTCAGCCATACAAAAATATTTTGGAAAAATTTGGAGAAAAGAACAAAGCTAATAATAATGGCAAATACCTATTGGATTTCTGCTCAGGACATGGACTGGTTATTACTAACACCATGTTCCAACATAAAAAATGTGCACAAATTTATATGGAAAGAAGAGGCAAGGAATAAGAAAAGTCTCATTGACTATGTTATTGTTGATAGTGATGTTTTCTCCCTGGTGCAGGACACCAGAGTGTACAGAGGATTTGAAATTGGAAGTGATCATTATTTAGTCTTGAGCAGGATAAAACTGAATTTCATATTGAAAAGAAGAACATGTAAGAAAGTTTTAAAGCGAATAAAAGTTGAGCAGCTCTCAGATGTGAACTGTAGACTAAAATATACAAAGATGATTGAAGAAAAAATGAAAGCGTTTGAGAACAGGAACCAAACCTTGGAGATTCAGTGGCAAGCCTTGAAGAAAACCCTGATCGATTCAGCCAGAGAGGCATGTGGTCAGGTTGTCTGCAAGGATAGAAAAATCAGAACTCCATGGTAAAAAGGAAGTTAAAAAGGCAGTGCAGGAAAAGAGGAAAGCATATCAAAAGTTCCTGGCAAATAAGTCAGCTTGTGCTCTTAGAGAATACAGAGACAAATGTAAGAAAGCTAAATACTGTGTAAAACTAGCTAAATAAAAGTCATGGGAGGACTTTGGCAAGAACATAGAAAATAAATATCAAGAAGGTGGTAAGATATTCTGGAAATCGTTAAAGCAGCTCAGAAATGGAGGAAAGGGTGCTGTATATGGAATTAGAGATGATAAAGGTGACATGAAAACTGGAGAAAAAGATATCCTTGAAGTATGGAGTAATTACTTCAGAAAAATTGCTAAATGAAACAAGCAGTGATGACAGCACAATGGTAAAAAACACTCAACAGGCATACAGTCAGGAATACATATCCATACTTGAAGTAGAAAAGCCATCAAAAGCTTGAAATGTGGAAAGGCAGCAGGAGTAGATGATATTTGATCAGAAATGCTGAAATATGGTGGTATAAAAGTCTTACAGTGGCTACACTGCATAGTTCAAAAGGCTTGGATAGAGGGATGAATTCCCGATGATTGTACCCATAGTACCCATATATAAAAAGGGAAATAAAACTGAATGCGAGAATTACAGAGGTATTTCCCTACTGAGTGTTCCTGGCAAGATTTATGCAAGTATACTTGAGAAACGGTTGAGAAGAATTGTGGAAGAAAAGCTTGGTGAAGAACAAGCTGGATTCAGGCCAAATAGAAGTTGTCTGGATCAGATCATCACTTTACGACAAATAGTTGAGAAATCATGGGAATATAACAAAGATCTGTATTTAAGTTTTGTCGATCTGGAAAAGGCATATGACAAGTTGCCAGTGAGAAGCTATTCAATACGCTAGAGTTATGTGGTGTCAATGGAAATTTATATCAAGCAATACTTAGTCTTTATTTAGTTGTAAGTCAGCAGTTAGAATTGAAGGAAGTACAGGAAGATGGTTTAATGTTAAATCTGGTGTGAAACAATGATGTATATTATCCCCTCTCTTATTCATTATCTATATGGATCACATTATGAAGGAAAGTGGTATTAAAAATGATAACAGAATCGGAGATGTTAATATCAGCTCTTTGCTTTATGTGGACGATATTAGACTTCTAAATAAATCCGCTACAGGTCTGCAAGATTCACTCACTAAATTGAATAACTGTTGTAATAGATATGGTATGAAGGTCAGCAATAAAAAGACAAAGACAATGAAAATAGGTAGAATCATTGAAAATGTCAACTGCATTGTGAACGGAGAACCTGTGGAACAAGTAAAACATTTTAGCTACTTAGGCACGATTTGTAGATTAAGCACGATTTGTAAATTAAATATGGAAATAGACAGCAGAATCAACGAAGCTGATATAGTAGGAAGTCATTTGAATAAATTCATATGGAATAAGAGAGAAATTAGTTGGAACACTAAATTAGCTGTATACAGGACAGTGTTCAAACCAGTTTTAACTTATGGATCTGAGAGCTGGGTCAGAAGTAAAACACGTGACCAAAGACTAGAGACCGCAGATATGAGAGTCCTGAGAAAGATTAGATGCGTGAACAGATGGCATCAATGGCAATATCATATTAAAAACGAGGATATTAGGAAAGAACTTGACATTGTCAACATCCAGGAATTCGTTAGTAGAGCTAATCTCAGGTGGTATGGTCACTTAAACAGAATGGGTGAGGAAAGATTAGCAAAACAAGTGTCCTCTGCCAGGATGGCAGGAAAAACGACCCAGAGGAAGACCAAGATATAGGTGGATTAATATGGTGCAAAGTGCCTCAGATGATAGAAATATAAGATCTGATAATGTTGGAGTAACAACATTATCAGATCACAAGTAACAGACTGATTTGGAGGAAAATTGTTGATAGGAAGTTAGTAATGATGTAAATTTTTAATGTAGTACTATCATAACCTGTACACCCCTTGAGAGTGCATGTCAGGAATTTGATGATTATGATGATCTGTATTGTCCAATATGGGTAGTTAATAAACACGAAAGAAATTTAGCAATTCTATAGGTTAGAGAGTCAATACAATTCACAATGGGTCTTATTGAACAACCTTCTTTATGAATTTTTGGGAGACCCTATAAACAAGGCATGCTTCCAAAATGGGTATGTAACTTATCAATAGTTCTTCTTTCTTAATGAAAACAGCACACAAATTTCAGCTGTAGAAAAATTAAATGGATGTAATTTGCTTCTAAAGAGTAAACTTCAAAGCACAGTTTATTAGCATCTTCACTTGAAAGTACAGACAGATTGCATTCAATGTTAAGCAAAAAATTAAGATACAGAATGGATTTAGGTAGGCAAAATCATGACCTTTAGCCAACACACTAGTCTCAGCATTAGACAACAGGCATCCAAAAATGTTCATAACCCATTTATTAGTAGGAGTGTTGTCAGCAGTAAATTTTTGCTTATGATATAACGATTGATATTTTTGCAGTCTTCCATAAGAGCAGATTGAAGACTGTTTAGAAACTCGCAGAACAATATTCATTAATTCGTCGTCCAGAGTAGCTGAAATCCTTTTTTCAAGATCTAAATCAGACTGAATATTACACATGAGGCTAGAGATCTTGGAGTATTAGTAGATAGGAAGTTGAAGTTCAGGGACCATGTAGCAAAGATTGCAAATACAAGTTAACAGATAATTGCAATGCTGAAACAAATGTTCACATGTAAAGATAAGGATGTCATTTTGCCTCATTACAAGGACCTGATAAGAACTCACTTGGACTTGTTAAAAAACATTTAATTTTCTTGACCAAAATGCTCTGGAAAAACTTTTATTGGGATTATATTGATCAAGTGTATATAATAAACAACTAAGTTATACCAACTAGTTTCACCAACTAAGTCTGTTGGCATCTTCATGGTACATAACTGATGTAAGGCACTAAAAAGTAAAAAAACTGTTACAAACTAAAATCAACCAATTCCAATTATATTAAACAAAGAACAGAGCGCATACAATACATTCATAGAGCGTGGATGATCTCGCTTGTTATTTAGGAACGTTCTATAGTTGGCACTATAATTCAGTTCTTGCGAGTTGAAGGATCTGATAAGGGTCTTCCAGATCACGGGCAAGATTAGTCCTTGGTTCCTGTTAAGGTTTTGTGTACAGCGGGCAACTGTTGTGGCCTCCTTAAAAATTCTGTTCTTTGTTTAATATAATTGGAATCAGTTGATTTTAGTTTGTAACAGTTTTTTACTTTTTAGTGCCTTACATCAGTTATGTACCCTGAAGATGCCAACAGACTTAGTTGGTGAAACTAGTTGGTATAACTTAGTTGTTTATTATATACACTTGATCAATATAATCCCAATAAAAGTTTTTCCACTCATTTGGACTGTTGTGTGCAGGTCTGGTCTCCTGGTTTCCGTTGTGATTCTGACATACGAGAGAGAGAGAGAGAGAGAGAGAGAGAGGGGGGGGGGGGGGGGGAAAGGAGAGTGTTAAAAATGGTATCAGAATTGTGGAATACTGATTATGAAGACAGATTAAGAATTCGTAGAATGCAGACACTAGCAAAGAGGAGAAAGAGGGATGATATGATTGAGACTTACAAACTTCTGAAAGGATCATGCAGGATTTCAGTTGATGGAATTTTTCAATTTATGAAGGGTGAGGAAAGGACAAGAGGGTATTCACTGAGAATGAATGCTGCTAAGAAGGAGAGCGAGGACTAGATTTTACTCTCATAGGGTTGTGCATGATTGGAATGGATTGCCATTGGATGCTGTGAGTGTAAGCAGTGTGAATGAATTGAAGAATAAGTATGACATCTGGTGCGTGTAGTATGTGGCCTCCTTCGATAAGTCCCTGACTCCCTGGAGGTCTTTCTTAATAATAATAATAATAAAATCTTTTTTTAGCTGCTCAAAGCTTGTTCCATATCAAGGAAAATTTTGCGTGGATATAAATGCATGAGCTGCAGGTAACTGAATAGGCTCTCTAAATCTAGCAAACATAAGAATAACTTTCATATCATAACATTTTTTGAGAAAAGCAATCCAAACATGAAGCTTACCTTGTAAAACCCATATTCCTAACTTCCCTGTTAGTTTAGAAAATTCTTTACTCGTGAAGGATAATATGTCTAATCTTTAAAGATACCTGTAGCATAACTATAAACAACAAACTTGTGTACAAAACAACAAATAAAAAGTAAGTGAAGTGATTGAAAAAGATGAACAAATTTTTAATGTTGATGAAATAGGTTTATTTTGACAGAATTTTTGGAAACATTTTAATATCAGAAATGCTATTAAAAACATTGGTGAATCATAGCTTGAAGTAACTGCTAGCAATATGAGAGCTGTGTTGTGATATGTTTTACCACATTGTGGGAATGATTTCTAGTTTTGAATTGCAAATCAAAACTGCTTCTGAAGACATTATACATATTGGGAAATATCTCAGATTTGAAACTTTGGATTCTGATAATGTGTGTGAATGCAGTGACTTGCATTCAAATAACCTAGATGACAACTCTAGTAGAGATGGATTAACAACATTTATATGAAGAAGATAAATAGATGAAACTGTTACTGAAGTGTCTACAAAAGAATTCTGATTAAATGATTGTTCAACATTTATTGGAAAACTAGATAATACTTCTGATTTTCTTATCGATACCAATCCAACATTGAACAAAGCATTAAAGTTCAGCAATCATTGAAAAATACTATTTTTCAATGATATGCACGCAGAGAAAATGAAGAAAAATCCTGTATAAACTACATTGTTTAATACAATTTTTCAAATAAAAACTTGTGTTCAGTTATCAACAATAAATATTTTTACTTAAATTAAGGGGATATTAGATCCCACATTGTTCATCATCATCATCAAATTCCTGCCATGTACCCTCAAGGGGTGTACAGGATATGACAGTACTACATGAAAAAATTACATCATTACTAACTTCCTATCTACAATTTTCCTCCAAATCAGTCTGTTACTTGTCAAGACTCCAACATTATCAGATCTTATATTTCTATCGTCTAAGGCACTTTGTACCATATCAATCCACCTATATCTTGGTCTTCCTCTGGGTCATTTTCCTGCCAACCTGGCAGAAAACACTTGTTTTGCTAATCTTTCCTCTCCCATTCTATTTAAGTGACCATACCATCTGAGATTAGCTCTGCTAACGCATTCCTGGATGCTGACAATGTCAAGTTCTTTCCTAATATCCTCATTTTTAATATGATATTGCCATTGATGCCATCTGTTCACACCTCTAATCTTTCTCAGGACTCTCATATCTGCGGTCTCTAGTCTTTGGTCAAGTGTTTTACTTCTGACCCAGCTCTCAGATCCATAAGTTAAAATTGGTTTGAACACAGTCTTGTATACCGCTAATTTAGTGTTCCGACTAATTTCTTTCTTATTCCATATCAATTTATTCAATTGACTTCCCACGATACCAGCTTTGCTGATTCTGTTGTCTATTTCCATATTTAGTTTACCATCTTCAGTAAAAATTGTGCCTAAGTAGCTGAAATGTTTTACTTGTTCCACAGGTTCTCCATTCACAACACAGTTGACATTTTCAATGATTCTGCCTATTTTCATTGTCTTTGTCTTTTTATTGCTGACCTTCATACCATATCTATTACAACAGCTATTCAATTTAGTCGGAGAATCTTGCAGACTTGTAGCGGATTTATTTAGAAGTATAACATCATCCGCATAAAGCAAAGAGCTGACATTAACATCTCCAATTTTGATATCAGGTTTAATACCACATTCCTTCATAATGTGATCCATATAGATAATGAATAACAGAGGGGATAATGTACATCCTTGTCTCACACCAGATTTAACATTAAACCATCTTCCTGTACTTCCTTCAAATCTAACTGCTGACTCACAACTCAAATACAGACTAAGTATTGCTTGATATAATGCCCCATTGACACCATATAACTGCAGCGTATTGAATAGCTTCTCTCTTGGCACCTTGTCATATGCCTTTTCTAAATCGACAAAACTTAAATACAGATCTTTGTTATATTCCCATGCTTTCTCGACTATTTGTCGTAAAGTGAAGATCTGATCCTGACAGCCTCTATTTGGCCTGAATCCAGCTTGTTCTTCACCAAGCTTTTCTTCCACAATTCTTCTCAACCGTTTCTCAAGTATACTTGCATAGATCTTGCCAGGAACACTCAGTAGGGAAATACCTCTGTAATTCTCACATTCAGTTTTATTTCCCTTTTTTATATATGGGTACTATGAGAGCTCTACTCCAATCATCGGGAATTCGTCCCTCTGTCCAGGCTTTCTGAACTATGCAGTGCAGCCACTGTAAGACTCTTATACCACCATACTTCAGCATTTCTGGTCGAATATCATCTACTCCTGCTGCCTTTCCATTTCAAGCCTTTGATGGCTTTTTCTACTTCAAGTATAGATATGTATTCCTGACTGCATGCCTGGTCAGTGTTTTTTATCACTGTGTTGTCATCACTGCTTGTTTCATTTAGCAGTTTTTCAAAGTAATTACTCCATGCTTCAAGGATATCTTTTTCTCCTGTTTTCATTTCACCTTTATCATCTCTAATTCCTTTTACAGCACTCTTTCCTCCATTCCTAAGCTTCTTCAACAACCTCCAGAATATTTTGCCACCTTCTTGATATTTATTTTCTATATTCTTGCCAAAGTTCTCCCATGACTTTTGTTTAGCTAGTTTTACACACTGTTTAGCTTTCTTACATTTGTCTCTGTATTCTGTAAGAGTAAAAGCCTGACTTATTTGCCAGGAACTTTTGATATGCTTTCTTCTTTTCCTTCACTGCCTCTTTAACTTCCTGTGTCCACCAGGGAGTTCTGATTTTTTTATCCTTGCACACAACCTCACCACATGCCTCTCTGGCAGAATCAATCAATGTTTCCTTCAGAGTTTGCCACTGAATCTCCAAGGTTTGATTCCTGTTCTCAAACTCTTTCATTTTCTTTTCAATAATATTTCTGTATTTTTGTCTACAGTTCACATCTGAGAGCTGCTCAACTTTTATTCGCTTTAAAACTTTCTTACATGTTATTCTTTTCAATATGAAATTCAATTTTATCCTGCTCAAGACTAAATAGTGATCACTTCCAATTTCAAATCCTCTGTACACTCTGGTGTCCTGCACCAGGGAGAAAACATCACTATCAACAATAACATAGTGAATGAGACTTTTCTTATTCCTAGCTTCTTCTCTCCGTGTGAATTTGTGCACATTTTTATGTTGGAACATGGTGTTAGTAATAACCAGTCCATGTCCTGAGCAGAAATCCAACAGATGTTTGCCATTATTATTAGCTTTGCTCTTTTCTCCAAATTTTCCCAAAATATTTTTGTATGTCTCACAATCATTTCCTACTCTACTATTTAGATCCCCAACAAGGACCAACTTTTCCTTTTTCATTGTGTCAGTTGCTTTTTATAAAGCGTCAAAATATTCCTCCACTTCTACCTTAGTAGAACCTTATGTGGGACCATAGGCACAAATAAGTCTCATTGTCCAGTTCCCCATTCTCATATTTGCCCACATTACTCTACTTGAGACTGACTGCCATTCAAGAAGATTAGCCTCGTATTTTGTGTTGAATACTATGGCTACTCCTTCTTTTCCTTGAATGTCATTGCCTGAATATAACATTTTGTATTTATTGCTCAGAAAGATCTCACCAGTTTTTGTCTTTTTTGTTTCAGTCACCCCTATTATGTCGATCTGGTACTTATCTAATTCCTCAGCTAGCTCCATTTCTTTGCCATTCAGGCTTCTTACATTGATAGTACCGATCTTTAACTCTGGTGATGTTGAGTTGGGGTTTGTTTTCAGATTTGTTCCAGTAGCTGACTTTTCGCTGTTAGCCCTGGTTCCCTGACGAAAACAACGGGGGCCTTGTTTAACCAGGCGACACCCCAGCCGGCATGAAATTTTGTCATGTTGTACCATCATTTTTTATTTTGGTTTAACCAATAAGAATACAATTTGGTCGGCTAAATCCCAAATTGCCAGCCCATCCTCGTTCGTTCAGTATCAAAGTAGATACCCAACAGGGTGCACCACGAGAAGGTGAGGATTGGACATTAGGTCAGAAGCCCTGGTCGGTTCTCCGCATTCCTTTAAAGGCTATGTGGAGGTCTCCTCTCAGTTATACAGCTTTGACCCTTAAGCACCCCTCCCACATTGTTTTAAAACCGAATAAGAAACTCAAAGATTGCAATCAGAGAGTTTTATGCTGAATATAGTATATAAAACTATAAAAGTATCGGTGAATAGCAAATTAATACCAAAGGGTATAGCGAAAATAACTTATATACTCTGCTATACGAGTAGTCTAGCTACTCACTGATGAAGCCTCAAAAAAGGCTGAAACCGGTCTGGGCAGTGACCTCCCTTCATAATGTAATAACAGCATACATTTCCTAGGAAATGTGTTTTTACATTATGGAAAATACCATAATGTAAAAATTCTTTACTCGTGAAGGATAATATGTCTAATCTTTAAAGATACCTGTAGCATAACTATAAACAACAAACTTGTGTAGAAACAACAAATAAAAAGTAAGTGAAGTGATTGAAAAAGATGAACAGATTTTTAATGTTGATGAAATAGGTTTGTTTCATCAACATTAAAAGTGATACAAGAATGGCGATCAGAACTTTACCTACCTTTGCAACGAGTTGCCCATGTTTATACTACGTTCTAGGACTACTTGCATTAGCTCACACTAGTATTCGCCGATACTTTTATAATTTTTTATACTATATTCAGCATGAAACTCTCTGATTACAATCTTTGAGTTTCTTATTCGGTTTTAAAACAATGTGGGAACTAATATCCCCTTAATTTAAATAATGTTTATATCGCCGAAATGAAGCCTGTTGGCTCTTTATATTTAAGTAATATTTAAGTAAAATATTTTTACTATTTTTCCATTTTATTTTAATTATTTTTAATTTTTCTGTGAGCATTAATTAGTATTTCTGGTGAGCTTGCAGCCACCAAGTGATACAATAGCACATAACTTTTTTTTGGCACCTATTAAATGTGCTATGCAAGGTATTACTGTACATGGAATCTGCCTGTTTTGATTGTAATTAGTCTCACTTAACCAGTGAAGTAAGGAGGATTAAATAAAATTGTAAATGTTCTTCCATAAAACAAAGGGTTTTACTTAGATTTAGTTAAATCATTTTACAAATTATAACAAATGTGAAACACACCCAATACTACTAGAAGCTTTGATTTCTGATGGTAATTTCTGACATGGTTCAGAAATTCTTGTTAGTTGTTTGGAACGGTGGGTGTGAATTTGCTATAGTGAGTTAGACAGAAATAACTAATGAAAAAACAAAAAAAAAACAAAAAATGTACCAATTTTGAAACCTGATGTGTAAAAAATCTCTTCCTGCAAGTGAATATTTCATTATCAGTGATCCCCAAAACACAAAATCATTTATTTTTTAAAAGGTTGTGCAACTGTTACTTATCTAATAATTGGATTTCAGCATGCAAAATCACATTTCTGTGTTGACACTTATAAATCTCTACATCAATCATTCCTATGCATCTGTTTTAAAAAACTAATGCAAAAATTAATACAATTTACAAGTAAATAATTGCACAAACCTCCACTTCAAAATATTTTATTGCTAACAATGTGTACATTTAAAATAAAACACTTTACCTGACTTAAAATTATTTCAGATTTGTGTGCTTCTATGCAATAAAAAAAGTAACTTATTGAGCACATTAATGTGAAATGAATTCACACAAAAAACAAACAAACCAAGTTTAATGTACAACTAGAATTTTGACTAAAAGGGGATTTTATAATAATAACAAATTAATAATTGTCATTTTATGAAACTCACCATCAGGCAGAAACATTCCACAACAACAAGAATGACCAAAAGTTTGAAATGTTTTACATTTTTCGCCAGGAATTTCCCATAACCAAGCTTCTCCATCATCTGTTCCAGCCAATAGAACATTTGTATGTCCATGCCACTTCAAGAACTAAAATTAAATAAGGAAGATATAGCATGCTTGCTATAAATTAATTAAAATATCAAATACTATAAAATAAGATTACTTTGTGACAAGTAACTAATTCTCAACTCAACAGGATCACACACCATCTCATTCATACATTTAAGTCAGCAGTTCCAAAGTAAGTGTTTTAAAAATATGCAAATGGAGTAGAGATTTGATTCATCACATTAAAAATGAAAGGATAGCACCAAGTTAAATATTTTTGAAAATTTGTGATGTGTGTGTCAATACTACTGAGCCAATAAACATACATCATGTGATGCACGCTGACCAATTTTGAGCTGAACAATGAAACCATTCTGACAATAAAGTGTTCTTCTTGTCATGAATTTTAGGGCAAGTGGCCTATTCTGGTCTGATGCCATCACTTTCTTGATCTTCCAATCCTTCTTTTTCCATTTATTTCATATCCACATAGTATTTATAGCAGTCTGCTACTGTCCATTCAATTTAGATATTCTGATGATTTTTGTTTATATTTCCTTATACAGGTGATTCAAAACTCTTGGGCCAAACTTTAAAGGTGATAGAACACACCTAAACAAGCACTTTTCATCATTCAATGCATGGTCCGAACTCAAGCGGTGAAGCGCTAAGGGTTAGCAACTACTGTGTCAGGAAATGAAGAAACACAAGAATGACAGAGGAGATTGGAAACAATTGCAGAAATTACAGAACATAAATTAAAGACTTTTATTGAACAAATTACAGAAACTGCTCAAAAGAGCGACCGCCAACATTAATGCAGGCTTCACACCTTTGACGTATTGATTGGCGTACATTGGCGTAAACACCAGGCATTTCTCGTATAGCACAGCGGCAATACTAGAGATAAAGTCAATAAAGTCCTCATGGAATTGATGGGGCTATCATAGATCAGGCTTTTCTTATGGCCCCATAGGAAAAAGCCCAGACATGAGAGATCAGTTGATCGTAGCGGCCAAGTGATGGGACCACCCGACCAATCCATCGTCCTGGAAATGTTGCACCCAAGGCATTCCTCACATCAATGCTGAAATGGGGTGGCGCTCCATCGTGTTGGAACCACATACGTGTTCGAATGTTTGCTGGAACAGGGTTCAGTAATTCTTGCAAGACCTCTTGTAAAAATACGAGGTATGTTCTCCCATTCAGTCGTGTTGGCAAAAGGTATGGGCCAATCAAATGGTCATGTGGGATTCCAGCCCAAACATTTATGGAGAAACGCCACTCTGGTACGAATATGGATATGTGGCGTGCGGATTTCTGCTCGCCCACACATGATAATTGTGGGTATTAAAAATGCCCTCACGTGTAAAGGTGCATTCGTCAGTGAATAAGACGTGCATCAAAGTCTGGCTGCACTGCAGTCTGCTGCAGGAACCATTGTGCAAAATCCAAACGAGGCTGGTGATCGGCAGGTGTCAAGGTGTGCACCCTCTGTACATGGTAGGGTTGTAATTGTTCATCTCGTAGAACTGGCCACACCATCTATTGGGGCACACATTGCGTGGGTAATTTTCTCGCGTGCTACATTCGGGACGATCTGCAACCCTACTTAGAATTTCCTCTGTAACACGTGGTGTCCTCACACTCCTTGCACGCCCTGTATCCTGCATGCTGCTGCCAAAAGAGCCCATTTCACACAGATACCTGTGCAATCACTGAAAGGTTTTAAGACCAGGCACGCGTCTGGTCAGAAAGTGCTCTCGGTACAGTCTTTGGGCTTCCCTCGCATTCCTGTCTGCAGCTCCATAAATGAAATGCATGTCAGCCTTCTCCTGATTTGTGAAAGAATCCATCATTTTTGCACTCCACGGTAGAAATAACGACAACTGCAAAAACCAGCACTTATAAGTGTTCACTGGAAAGCACCCTCTAGCGTGTCATCGCTTGAGTTCGGACCATGCATTGTATGATGAAAAGTGTTTGTTTAGCCCAAGAGTTCTGAATCACTCTGTATAGTGGTTTATTGGTTTTATATTCAGGGATTGTAAAATTTCTTCATTTGTTTCCTGTTTTATAGTCCCACTTGGTATACCCAGCTGCTTTTCTGAAAAATTTTATTTCTGCTGTTTGAATCAGTTTTTCAGTCTTCTTTTTTTATGGTCCATGTTTCACTTCCATATAATTACGCTGGTTTAGAAAGAATGTTATACAGTCTGATTCTGGTGTGTGTTTTTGTACGAATGATAGCTGAAATATATTATTTATTATTCCATTTACTTTAACAAAATTTGATGTTCAGTATCTTTTTCATCTTCATATAAATCATATCCCAGGCATTTTTAAAGTTATTTACTTGTTTTAATATTTTATTATCTATGACTATTTTATTTCTTTATTGGGTTTTCTCCTTTGAAAGCTATTATTTTTTTCTTTACTTTTGATATTCTCATATTATATTGTTCTGAAATTTTATTCAATGATTTTACTGATCTCTGCTGATCATCTTCTGATGCAGCTAATACAATTTAATCATCTATAAATAATAGAGTATCTACCTTCATTTGTGGGTTTATTTGTATACCAAATGGGTTATGCTGCTTCCAGACTGTTATACTTTTTTTCATATATGTGTGTGTGTGTGTATATATATATATATATATTTATTTATTTACAGAGTAATTGACTCAGTTAAATGACATTTTTAATTATTAACTGACTTAAACACCAAGAAAAAAATAAAATAGATTTAATAAGGTTTCACTACTAGTTTCATTGGAAATGCAAACTTCGTCAGATGAATACAGTACCATGGAGAGAACAACATCTTAAAAATATATTGTACTTTAGACAAAACAGAGTTTAGAACTAGTAGTAGTTGTGTTTGAAATTGAGTCAATTTCAAATTTTTAATTTTTCATAGCACTTCCATAGTACAACTGGAAGAATAATGGTATGTTGCGCACTTCGATTGGAAAAGGCCTAAGCTGTAGAATGAGGAAGTAGACAATGAGACTTATTTGTACTTATGGTCCCACAGAGGATTCTACCAAGGAAGAAATAGAGGAATTTTTTGAGGCATTAGAGAAGGCAGCTGGCACAATGAAAAAGGAAAAGTTGGTCCTTGTTAGAGATCTAAACAGCAGAGTAGGAAATGATTACCAAACATAGAAATGTTTTGAGAAAATTTTTAGAAAAGCAGAAAATGAATAATAATGGTAAATGGCTGATGGATTTCTGTTCAGAACATGGATTAGTTATTACTAACACTGATATGGATTCCATCTCCCTTGTTCCACAAAAAATTCCTAGACAATATCTTACCCACCTATGAATACATGACAAAAGGAAAAATTTTGAGAAACTTATGTGTCCACTCTTTTGCAAATGAGTTTCCATTAGAATACATCTACACAAAATTACAATTGCATATTTAATTAACTAATTATTATCCCTTAAATTACTAACTTAATTTTATTGTTTATGAAGGAGGATAAA
Source organism: Typopeltis vanoorti (assembly GCF_054136105.1). Classification (NCBI taxonomy): domain Eukaryota; kingdom Metazoa; phylum Arthropoda; class Arachnida; order Uropygi; family Thelyphonidae; genus Typopeltis; species Typopeltis vanoorti. The sequence continues at coordinate 118,670,742 of NC_143555.1, read as the reverse complement.
ATTTATTTCAATTAAATTTAATCAAAACTTAATTAAATTTATTATTTAATTAAGTTTTAGTTAAATAATAAATATAAACAAGATGAGCTGTCAGTTTTATCTTAGTCATTCACTGTGTCATGGTAGATGATTTCTTCACATGAGATTTCTCTATAAATGCTAGGATATTACTGGGATCTGTGCTTCTGCCACACTCTTCCTTTTTTATACATTAATGACTGTTTCATAATTTTGCTGATGGCAATACACTCCTTTTTTCGTCATCCAACAAACCTTGCAATGTTCAAATGATTCCCAATTTCAGTCTTCCATAATCAATCTTAAATAGTGATCTGTTTAAATTGCTAAGACATTGTTTCTTATCATTTTTCAGTGAGTGAGTGAGATTAATCTAGTGAATTTCAATGATACTAAAAGTCTTGTCTTATCTTTTGTAAAATAACATTTCATTTCACTTCCCCTTATCTTTCCTTTAATAACATTCAGACTAGATTAACAGATGTGTTACAGAAGCCTGTTGAGGATATCCTATACTGAAAGGTAGACCAATGGATGGGTTTCAGAAAAGATCAGTAGAACTTTAAGGCTCCTTAAGGATACTGAAAGAAGAAAGTTTAAATACTTTGGACAGGATGGAGGGACTTCTTAAAACAGTAATAGAAGGTAAAGTCCTGGAAAAAGAGGAAGGAGTAGACCGTTAATGAGATGGATGGATGGGTGGTGTCTGGAGTGACTTACCTTCAGAGAGATGAAGCCTCCAGAAAAACATACAACAGGCCCATCTGGCAAGGACTGATGTGGCACATCACCCAGCAAATGAATGACCACTTGGCATCTGATATGTCCAATGAATAGATAGATGGATGGATGGATGGATGGAAGAGCCCACGGATGTGATGTGTTTATAGCAGGAAAGAATAGATGTATAAGTCTTTCCTGGATGTACATCACATCCACAGTCTCCTCAGCTTCCAAAAAATTTAGTGTCTATGCTTTCATTCTAGACATTGATTCTTATCTGCATAACTTCTATAGAAATCCATTTATCCATATAGTACTGTTCTCACATTTGGGATGGTATACCAAAACTAAGAATGCTTGTTTCTACCAGAAAAGAACAGTCTGCTAAACAGATGACCCTTCCCAAACTTCCTCCAATCACGTTCACAGATGTCTTGTTTCTACATTATGTTTCTTATAAGTATATTCATGGATAGTGTTCTTGTGACGTGATCACCATCACCATTCCTTCATTTTCTTTGAAATATGTAGACACAAGCAGCTACTGTTCAATATTCACATGTAGGTTCAGCTGCAAACATATTGAACTAACTTCCTATCCACCTCTTCTATCTATGTCTGTTCTTTGAGACAGCCTTTCCCATAACATTTCCCCTAGGGAAAATGACCTCAAGCTATTTAAGAGCACATCAACAGATTCTTTCTTGACTTCTGCATTGATTCATACTTACTGAATCTACCTCTCATTATCAAACATAATCAAATGATGGATCGAAACCAGTCTGGTTAGTGACCCCTTCCCATAATGCACAGATATATAAATGTTCGGGGGGGGGGGGTGATTATGGGATATGAGGCAACAACTGATGCAAAGTCACACAGTAGCCTAGTTGTGAAGATACTTTCATGTGCAAATTTTGTTTGTTTACATTTGTATGAAGGATTAAAAGAATATAATTTCTTGTCAAGTATAATTTACTCCTTTCTCTCTATCACTTGTCCTCATACACAGAACTGCTATGTCAGGTTTTGACTTGTTATGAGTACAATTAAAAGCAGTCATGGAAACAATGTGAACTTTCAAATGCATCTCACAGAAAAAAAAAAAATTGAATGGGAAAAGATGGAAGTTTAAGTTGTTTGATTAGAGTAGTGAAAAACAGAATTAAAAGTTATTTTACCAATTTTGTGCATTACATTTGTATGACATATATTCAAAAAGGTTTTATTTTTGTTGTTGTTTTACATAATGAATAGGCAATCTTCCTGAGTTAAAAAGGAAAAAAAAAACTGGAGAGTTTTTCCAAATTTGTACTATAGCTTACCAATGAAAGACCAAAATTCAATATGATAGGGCTACAATTAACCCTAGGGATTGTTAAGACAGAAATACTACATGAAGTCCAAATATCATTTATAGCTATTTTAAATTTCTAACAGAAAGTTGAATTAGATCTGGTAATGAACATCACTACCACTCAGTTTATTCTAATTACAACTTACATTAATTTTCCAACTGGAAAGAGCTTCCTCTAATATCCATGCCATAGTGGAATTCACAGCTATAATCTGTTGGTAGCAAAGCAAAGCAGAGGTTTTTAACCACTGCTTCACCAAAACTTTTACAAAAGGGAAATTTTTTCAAAACAATAGCTTTTTTTTTTCATTTCTCATCATCATCATAATCAAATTCCTGCCATGTACCCTCAAGGGGTGTACAGGATACGATAGTACTACATGAAAAAATTACACCATTACTAACTTCCTATCTACAATTTTCCTCCAAATTAGTCTGTTACTTGTCAAGACTCTAACATTATCAGATCTTAAATTTCTATCGTCTAAGGCACTTTGTACCGTATCAATCCACCTATATCTTGGTTTCCTCTGGGTCGTTTTTCCTGCCAACCTGGCAGAGGACACTTGTTTTGCTAATTTTTTCTCTCCCATTCTATTTAAGTAACCATACCACAGATTAGCTCTGCTAAAGCATTCCTGGATGTTGACAATGTCAAGTTCTATCCTAATATCCTCGTTTTTAATATAATATTGCCACTGATGCCATCTGTTCATGCCTCTAATTTTTCTCAGGACTCTCATATCTGCGGTCTCTAGTCTTTGATCAAGTGTTTTACTTCTGACATAACTCTCAGATCCATAAGTTAAAACTGGTTTGAACACAGTCTTGTATAGCTAATTTAGTGGTCCGACTAATTTCTCTCTTATTCCATATGAATTTATTCAACTGACTTCCCATCATACCAGCATTGCTGACTCTGTTGTCTATTTCTATATTAAATTTACCATCTTTACTAAAAATCATGCCTAAGTAGCTGAAATGTTTTATTTGTTCCACAGGTTCTCCATTCACAACACAGTTGACATTTTCAATGATTCTGCCTATTTTCATTGTCTTTGACTTTTTATTGCTGACCTTCATACCATATCTATAACAACAGTTATTCAATTTAGTCAGAGAATCTTGCAGACTTGTAGTGGATTTATTTAGAAGTATAATATCATCTGCATAAAGCAAAGAGCTGACATTAACATCTCCAATTTTGATATCATGTTTAATACCACTTTCTTTCATAATGTGATCCACATAAATAATGAATAACAGAGGGGATGATGTACATCCTTGTCTCACACTAGATTTAACATTAAACCATCTTCCTGTACTTCATTCAATTCTAACTGCTGACTTACAACTCAAATAAAGATTAAGTATTGCTTGATATAATGCCCCATTGACACCATATAACTGTAGCGTATTGAATAGCTTCTCTCTTGGCACCTTGTCATATGCCTTTTCCAAATCGGCAAAACTTAAATACAGATCTTTGTTATATTCATATGCTTTCTCCATTATTTGTCGTAAAGTGAAGATCTGATCCTGACAGCCTCTATTTGGCCTGAATCCAGCTTGTTCTTCACCAAGCTTTTCTTCAACAATTCTTCTCAATCGTTTCTCAAGTATACTTGCATAGATCTTGCTAGGAACACTTAGTAGGGAAATACCTCTGTAAATCTCACATTCAGTTTTATTTTCCTTTTTATATATGGGTACTATGAGAGCTCTACTCCAATCATCAGGAATTCATCCCTCTGACCAGACTTTCTGAACTATGCAGTGTAGCTACTGTAAGACTTTTATACCACCATACTGCAGCATTTCTGGTCGAATATCATCTACTCCTGCTGCCTTTCCACATTTTAAGCCTTTGATGGCTTTTTCTATTTCAAGTATGGATATGAATTCCTGACTGCATGCCTGGTCAGTGTTTCATTTAGCAGTTTTTCAAAGTAATTACTCCATACTTCAAGGATATCTTTTACTTCTGTTTTCATGTAACAGTCATCATCTCTAACTCCTTTTACAGCACTCTTTCCTCCATTCCTAAGCTTCTTCAACAACCTCCAGAATATTTTGCCACCTTCTTGATATTTATTTTCTATATTCTTGCCAAAGTCCTCCCATGCTAGTTTTACACACTGTTTAGCATTCTTGCATTTGTCTCTGTATTCTCTAAGAGCACAAGCGGACTTATTAGCCAGGAACTTTTGATATGCTTTCTTTTTTTCCTTCACTGCCTCTTTAACTTCCTGTGTCCACCATGAAGTTTTAATTTTTCTATCCTTGCAGACAACTTCACCACATGCCTCTCTAGCTGAGTCAATCAGGGCTTTCTTCAAGGCTTGCCACTGAATCGCCAAGGTTTGATTCCTGTTCTCAAACTCTTTCATTTTTTCTTCAATAATCTTTGTGCATTTTAGTCTACAGTTCACATATGAGAGCTGATCAACTTTTATTCACTTTAAAACTTTCTTACATGTTATTCTTTTCAATATGAAATTCAGTTTTATCCAGCTCAAGACTAAATAGTGATCACTTCCAATTTCAAATCCTCTGTACACTCTGGTGTCCTGCACCAGGGAAAAAACATCACTATCAACAATAACATAGTCAATGAGACTTTTCTTATTCCTTGCCTCTTCTCTCCATGTGAATTTGTGCACATTTTTATGTTGGAACATGGTGTTAGTAATAACCAGTCCATGTCCTGAGCAGAAATCAAACAGATATTTGCCATTATTATTAGCTTTGCTCTTTTCTCCAAATTTTCCCAAAATGTTTTTGTATGTCTCATAATCATTTCCTACTCTGCTATTTAGATCCCCAACAAGGACTAACTTTTCCTTTTTCATTGTGTCAGTTGCTTTTTCTAAAGCATCAAAAAATTCCTCCACTTTTACCTTAGTAGAACCTTGTGTGGGACCATAGGCACAAATAAGTCTCATTGTCCAGTTCCCAATTCTCATATTTGCCCACATTACTGTACTTGAGACTGCCTGCCATTCAAGAAGATTAGCCTCGTATTTTGTGTTGAATACTATGGCTACTCCTTCTTTTCCTTGATTGTCATTGCATGAATATAACATTTTGTATTTATTGCTCAGAAAGATCTCACCAGTTTTTGTCTTGTTTGTTTCAGTCACCCCTATTATGTCGATCTGGTACTTATCTAATTCCTCAGCTAGCTCCATTTCTTTGCCATTCAGGCTTCTTATGTTGATAGTACTGATCTTTAACTCTGGTGATGCTGAGTTGGAGTGTGTTTTCAGATTTGTTCCAGTAGCTGACTTTTCGCTGTTCGTCCTGGTTCGCTGGCGAAAACAACGGGGGCCTTGTTTAACCAGGCAATGCCCCAGCCTGCATTTAATTTTGTCATGTTGTACCGTCATTTTTTATTTTGGTTTAACCAATAAGAATACAATTTGGTCGGCTAAATCCCAAATTGCCAGCCCATCCTATTAATAATTCTTATTATGAAATAAGAATTATTTTAAATAAGTAAACATGGAAGTTAAATAACTTGAGTAAATCACCAAATGAAATTGTTTTATATTCTTATTAAGAGAGAAATACACTTTAGAAATTTACACACACTGAATAACAAATCTTAGTTATTAAATCCAATGTTAAATAATTAATATAGCTTACTGTCAAGTCAGAAGTTTCAAACTGCCATATTTCTTCTTGTGTGGCTATGTTCCACACCTTAATCATACCACTCATATCTCCAGTAGCCACAAGAGAAGAGTCATGATTGAAATCCACACTAACAACGGAATCTCTGTGTCCTAAAAGTGTCAAATGTAATACAGAACATGCACATGCATGCAGATTATATATATATAATTATAACATTTATTATAATCATTAATAACAAAAAAAATAAAGTGTTTTTTGAATTGTAGAGAGTTTTTTAGTTAAATTTGTCTGCCATTTTCAGTGTAACTGTAAAAAGAGAAAATAAAAGTATATTATTATAATTACAGCTATTATAGCCTGTTTTTGTTTAGGAGTGTCCCTTAGGGCATTATAGGTGAGTATAGAAGGCAATTATAGCAGAATAAAAGAGGTGGAAAAAGTTTTCCCACCTCTTTTATTCTGCTTGGTCATCTGCAAATTTAATAACATTTACTCTTTTGCCATTGATCACAATTCCATACTCGTTGTTTAAAGCTTCCCTCATCATTTTGGCTGCAACAATGTTAAAAAGGATTGGGGACAGTAGGTATCCTCGTCTTACACCTCTCTCAATTTTAGCTGGTTCTGATCAACCCACATGAGGAGACACTACTGCAGTTTGATGTTTATACAAAAGTTGCCAGATCAACTTTATTACTTGTTCTTCTACTCCAATCTCTCTCTCAACAATGGGAAGAGTTTATGCCATGATGTCAAATGTCTTTTCATAGTCTATAAAGACTATCTACAGGTGTCTTCCTTGTTCTATCATACGCTTACCGAGATGTCTTATGGCCAGAATTGCGTCCCACTTTCCTCATTCTTTTCTGAAACCAATTTGGTTTTCTTCATGACAGGTTTCGGATTTTGATTCCAGTTGATGCATGGGCATAGAAGTGCATGCTTCTATGGGTTTCCAAAAATTCTACAAGGAAAGCTATTTCTTTTCATCCTATTGTATAGATTCTTACATATGAAGGGGGAAGGGTCTAGAAAGGTCTGATAAACACCTACACAAAAATGATATTAAAGCAACTGATATAACCACAAGAAAGAACACACTAGTAGCAGAGTCATGAAGGTAACTTATGTTCTTTCTTGTGGTCATATCAGTTGCCTTAATATCATTTTTGTTTTAATTTATCAGAATTTTCCAGACCTCCCTTCATATTACAGATGTTTAGTACAGGCTAAAACTGGAAACTCCCATTCTTTCATAATAAATTCTTCCACTTTTCTGGATAAAATTAAAATCTTTTCCTTCAATCCTCCAATGACTTAATGGGCAACTTCAATATTGAATCCCTATTCACTAATGTGCTTTTGGAAGATTCCCTTCATCTGATCTTGCAAGCCTTTCTGTTGGATACAGTCAAATAATTTGAATTTGTTATTCTCTCAGGCTATTTTCTTTGTTAGAACAGAATCTAGACAAGTCGAAGGGACCACAATGGGGAGAGTCCACTCTCTCTCTCTCTCTCTCATGTTCTAGCTGCAAGTTGGCAAGAGCAGGAAAGAAATCATTTTGTTAAATCCATACATTCTCATCCTTCATTTTGGGTACATTACATAGATGACGTCTTTATAATCTGGTCCCCACAATGAAGATATTACCTGCCTTTCTATCAAATATAAACAATCTATATCCATGCTATATTCAACAACAATCTGCTCAATATCCTTCTCAGAAGATTGGAATTATAACTCTATTACATCATGCTCACATTATATGCTCTAAACATGTTACAGTTTATTTTAACATGTTTAGATTCTTATTAGTTTCAAAGAGTGGTCATAAAACATTTTTTTGATTCCTCCTATAATCCAAGCTCAAGCAACAATGAAACAGTACAAAGAGTTCCTATCTCATAGATTTCTGGCATTTCAGAACCAATCTCTAATCCTTAAAAAGTATAATCTGGTTAGCTACATTTATTCCTGTCAACAAACTAGCATCAAGGTTCCCCATCTTCTAAAAATAAACAATCCCCCTCTCACTCTTCCTTGCATTCCACCAAGTTCTGTGCGAATGTCACCTTTCTTACTTTGGACAAACTGGATGCCCAGTGGAGAAAGAATGCAAGATCAATATTACATCGTTTAATAGGAAATCTGAGAACACAACATTGAATTCATAATGACCACAATATCCTATGGCCTGAAATGCACTTACTCTATTGCTGCCCCCCTAACATTTATTTAAAGAAAGCAGCAAAGCCTTACTCCACTGTCCAAACCAGAATCAGACTGGCTATCTGGTTTTATAGTTTAAATGAAACAGAAGATATGGGGAATTTTATTCTAAAACACATCATTATCTCCTTTTTTTTTTTTTTAAATAATAATACTATGTTGTTTCCAGGGGTGCTTAAGGGTCAAAGCTGTATAACTGAGAGGAGAACTCCACATAGCCTTTAAAGGAATGCGGAGAACCGACCAGGGCTTCTGACCTAATGTCCAATCCTCACCTTCTTGTGGTGCACCCTGTTGGGTATCTACTTGGATACTGAACGAACAAGGATGGACTGGCAATTTGGGATTTAGCCGACCAAATTGTATTCTTATTGGTTAAACCAAAATAAAATGATGGTACAACATGACAAAATTTCATGCCGGCTGGGCCGTCGCCCGGTTAAACAAGGCTCCCGTTGTTTTCGGCAGGGAACCAGGGTGAACAGCGAAAAGTCAGCTACTGGAACAAATCTGAAAACAAAATCTGAAAACAAACCCCAAATCAACATCACCAGAGTTAAAAATCGGTACTATCAACTTAAGAAGCATGAATGGCAAAGAAATGGAGCTAGCTGAGGAATTAGATAAATACCAGATCGACATAATAGGGGTGACTGAAACAAAAAAGCCAAAACTGGTGAGATATTTCTGAGCAATAAATACAAAACGTTATATTCAGGCAATGACAATCAAGGAAAAGAAGGAGTAGCCATAGTATTCAACACAAAATACGAGGCTAATCTTGAATGGCAGTCAGTCTCAAGTAGAGTAATGTGAGCAAATATGAGAATGGGGAATTGGATAATGAGACTTATTTGTGCCTATGGTCCCACAGAAGGTTCTGCTAAGGTAGAAGTGGAGGAATTTTTTGAGTCTTTAGAAAAAGCAACTGACACAATGAAAAAGGAAAAGTTGGTCCTTGTTGGGGATCTAAATAGCAGAGTAGGAAATGATTGTGAGACATACAAAAATATTTTGGGAAAATTTGGAGAAAAGAGCAAAGCTAATAATAATGGCAAATATCTGTTGGATTTCTGCTCAGGACATGGACTGGTTATTACTAACACCATGTTCCAACATAAAAATGTGCACAAATTCACATGGAGAGAAGAGGCAAGGAATAAGAAAAGTCTCATTGACTATGTTATTGTTGATAGTGATGTTTTCTCTCTGGTGCAGGACACCAGAGTGTACAGAGGATTTGAAATTGGAAGTGATCACTATTTAGTCTTGTGCAGAATAAAATTGAATTTCATATTGAAAAGAATAACATGTAAGAAAGTTTTAAAACGAATAAAAGTTGAGCAGCTCTCAGATGTGACCTGTAGACTAAAATACACAAAGATTATTGAAGAAAAAATGAAAGAGTATGAGAACAGGAATCAAACCTTGGAGATTCAGTGGCAAACTATGAAGAAAACACTCACTGATTCTGCCAGAGAGGCATGTGGTCAGGTTGTCTGCAAGGATAAAAAAAATCAAAACTCCCTGGTGGACACACGAAGTTAAAGAGGCAGTGAAGGAAAAGAAGAAAGCATATCAAAATTTCCTGGCAAATAAGTTAGCTTGTGCTCTTAGAGAATACTGAGACAAATACAAGAATGCTAAACACTGTGTAAAACCAGCTAAACAAAAGTCATGGGTGGATTTTTGGCAAGAATATAGAAAATAAATATCAAGAAGGTGGCAAAATATTCTGGAGGTTGTTGAAGAAGCTTAGGAATGGAGGAGAGAGAGTGCTGTAAACGGAGTTAGAGATGATAAAGGTGACATGAAAACGGAAGAAAAGATATCCTTGAAGTATGGAGTAATTATTTTGAAAAACTGCTAAATGAAACAAGCAGTGACGACAGCACAGTGGTAAAAAACACTGACCAGGCATGCAGTCAGGAATACATATCCATACTTGAAGTAGAAAAAGCCATCAAAGGCTTGAAATGTGGAAAGGCAGCTGGAGTAGATGATATTCGACCAGAAATGCTCGAATATTGGTGGTATAAGAGTCTTACAGTGGCTGCAGTGCATAGTTCAGAAAGCCTGGACAGAGAGATGAATTCCCAATGATTGGAGTAGAGCTCTCATAGTACCCATATATAAAAAGGGAAATAAAACTGAATGTGAGAATTACAGAGGTATTTCCCTACTGAGTGTTCCTGGCAAGATCTATGCAAGTATACTTGAGAAACGGTTGAGAAGAATTGTCGAAGAAAAGCTTGGTGAAGAACAAGCTGGATTCAGGCCAAACAGAGGCTGTCAGGATCAGAACTTTACTTTATGACAAATAGTCGAGAAAGCATGGGAATATAACAAAGATCTGTATTTAAGTTTTGTCGATTTGGAAAAGGATATGACAAGGTGCCAAGAGAGAAGCTATTCAATACGCTGCAGTTATATGGTGTCAATGGGGCATTATATCAAGCAATACTTAATCTTTATTTGAGTTGTAAGTCAGCAGTTAGAATTCAAGGAAGTACAGGAAGATGGTTTAATGTTAAATCTGGTGTGAGACAAGGATGTACATTATCCCCTCTGTTATTCATTATCTATATGGATCACATTATGAAGGAAAGTGGTATTAAACATATCAAAATTGGAGATGTTAATGTCAGCTCTTTGCTTTATGCGGATGATGTTGTACTTCTAAATAAATATGCTACAAGTCTGCAAGATTCTCTGACTAAATTGAATAGCTGCTGTAATAGATATGGTATGAAGGTCAGCAATAAAAAGACAAAGACAATGAAAATAGGAAGAATCATTGAAAATATCAACTGTGAATGGAGAACCTGTGGAACAAGTGAAACATTTTAGCTACTTAGGCACGATTTTTAGTGAAGATGTTAAATTCAATATAGAAATAGACAACAGAATCAGCAAAGCTGGTAAGGTGGGAAGTCAATTGAATAAATTCATATGGAATAAGAGAGAAATTAGTCGGAACACTAAATTCGCTGTATACAAGACAGTGTTCAAACCAGTTTTAACTTATGGATCTGAGAGCTGGGTCAGAAGTAAAACACTTGACCAAAGACTAGAGACCCCAGATATGAGAGTCCTGAGAAAGATTAGAGGCATGAACAGATGGCATCAATGGCAATATCATATTAAAAATGTGGATATTAGAAAAGAACTTGAGATTGTAAACATCCAGGAATTCGTTAGTAGAGCTAATCTCAGGTGGTATGGTCACTTAAACAGAATGGGCGAGGAAAGATTAGCAAAACAAGTTTTCTCTACCAGGTTGGCAGCAAAACGACACAGAGGAAGACCAAGATATAGGTGGATTGATACGGTACAAAGTGCCTTAGACAATAGAAATATACGATCTGATAATGTTGGAGTCTTGACAAGTAACAGAGTGATTTGGAGGAAAATTGTAGATAGGCAGTTAGTAATGATGTAATTTTTTTTCATGTAGTACTATCATATCCTGTACACCCCCTTGAGGATACATGGCAGGAATTTGATGGTGTTGTTTCCTCTGTTATCAATTTGCATTTTTCTACGAACATCATGTGGCTCTTATTGTTTTAAATAATCTACTTTCATGTTCTACTTTGTATTCACTGCCTGATGCTAGTGATGATCTGTAATTTTCAGGTTGAAATATATGGCTATTAGATATATTATTCACTCTTTTCCTTGTGTTATTGTGCTAATTTGTGAAATCTTATAGTAAAAGTATCAGTGAAACAACAACAATAATAATATATTTTCTAACTCCAACACTGAAATGTACTTACATTTTATTTCTCCTTTCTAATCTTCTTCAAGTAATCAGAACATTTTTCCACCTTCATGATATTTATCTTCTGCATTCTTTTCGCTGTTCTTCCATAACTTTGATTTCACTACTCTTAAGCACAACTTCACTTTCTTATATTTTTCTCTATATTTTCTAAGAATGCATGGCCAATTACTTGCTCAGAACTTTCAAAATTTCTCCTTTACCAGGAAAGTACCTTGAACTTCTGATTTTTCTGTTCTTGCAGCCAACTTCACCATGTACTTCCTTGCCTTTGTCAATCAATGTTTAGTTCAGAAATATCACTAGACAACTAAGGTTTGGTTCTTCTTTTCAAAACCATCTTTTTTTTTTTTTTATGAAAAAAAAAAAAATCTATATATTTGAATCTATAGCGCATATTTGAAAGCTGGTTAACTTTGATTTTTCTGAAATATGATACTCATTTTTTCTTGCTAATATATAAATATTTAGTGACCATTTGTACTTCAAGATTTGGGTCCATTCAAGTTCTCAACAAAATATTTGCTGAAAGGTTGTTGAGAAAGAATTGAATCTGAAAATCACATATAAACTTCATATATATATATATATATATATATATATATATATGATTTATATATGAATAAACTTCAAATGATCTCCCCACTCCCCAAATTCACTATATCAACCCTTGCAGTATAATGAATTGTTTCATTTCATGTGAGCTGAGTGTATGTTGCATTCTTTCCTTTTTGTTTTGTGATGAGTATGTTGATTTTATCAGTCAAAAAAACAAATATAACAAAAAATAACTAACACAAGCTTTAATAGATCATAATAGATATTTAATTAAACCTACTAGTTTTACCACATATATAGAATATGTGGTGAAACTAGTAGGTTTAATTAAATATCTATTATGACCTATTAAACCCAGTGGTTAGTATTTTTTGTTATATTTTGTTTTGTCTTTTATTACATTGTTAATTAGGAATCATTGTGTATTACTGAAGAGCAGCAAAATGTATTCAACTGAAGAATATCAGTTAAAAGAGGGAAAACTCTTACCTTTGCATTCCAACAATACTTCACCAGAATGAACTTCCCAAATAAAAGCTCTGTCATCCTCTCCTCCAGATACAGCATATTTAGCATCTTTATCTAAGTCACACACAAACACTGAGCCTACAAATACATAAAGTAGGTGAGATAAGAATGTATATATATGTATGAATGTATAACAGAATGTATATAACACAATTATATACAAGTAGATACAGAAAGTAACAAACTAAAAAAATAATAATTACTATATTTAATTATGTTATTCTTTATCAGAACCAGATGTCTGTTTAATAAATCTTTATATATATATATATATATATATATATATATATATATATATATTTTTTTTTTTTTTTTTTTTTTAATATTTCATGAAATGTTGAAAATATGCTGCACAAGAAGCATGTAAACCAAGGAAAGAACCTATAGAGATTCAACATATAGTATGCATCAAAACTGAAGGACATTAAATATGGTTATATTTTAGAGAAAACTATTGACAAAATATAAATTAAAATGTTTATGATTATCATAATATTAGGACATGGAATCATTACTAACACCGTATTTCAATATAAAGATGAGCACAAGTTCACATGGAGAGAAGACACAAGAAATAAGAAAAGCCTCGCTGACTATGTCATTGCTGATAGTGATAACTTCTTGCTCATTCAAGATACAAGAGTGTACAGAGGATTTGAAACTGGAAGTGACCATTTCTTAGTACTAAGCAGGATAAAAATGGATATCGCATTGAAAAGAACAGTATGTAAGAATTAAAGTTGAGCAGCTTTTACAAGTAAATTGTAGACTCAACTATGTAAACATTATTGAAGAAAATTTGCAACAGTTTGAAAACATGAACCAAACCTTGGAGTCTCAGTGCCAAACTCTGAAGAAATCACTGATTGAATCAGCTAGGGAGATAAGTAGTGAAGTTGTCTGCAAGGATAGAAAAATAAGAACACCATGGTGGACACAAGAAGTTAAAGAAGCAGTTCTGGAAAAGAAGAAAGCATACCAAAAGTTTCTAGCAAATAAGTCATCAGATGCCCTAAAAGAATACAGAGAAAAATGTAAGCAAGTGCAAGCTAAGCTATGTGTATAAGTAATCGAACAAAAGTCATGGGAAGATTTTGGTAAAAGCTTTTCTAAACACTACAGTTATATGGGGTAAATGGAACATTATACAGAACAATACATAGTCTATATTTAAGTTGTCAGTCAGCAGTCAGAATTAAAGGAAATACATAATTATTATTATTATTACGGGTATCTCCATGGAGTCAGTAGACTCATTGCAGGAGACCCAAATTAGCAAAACAATATCTATCATATCTCTTCATTTACAGACGAAGAGCTCACAACTAAGTCAGGCAATGAATTCCACTCATTCACCACCCTCCAGGCAAAAAACCTTGTTCTGACACCCTTGTTAACCACACTTTTCCTCAACTTCCAGGGATGACCTCTTGTTCTTCCATTACTATCACACAGCTGAAACATTTCCCCTGCATCAATCCTATAAAAACCTTTCAGTAATTTAAATGTTTCTATCATATCTCCTCTTCTCCGCCTATCAACCAACCTCTGCAATCTACAAGCTCTCAATCTATCAATGTAGGGAGCATTTTTTACATCACTCACCAACTTGGTCACTCTTTTCTGAATCCTCTCCACAGCCTCTAAGGAATCCAGGTGACCAGACCTGAGCACAGTAATCCAAATGTGGAAGTATCAATGCTTTATAAAAGGGAATAATAACCTCTTCATCTCTGGATGACAGTGTGTTCCTCAACAACCAAGTAATCCTATGTGCAATCTTGGACACCTTAGCAATGTGTCCTCTGAACTTCATCTCCCTATCTACCAACACTCCTAAGTCCCTAGCCTTATCAATCTCTTGGAGTACTGTTCCATCAATGTAGTACACAGCTGGTAATCTTTTAATCCCAAAATGCATGACTTTACACTTTTCCACATTGAACTGACATCCATTTGCCCAATCTACCAGCTTATTTAAATCATCCTGCAAACTTTCAACATCAGCTGGATTTTTTATTGCGCTACATAACTTTGCATCATCAGCAAACAACTGAATATCTCCCTGTAAGCCATTTCCTATATCATTTATATACAAATTAAACAACAATGGCCTAAGCACAGAGCCCTGAGGCACACCACTGGTCAACTGCCTCATCCTGGACTCTGCTCCTCCATACACCACCTTATGGTATCTCTCCCTGAGCCATTCTCCTATCCATATCACCAATTTAGTATCCATTCCCATATGTCCTCTAATTTGCGTAACAGTGTTCCATGGTATCCTGTCAAAGGCCTTAGCAAAATCCAGAAGTACCACTGTGTAGCCAGTTCCTTTGTCTAACTCAGATGTCATTCTATTATGAAAAGTTAATTGATTGATAAGGCAGGATCTACCTTTAACAAAACCATGTTGGCCTCTATAGAGTACCATATCCTGATCCACCCATTCTTGAATTTTGTCTTTAACCAACTTTTCCAATACTTTTACCACTACTCCTGAGATGGTGATTGGTCTGTAATTAACTACCGCAGTTTTAGAGTCACCCTTATGCAAAGGAACCACTTTGCCTAACTTCCACTCCCTAGGGACCATACCAGAGTTCAAACTTAAATTAAATATCCAAGTAAGAATGGTTGGCAATTCATTTGCACATTCACGCAACACCTGAACTGATATTCCATCTAAGCCTACAGCAGTGTTTGTATTTAAATTTTGCAATATATTAAATACCTCTGATTTCTTAGCTTCAATTCTCACATTAGTTATTGCTACAGGTACAGAGATATCCTCACTTGGGTGATAGACTTTGGAAAAGTGATCACTCAGTAACTCGACTATTACATCTGATTTTGTCACCTCAATACCATCAGCACCCACTAAAGTTATCCTTCCAAAGTCATTCTTCCTTTTACTTGCCACATAGCAGAAGAACTCTTTGGGATTCCCTTGATCTCTTTGTCTAAGGTCTTCTCATAATCTGATTTAGCTTTTCTTACTATGCTGGTAACCTTCCTAGCTTGAGCTTGGTACTGCTCATGGGTGTACTGATCGCCTTTCTCCTTGTAAATTCTCAATAACATTTTCTTTTTTTGCAGATCAAGCTTGATACTACTGCTCATCCAACTAACGCCTGCCTTGTTTGACTTCCTGACCATGGGGACACAATCTGATATTGCTTTCCTCAGATAACTGCTGATTTTATCCCATGCACTGTTAACATCTTTCCCCTGCAATATGTTCTGCCATGAGATGGCTGCAAGCTCACTCTGAAGCTTGTTATAATTGCCTAACCTGTAGTTCCGTATATATCCCTTCTTAACAGAAAAATCTACAGATTTTGCAACCTCCCAAGTCAATACCACATGATCGCTTTCAGCAATTGGAGGTAACGAGGACACCTTACTTATGCATATAACCTCTGAACCAATAACCAGGTCCAACACTCTCACACCACGTGTCCCTTCAGTTATGTCCTGTTTCAAGTAATTATCTCGTAGAAGATGTATGAACTCCATTTCCTTTTTGCTACGTGATATTTCCTCCTTCCAATTGATATCACCATAATTAAAATCCCCCCCCCCATAATAATCACTAAACCTGCACTCATTGCACTAATTTGCTGATGCATGAATTCAATATCCCCCCTGTACTCCCTGGCCTATAGCAGCATCCAAATGTATATTTGTTTGCATTGGTCACTATTTTGCACCAGACCACCTCAAATGAACTCTCATTCACAAGTCTATCATCTTGATATACTACTCTCTTTGGCTGCAACACATTAGCTATCATCAACAGTACTCCTGCCCCTATTCTATCTTCTCTATCCTCCCTGAAAATACTGTACCCATCGCATTCAATTCCAGCGACCACATCTTCTACTGACAGCCAAGTTTCACTAATGCCTACAACTTTTGGTGAGATTGCACTGACTAATGACAAAAATTCTTCTCTCTTATTTCGAATGCTTCTTGCATTGGTATACAAAAATTGCAGATTCCCTCTAGATCTTGTACCGGCTTTAGAACTGATATACAAGTCACTAATTTCAGTAGTCCCATGCCGATTTTTATCCCCTCTCTTTTGCAATTTATTCTGCGAATAAGGATTAATAAATATACAATCGGGGTGCTTAAGGGTCAAAGCTGTATTACTGAGAGGAGACCTCCACATAGCCTTTAAAGGAATGCGGAGAACCGACCAGGGCTTCTGACCTAATGTCCAATCCTCACCTTCTCGTGGTGCACCCTGTTGGGTATCTACTCTGATACTGAACGAACGAGGATGGGCTGGCTATTTGGGATTTAGCCAACCAAATTGTATTCTTATTGGTTAAACCAAAATAAAAAATGATGGTACAACATGACAAAATTTCATGCCGGCTGGGGCGTCGCCCGGTTAAACAAGGCCCCCGTTGTTTTCGCCAGGGAACCAGGGCGAACAGCGAAAAGTCAGCTACTGGAACAAATCTGAAAACAAACCCCAACTCAACATCACCAGAGTTAAAGATCGGTACCATCAACGTAAGAAGCCTGAATGGCAAAGAAATGGAGCTAACTGAGGAATTAGATAAGTACCAGATCGACATAATAGGGGTGACTGAAACAAAAAAGAGCAAAACTGGTGAGATCTTTCTGAGCAATAAATACAAAATGTTATATTCAGGCAATAACAATCAAGGAAAAGAAGGAGTAGCCATAGTATTCAACACAAAATACGAGGCTAATCTTCTTGAATGGCAGTCAGTCTCAAGTAGAGTAATGTGGGCAAATATGAGAATGGGGAACTGGACAATGAGACTTATTTGTGCCTATGGTCCCACAGAAGGCTCTATTAAGGTAGAAGTGGAGGAATTTTTTGAGGCTTTAGAAAAAGCAACTGACACAATGAAAAAGGAAAAGTTGGTCCTTGTTGGGGATCTAAATAGTAGAGTAGGAAATGATTGTGAGACATACAAAAATATTTTGGGAAAATTTGGAGAAAAGAGCAAAGCTAATAATAATGGCAATGTTGGATTTCTGCTCAGGACATGGACTGGTTATTACTAACACCATGTTCCAACATAAAAATGTGCACAAATTCACATGGAGAGAAGAGGCTAGGAATAAGAAAAGTCTCATTGACTATGTTATTGTTGATAGTGATGTTTTCTCCCTGGTGCAGGACACCAGAGTGTACAGAGGATTTGAAATTGGAAGTGATCACTATTTAGTCTTGAGCAGGATAAAATTGAATTTCATATTGAAAAGAAGAACATGTAAGAAAGTTTTAAAGCGAATAAAAGTTGAGCAGCTCTCAGATGTAAACTGTAGACTAAAATACAGAAATATTATTGAAAAGAAAATGAAAGAGTTTGAGAACAGGAATCAAACCTTGGAGATTCAGTGGCAAACTCTGAAGGAAACATTGATTGATTCTGCCAGAGAGGCATGTGGTGAGGTTGTGTGCAAAGATAAAAAAATCAGAACTCCCTGGTGGACACAGGAAGTTAAAGAGGCAGTGAAGGAAAAGAAGAAAGCATATCAAAAGTTCCTGGCAAATAAGTCAGCTTTTACTCTTACAGGATACAGAGACAAATGTAAGAAAGCTAAACAGTGTGTAAAACTAGCTAAACAAAAGTCATGGGAGGACTTTGGCAAGAATATAGAAAATAAATATCAAGAAGGTGGCAAAATATTCTGGAGGTTGTTGAAGAAGCTTAGGAATGGAGGAAAGAGTGCTGTAAAAGGAATTAGAGATGATAAAGGTGAAATGAAAACAGGAGAAAAAGATATCCTTGAAGTATGGAGTAATTACTTTGAAAAACTGCTAAATGAAACAAGCAGTGATGACAGCACAGTGATAAAAAACACTGACCAGGCATGCAGTCAGGAATACATATCCATACTTGAAGTAGAAAAAGCCATCAAAGGCTTGAAATGTGGAAAGGCAGCAGGAGTAGATGATATTCGACCAGAAATGCTGCAGTATGGTGGTATAAGAGTCTTACAGTGGCTGCACTGCATAGTTCAGAAAGCCTGGACAGAGGGACGAATTCCTGATGATTGGAGTAGAGCTCTCATAGTACCCATATATAAAAAGGGAAATAAAACTGAATGTGAGAATTACAGAGGTATTTCCCTACTGAGTGTTCCTGGCAAGATCTATGCAAGTATACTTGAGAAACGGTTGAGAAGAATTGTGGAAGAAAAGCTTGGTGAAGAACAAGCTGGATTCAGGCCAAATAGAGGCTGTCAGGATCAGATCTTCACTTTACGACAAATAGTCGAGAAAGCATGGGAATATAACAAAGATCTGTATTTAAGTTTTGTTGATTTGGAAAAGGCATATGACAAGGTGCCAAGAGAGAAGCTATTCAATACGCTGCAGTTATATGGTGTCAATGGGGCATTATATCAAGCAATACTTAGTCTGTATTTGAGTTGTGAGTCAGCAGTTAGATTTGAAGGAAGTACAGGAAGATGGTTTAATGTTAAATCTGGTGTGAGACAAGGATGTACATTATCCCCTCTGTTATTCATTATCTATATGGATCACATTATGAAGGAATGTGGTATTAAACCTGATATCAAAATTGGAGATGTTAATGTCAGCTCTTTGCTTTATGCGGATGATGTTATACTTCTAAATAAATCCGCTACAAGTCTGCAAGATTCTCTGACTAAATTGAATAGCTGTTGTAATAGATATGGTATGAAGGTCAGCAATAAAAAGACAAAGACAATGAAAATAGGCAGAATCATTGAAAATGTCAACTGTGTTGTGAATGGAGAACCTGTGGAACAAGTAATACATTTTAGCTACTTAGGCACAATTTTTACTGAAGATGGTAAACTAAATATAGAAATAGACAACAGAATCAGCAAAGCTGGTATCGTGGGAAGTCAATTGAATAAATTCATATGGAATAAGAAAGAAATTAGTCGGAACACTAAATTAGCTGTATACAAAACTGTGTTCAAACCAATTTTAACTTATGGATCTGAGAGCTGGGTCAGAAGTAAAACACTTGACCAAAGACTAGAGACCGCAGATATGAGAGTCCTGAGAAAGATTAGAGGTGTGAACAGATGGCATCAATGGCAATATCATATTAAAAATGAGGATATTAGGAAAGAACTTGACATTGTCAGCATCCAGGAATGCGTTAGCAGAGCTAATCTCAGATGGTATGGTCAATTAAATAGAATGGGAGAGGAAAGATTAGCAAAACAAGTGTTCTCTGCCAGGTTGGCAGGAAAACGACCCAGAGGAAGACCAAGATATAGGTGGATTGATACGGTACAAAGTGCCTTAGACGATAGAAATATAAGCTCTGATAATGTTGGAGTCTTGACAAGTAACAGACTGATTTGGAGGAAAATTGTAGATAGGAAGTTAGTAATGATGTAATTTTTTCGTGTAGTACTGTCATATCCTGTACACCCCTTGAGGGTACATGGCAGGAATTTGATGATGATGATGATGATGAAATATACAATCGGTGCTAAAGTTTCTCTTTTTTACACTCGACCTTTTCAATATTAGTTTCCCTGCCCAATTACTTAAACTTGTTCAGAAAACAGTAACTTCTTCAATCGCTTATGTCTTTCCATGTTCAGATGCAGTCCATCTCTAGTACACAACTGTCTTTTTCCTTCAAACACACTCCAAACATCAACGAATTCCAGACCTCCTTTTTTTGCACATTCTTGCAATCATATCATTCATTATCATTGCTCGTCTACTTAACTCATAATTGTCAAAACGATGCAGCACACACACACTATCCTCCCATTGACACTTTTCCTCTTCACAATATCTAACAATGTTCTTAAATTTTTTCGTACCCAATTTATACCACCACTCAGGTCATTTGTACTAGCCATAACTATCATCTTGTCTGCTTCATGCCCTCTCTTTATTGCTAAAGCCACTCTTTCTATTGTCCCACCAGCCAAGCACTCCTCATGCATACTACTCTTCATACCCTTAATCATAGAATCACCATATATCTTACCACTCTTAACTTCATTCAAGTCCACACAAGCTTCACTCATGGACTCATTTTCTACGCTATTCAGCATGACTCTCCCAGCTTCATTACTCAATGCTCTATCACCCTCCCCACTCTCACAATATCTCGTTTCTTCTAGGCCACTTGTGGTTTTATTTTGTTGACTCCCAATCACTCCCATACTATTTATTACTGCATCATTCACCAAAGACTCACCCATACTTAATCCTGTTCTAGTTACTTCAGCTAAAGTAATCTCTATAGTCCTAATTTCTCTGTTTAACAGATTAAACTCAGTTTTAACTTCCAGTATCTCCTTACTGAGCACTTCCAATTCCTCATGCAAAAGATGAAGGTCATTTTTCATTTTCATGAACGCCCATCAAAGCTCTTCCGCTACGGTCCCAATGTCAGCTTCCATTCCTAAATGCTCCAGCCTATCCCGACACTTCTCACATACGTTGATATTTTCGTTCTTCTCATTTAGCCAGACCGACCACAGATCCTTCACATTCTTCGCTGCATGCGTGTAGCAGTTTGTGCAACGCATCCATTGTGAAAAATCTAATGCTGAGCCAGCCTTTCGTGTAAAAGTAGAAGTCCTGCGCGCCGCTGACATACGTTTCTTGTTGGACGCCACGTTGACGTAGTGAAACAAATGGCAGCGAATACAATATATACAACACAGTTCCAAACAATAACACCACTGAAGGACACTTGTATCTAACCGATGAACAACTGCAGCACAATTTGAGACAAAAAGCCACACTATATTTAAATTTAAAAACACGTTTTCTAGACTAACTAAACACGACCGCCACATTCACCAAGGACATTAGCGCCACCACATTAATACATGAAGATGGTTTGATGTAAAATCAGGGGTAAAACAAGACTGCACATTATTTTCACTCTTATTCATCTATATGAATCATGGATATGGATTATGAAAGAAAGTAGCATTAGGTCTGATATTAGAATTGGAAATATCAAACTTTGGCTTATGCAGATGATGATGAACTCCTAAACACATCTGGCTGTAACAAATTTGGCATGAAAATCAGTAATAAAAAGACTAAAACTATGAAAATAGGAAAATATAGAAAACTTCAGCTGCTTTCTGAATGGATATCCTATAGAATAATTAAAATATTTCAGCTATTTAGGCACAGTTTTTAGTGAAGATGGCAGGTTAAATCTAGAAATAGACAACAGAATAAGCAGAGCTGGTATGGTGGGTAGCCAACTGAATAAATTTATATGGAATAAGAGAGAAATTAGCCAAAACTCCAAACTAGCAGTATACACCAAGACTGTGTTCAAACCATTTTAAGTTATGGATCTGAAAGTTGGGTTAGAAATAAAGCACTTGATCAAAGACTAGAGACCACAGATATGAGAGGGTTCTGAGAAAAAGTAGGGAAGTGAACTGATCGCATCAGTAGCAGAATCATATTAAAAATGAAGATATTAGAAAGCAACTTGACATTGTTAGCATTCAAGAATGTGTCAGCAGAGCTAATTTAAGGTGGTATTGGCCATTTAAATAGAATGGATGAGGAAAGGTTAGCAAATCAGGTGTTCGATGCCAAGATGGCAGGAAACAGATCCAAAGAAAGACCAAGGTCTAGGTGGACTGATTCAGTCAGAACTGCCTTAAAAGAACAAAATGTTAGATATGACAATATCAAAGTGCTTACAGTAATAGACTAATTTGGAGGAAAATTGTGGATAGGAGATTAATAACAATAGAAGAGTGGATGGCTACATAAAGTTTAAAATTGTGAACAAATGAAAGTATGGCTGACTTGGTGAGAAGATAGATATAAGATGAATGGACAGGCTTTAAAGATTCGGGTATTATGGCTGACAGGGTATATAGTTAAAAAATCATAAGATGAATTGTAAAGCTCAGCATTATTCTGGAATTAATTAAAAGAAACTTCACCTCTAGAAGAAAGAAAGTAATGGTATGTCATACAAGGCAGGCCAATACCGAATTATGACTATTAGCTTTGCTCATTAAGATTTTTAATGGATGTCAAGAAAATTTAGAGTATTCAGAGACGATTATCTAGGTGTGTACAGGGATTGTATCATAATAATTATGAGAACTAATTGGTTTGTCACAATCTGATCAATTATCTAACAGAAGACAAAGAACAGATTTAAATGAAGTTTAATAATTCAGGGTACATAAAAAATTAGGATATATAATAAATATATACATATATATATATATATATATATATGTGGTATGAAGGTCAGCAATGACAGGACAAAGACAATGAAAATAGGCAGAAGCATTGAAAATATCAACTGCATTGTGAATGGAAACCGATAGAACAAGTAAAACATTTCAGCTACTTAGGTAAGATTTTTAGCGAAGATGGTAAATTAAATATGGAAATAGACAACAGAATCAACAAAAGCTGGTATGGTAGGAAGTCTACTGAATAAATTTATGTGGAATACAAGAAAAATTAGTCAAAACACCAAATTAGCTAATAAATACAAGAAAGTGTTCAACCAATTTTAACTTCTGGATCTGAGAACTGGGTTAGAAGTAAAACACTTGACCAAAGACTAGAGACCACAGATATGAGAGTCCTGAAAAAGAATAGGGGTGTGAGCATCAATGGCAATATCATATTAAAAATGAGAATATTAGGAAAGAACTCGACATTGTTAGCAAGGCAAATCTCAGGTGGTGTGGTCATTTAAACAGAAAGATTAGCAAAACAAGTGTCCTCTGCCAGGTTGGAAGGAAAGAGACCCAGAGGAAGACCAAGATATAGAGGGATTGATATAGTAAAAAAAAAGCCTTAGAAGAACAGAAATATAAGATCTGATAATGTTGGAGTGATGACAGGTAACAGAGTGATTTGGAGGAAAACTATAGATAGGAAGTAAGAAGTAAGTGGTGATGTAAGTTTTTCATGCAGTATGAAAATGTACAGGATATGAATTTAATGATGATGATGATGGTGTCAGGAATTTAATGATGTTACGACATTGTTAGCAAGGCTAATCTCAGGTGGTGTGGTCATTTAAACAGAATGGGAGAGGAAAGATTAGCAAAACAAGTGTCCTCTGCCAGGTTGGAAGGAAAGAGACCCAGAGGAAGACCAAGATATAGAGGGATTGATATAGTAAAAAATGCCTTAGAAGAACAGAAATATAAGATCTGGTAATGTTGGAGTGATGACAGGTAACAGAGTGATTTGGAGGAAAACTATAGATAGGAAGTAAGAAGTAAGTGGTGATGTAAGTTTTTCATGCAGTATGAAAATGTACAGGATATGAATTTAATGATGATGATGATGGTGTCAGGAATTTAATGATGTTACGACATTGTTAGCAAGGCTAATCTCAGGTGGTGTGGTCATTTAAACAGAATGGGAGAGGAAAGATTAGCAAAACAAGTGTCCTCTGCCAGGTTGGAAGGAAAGAGACCCAGAGGAAGACCAAGATATAGAGGGATTGATATAGTAAAAAATGCCTTAGAAGAACAGAAATATAAGATCTGATAATGTTGGAGTGATGATAGGTAACAGAGTGATTTGGAGGAAAACTATAGATAGGAAGTAAGAAGTAAGTGGTGATGTAAGTTTTTCATGCATTACTATCCTGTACATCCCTTAAGGGTGTACAGGATATGAATTTAATGATGATGATGATGATGATGATGGTGTCAGGAATTTAATGATGATGATGAATATATATATATATAAATTCCTGATCCCAATAACCATCAGTCCACTATGCACTCAGTAAAGTTAGGATAGATTTGGAATTATTTACAAATGCTATGATGAACTTGAAAGAAAAATATTAAAATCAACAGAAATTGCACTAAATCCTGTTCACCTTAATGTCAACCTCAGGCCCAAACTTTCTGAATGTTACTCTTCTGTTATGGTGGTCTCAAAACCATGTCCTCGTGCACAAGATCAACAATGTGGCTAGTCCATGAATTCATTCTAATGTGAGCAATCCATCAATAATTTAGAACTTTGGTGATGTATCAAAGTAATGCTTTTTTTTATATTTTTTTTTTCTTAAAAAAAAGCATAATTTATACTTCTCAATAACACCCAATGAAGTCTGCTAGAAAGATGAAACTAGTAGTGTCTTGAAAAATAAATTAGTTATTTTCTATTTTAACATTCGGCTATATAGTCATACAAGTGATTTTCCTTAAAAAAAATAATACACACACACACACACACACAGTCCGACCACAGATCTGAGACCCTCGGTTGGCAATGTGCTAAGAAGTCAATTCATGTTGAAGAGGAGAAAAAAATAAGGTGATGTATAAATTCATTACCAACACGAAAAATCGTGCTTTATACGTACATGTTCCAACTGTTGTACAAGCAAAATAGTTAAAATTTAAAAACTAGAATTTTCATAAAAGAAAAGCTAATTTTCCAACGTATAATAATAAACACTCATCTCACGAAATGCACTGATACCCTATTATCGGAATGGATTTGCCTTCTGACATGCACAGAAGTGTTGAGGGGATGCTCTGTGACTCACATCTGAGTCACAGAGCATCTATGCCAAACATAAGGAGTTTGCTTTGCCTGAACCTGGCTGTGCTAAGAACATAATATAAAAATAAGTGAAGAAGAGTGAATAAATATACAAAATTCATTTTTCATTGTAAACTGTTACGTAACTTGAAATTTACGTAAGTCAAATTTGTAAATTACATACGTACAATAAAATGTTCAATGGCTACTCATACTGCTGTCTTACATTTTTTGGCATTAATCAGATATTTTCCATTTTTAATATTGTTAATTTTTGGGGCGATTAAAAAAAAATTCAATTATAAAAAAATGTATCAATTGTATTTGAATAATATACATACTGTAAATATGTACTATATGTATTTGTATGTTTCTTGAATCGTTCAAACCATCCAGCACTAGCTTTAAATGTACTCTCCACATCCATGATGCTGGCTTGCACTTTTAAATCCTTATATAAGGATATAAAAGTGCAGGCTTAGGATATAGCCTTCTATATATAAGGATATAGCCTTCTCCTGGATCATCAGAAAACTTAACAGTATCTACTTCTGTGTCAGATTATCGATCCAGCGAGACAACAATTTCTCCATCTCTGATATCAGGCCTAGCCTCTTCTTAATAATTGTGCCCTTCAACGCTACTGCACCTTTCGTACTTTCAACTATGCGAACTTTATCCTTCACTATTGTATTCACTGTCGAAATAGGTCGATTTATTTTCCTGTTTGACGAGCTGTTTAATTTGTTCATACGTGCTAATAGATTTATCACGTAACTGAGAATTTACATAAGTCGCATGTTACATAACTCGGGTGTAACTGTATAATGATTATCTAATGTGGCATTGTTGAAAATGTTGGATTTGTTATGTGTCTGAGTATAAACGTATAAAAAAAAATATATAATAAAAATTAAACTTATAAAAAAGGTATGAGAATGATTAAGCAGATAAGCTGAATTAATTTGCACAAGCTACCTATATACTTATATGTCAGTGTTTAAATTCGCAGTTAGCATATCAGTATTAGTATGGCATTGGACAGTAGTGATTAGTCAGTGTATGATTCACCTGCTGTTCATTGCTCCTTTCTCAGCATTGAATCAGTTAGTCTCAGACCGTGGAGGTTTTTCCTCAAGTTGCTCCAGTTTTCCCTCTCACAAACATAAAACCAACTGAACACATTTTAGTTTTAATTACGTGTGTGTGTGTGTGTGTGTGTGTATGTGTGTGTGTGTGAGGTATCTGATGATTTTTCATTCGGACCCACCACATTTTACATTTTAATAAATTAGGTGACTAATTTATTAAACAATCCTATGTTAGAAAAAGTGGAAAAAAAATTGAAATATAATCACCATCATCATCAAATTCCTGCCATGTACCCTCAAGGGGTGTACAGGATATGATAGTACTACATGAAAAAAATTACATCATTACTAATTTCCTATCTACAATTTTCCTCCAAATCAGTCTGTTACTTGTCAAGGCTTCAACATTATCAGATCTTATATTTCTATCATCTAAGGCACTTTGTACCGCATTAATCCACCTATATCTTGGTCTTCCTCTGAGTCGTTTTGCTGCCAACCTGGCAGAGATTTGCTAAATATAATTAAATGTATTAATAACCAGATAATATTAAGCAGATAAAGGTTCCTAACATCACAGATAGGAATTGAACCTGCACCTACCAAAGGGCTTCATCTATGCCAACTGAGCTACGGAAGCTCATACTTTCAAGTTATTTCCTATATCACTTATGTACAAATTAAACAGCAACGGTCCCAAGCACTGAATTTACAGCAAATCACTAGTCGCCTGATTCTGTCCCTCCATATAACACTTTTTGATATCTGTCCAGCAGCCACCCTCTTCTCCACAAAACAAGTGTTATATCCATCCTCATTTGTATAACAGAGTTCCATGTGGTATTCAGTCAAAGCCACTGCAAAATCCAGCAGAATCATCGTGTAGTCATTTCCTTTATCCAACTCAGCTGTTACCCTTTTATAAAAAGTCAATAAATTACTAAGGCATGACTGCCTTTTCACACAGCCATGTTGACCCTCATACAGTATCTTATTCTTATCTACCCATTCTTGAATTCTCTTTTGGAACAATTTTTCCAGTACTTTTACCACCACACCTTAGATACTGATTGGTCTATAATTTGCTACTGCAGTCTTAGAACCTCCCTTATGCAAGGGTATTATTTTCCCTCTTTCCACTGCCTTGTGATTCAACCAGAGGTTAGACTTAATTAAAGAGCCCAGTCGGAGGCATTTCCAGTTCCCTTGCACATTCTCACAAAACCCTAGCTGATATCCCGTCTAATTCTACAGATGTATTTATATTGAGATTCTGCAATATCCTAAGAGCCTCCACAATTTATTCACTTCTGTTCCCACATCAGCCAGTCTCAGTCACATATGTTACAGAAGTAACCTCACTTGAATGATATACCCTTGCAAAGTGGTCACTCAATAACTCAACTATTTTATCTGCTTCTGTCATTTTGTCACCACCAGTGCTCATTAAGGTTAATCTTCAAATCATTATTCCTCTTATTTGCCATGTAAAAAAAAAAAAAGTCTTTAGGATTTCCTTTGGCCTGCTTGGCTAGATTCTTCTGATTTTGGTCACTTTTTTTTTTTGCCTGAGCCTTGTACTGTTCAGGAGTGCTAGTCACCTTTCTACCCTCAACAGCATTTTCTTCTTTTGCAGCTTGTGCTTAATGATATTACTCATCCATCTAACTCCAACCTGATATTAACCCTCCTTACCTTAGTTATACAATTTAACATTGCTTTCTCTAGATGACCATTAACTATATTCCATGCACTAGTAAGAATTACTTAATTAAGAATAAGAATAAATTACTTAAGAATTAATTACTTTGATTGGTGAAAGTGATCACTGCATGTTCACTTTCACCAATCAAAGGCAATATGATCACCTTGTTTATGGATAGATCTTCTGATCCTGTGACCAGGTCCAATACTCTCCCACCCCTAGTCACCTCCATCACATGCTACCTCAAGTAATTATCTCTCAATAAATTCCATTTCTTTCTTGCCATGTGATCTTTCTTCCTTCCAGTCTATATCTCCATAGTTGGTCCTCCCATAATAATCACTTGACCTGCAGTCATTGTACTAATTTACCAACGAATATCTTCCAGATCATCCATAGAAACCCCTGGCCTATAGACAACCAACTGTATATTTTGTCCTACTGGCCTTGATCTCACACCAAGCTGCTTCAAATGAACAGCCCCCACACTCTCCAAACCTGTATCCTATTCTTTTTGGTTGCATTTCATCTGCTATCATCAGCAGTTCCCCTTCCCCATCCTATATTCTCTATCTTCCCTGAAAACACAAAACCCTCACATTCTATCCCTGTAACTACATCATCTGTTGTTAGCCAGTTCTCACTAATGACTATAACTTTTGGCAAGGTTGCACTAACCAACACCAAAAACGCCTCCCTCTTGTTCCTGGTACTTCTGGCATTAGTATACAGAAATTGAAGCATCCCTTTAGGACTCCAATTGAGCTGAATTGACTATCCTATTCAACATTTATGCTTGAGAGACCAGATTTTGCACTTGGTCATTCTCACACTCACTCACCTCATGGGTACCTTCACACAAACTCATCTGCTTCCGATCTAAATGCTTAAGTTGTCCTGAATTTGTGTTTCAGCATGCTCAGTGAACAAAGCTCTCTCTCTCTCTCTCTCTCTCTCTCTCTCTCTAGACACCTAACACCAAAACCATTCAGATGCAGTCCATCAGCATTATACAAATTCTTCTTTCTCTCAAAGACAGACAACAGTTACAAAAATCCTATATTATTCTTTCTACACAACCTATGTATTGATTCATTTGATACCAATGCCCTCCTCTTCAGTTTACCTTCATTGTAGCGTGGCAGGAGACTTAAATCTTCACCTTCTCGTTCTTCAGTTTGTTTCATCTAACAACTTCTTTACATCCTCTCTTATAGAATATTTCTCACCTCTGAGACTATTTGTGCCAACCAAGACAATTAGTTCTTTTGCCTTACCTTTCTGCATCTGGATAGTGTGACTAATATCATGAATATTTTTCACCAGGGAAACACAATTCTGTTACACTTTCATTAAGTACTCCCCTGGTCACTGAATCTCCATACACAATTTTCTCCTTAACTTGTTTTTCTTGATTGTTTGCTCAGTCTCTATTATTACTTTAGACCTCCTGCTTCTTTCTCTTCTCAGCCCTGCTAATCTCTTTTCACTTCTGCAACTTTTCAATATTGTATAGCTGGTATAATAATGACTGAATCTTTTCAAACCCATAAAATATGGAGACCTATGTTATGAATAATTCAGAGGTATCTTTAAATGCTAAAATTTGATCAATGTTAAAACACATAATTTTTAAGATTTAATTTTTAGTCGTGTCAAATTTCATTCACTCCAAGAAAAGAGTGCAAATACATATTACTATGCCTTACTTACCAGTATGTTTAGAAAAGGTTACTTCAGAATCATCTGCTGCAGAAGCAGCAGCATGATAAGAAGCAAGGACAGTATCATTTGCAAGTACTGCTGGCTCTCCTTCTTCTTCTGCATCATCATCATCTATATATTCTTGAATATCCACACCTTCAATAATTTCAATATCTGAAAATAATATTAAAAAACCTTCAACATCCTAATTTATAAACTAACATAAAAACAAGTACACTGTATAATGATTCTGAATAGGCAAAGAAATTTATAATTTTTTTTAAACAAGAACTTTCCAACTCAAAACAGAAACAGATAATATAAGCTTATTCATTACAAAGATAATAAGCCAAAAGGCTATTTTACCGGCAAAATTGTTAATTAAGAGGGAGATGTTAAATCCCGTTTTATTTTATAGCCGGGTACGAAACTCGGGTCGAAATCCATCGACATTCATAGAGTTTCAATGCCGAAAATACTATCGGCGGAACCAAGTGTAAATGATCACTTGGATAGTACAACACCAGGGCAACTCCATGCAAAAGGTGGAACAAGCTCCCTCACTAACTTTAATATTCTTTCATAATGTAAAACCCAGCTTCTAAAAGATGTATATATATTGTTTTACATTATGAGAAGAGGTCACTACCCAGACCGGTTTCAACCTTTTTTGAGGTCTCATCAATGAGTAGGTAGACCTGGGTACAACACCAGGGCATGGAGTTGCCCTGGTGTTGTACTATCCAAGTGATCATTTACTTGGTTCTGCCGATAGTATTTTCGGCATTGAAACTCTATGGATGTCGATCGATTTCGACCCAAGTTTCGTACCCAGCTATAAAATAAAACGGGATTTAACATCTCCCTCTTAATTAACAATTTTGCCGGTAAAATAGCCTTTTGGTTTATTAACTTTGTAGTCAACAATATTTAACATTATATAGTACGGCACTTCGGCAATTCGATAGTAGAATATGCAAGTTTCTGTTCACTTAAAATCTTATTATTCCAGGTCTACCTACTCACTGATGAGACCTCAAAAAAGGTTGAAACCGGTCTGGGTAGTGACCTCTTCTCATAATGTAAAACAATATATATACATCTCTTAGGAGCTGGGTTTTACATTATGAAAGAATATTAAAGTTAGTGAGGGAGCTTGCTCCACCTTTGCATGGAGTTGCCCTGGTGTTGTACTATCCAACTGATCATTTACACTTGGTTCCGCCGATAGTATTTTTGGCAGTGAAACTCTATGGATGTCAATGGATTTCGACCCGAGTTTCGTACCCGGCTATAAAATAAAACGGGATTTAACATCTCCCTCTTAATTAACTTATTCATTATTTCCTAGAATATACTTGCAAGTGATATCAGGATACTACATGTGTCTTTTATGATATTTAACCACCATTTTCCTGTCAACCTTGTTCTTTCACAATTGTCTTTTATTTGTTAGGACTCCAATTTTATCAGCCATTAAGATCAGGAATTTGAGCAAATCAGGCTGAGCAAAATGAAAGATGTCATGAATGCAACATGTATATATGGCAGAATGTGAAGAGTGTGTTTGTGGAGAAACTGAACAGAAGACAAAAGAGGATATGGATATGTCAAAAGTGTGATATTCTGTTGGACCATGAATTATTAGTATATGTGAAACTGGCTGACAATGGAATGAAAGAGTGCATGATTGCAAGAGCAAATGACCATAACAGAAGCAACTGCTGATACAAATGACTATAAATCATGGAACAGAAGCAAGCACAACTACAGAAATGAAAGTAAGTATAGTTCACAAAATGAAAGAAATGATGGAAGCAAACGAATGTCAGAATGAGGAAACGAAAGAAACAAATGATACACTGACAGATAGTGTAACTGCCAGGATATGGGACTTGAATAACGAGTTGTTTAGAATGAGAAGTGAAATGAAAAATGTGTAGTGAGATGAAAAGTTTAGTGAATCAGAATGAACGAGAACAAGAATGCAAACAGTTAGAACAAAGGAAAGTGGAGAAAAATACAGGTGACAAATGACTTGAAAACAGCAATGTATGGAGATTGATTCCATTATTAGAGGTGTGGTAAATGAAAGATTCCATAAGGTGTGTTTTCCAAGAGGGAGAATTAGCAGGATAATTGATGTGTTAGATAAGAGAAGCAGATGAGCAAGATGGTGGTTGTTGGAACAAATGACTTGTAAGGACATGTAAGAATGGATATCAATAAATTGTTGAGGAGAGTGAAAGATAACAGTGTGTTGGAAGGGTGGTTGGTGTGTTACCTAGATATGATAATGGTGAGTTGAGACAAAGAGCAGGAATCATGAAAGGTATGCAGGCACAGCTGTGTGAGGAGAAGGGAACACAGTTTGTGAATCTGTGGCATGCATTTGAAGGAAAGATGGAAATGTTTATTAATAAAACACAAAGACCACAGTAATAACTTTTAATTAATAAAGGTACAAATATTTCGTACTGAAATTAACAGTACATCTTCAGTGTCACACAAACAGTTAAAAGAATGGAATACAAAGTAAACAACAGTCGGTGGATCACCAATTAACATTGTTGCCGCGTGCTAGGAGATTAATTACTAAATATTATTAAAGAATCATTTAAAGATACTTAATTTTTATTGATGATTGCATAAAATAAGTCTCCCAGATTTTTGAGAGAGAGAGAGAGAGAGAGAGACAGACAGTCATTTCGATTCCCACGTATATTCCTATCAACAAAATTTCTTATTTATTGCCATCTACAAAAGATAAACTGCCACCTCTATCTTTGGTGGGTGTTTACCAAATCCATGTGAATGCAATGTTTCTTATTTTGAACAAACAGGCCGTTCTGTGGAAAAAAGAATTAAGGAACATCAATATTATATTGAATACATGAAACCTCATAAGTCTGGTCTAGCACAACACAGCATTGACACTACTCATAATATCCAGTGGGATAAAGCTCTTCTCCTCCATAGATGCAGGTTCAAATATGAATGCCTCTTTAAAGAAAGTTGTGAAGCTATTTTACATCAGCTGATTCTAAATCGAAATGACTATCTCTCTCTCTCTCAAAAATCTGGGAGACTTTTATTTTATGCAATCATCAATAAAAATTAAGTATCTTTAAAGGATTATTTAATAATATTTAGTAATTAATCTCCTAGCACGCGGCAACAATGTTAATTGGTGATCCACCGACTGTTCTTTACTTTGTATTCCATTCTTTTAACTGTTTGTATGACACTGAAGAGTACTGTTAATTTCAGTATGAAATATTTGTACTTTTAATAATTAAAAGTTATTACTGTGGTCTTTACATGTTTTATTATTAAATATACTATGCTACAGGTACCTCTAAAGATAAGACAGAAATGGTAAAAAACAGTGATGGGTCGCATTTGGATTTCGAGCAAGTCAGTTAAACTATTGCTGTAAGGAGGAATGAGTGATGTGAGCAAGAGAGCAGAAGAAGTAAGAAGTAAAGCAACAGATCAGGAGAGCAGAACTGGTGAGGCTGAAGTTACTGTAAATGAGAACAGTAATACTGTGAGTGATAACGATAGAATGAGAATACAAGATGGACAGGGAAAGGGGGGGGTGTCAGGGTCGACATAGTATAAGGAGAGTGGATGTTGAAAGTAGTAGTGAATGTGTGTATGGGAATGGGATAGCCTAGGATGTACTGGATGTGGTTGAGTCTGAAGAGATAGATATATAGGTTAAGGTGATAAAGGCAATTTGGAATGGCTAGGTGTGGTGAAATTACAATCTATGAGTGCCATGAGTAGGATTGGTTACAGACCTAAAAGTGAATTGCCATGTTTATTTACAAATGCCTGGAGCATCAGAAATAAAGGAGATGAAACGGTTTCATTGACTGAGTTTGCACATCCAAAAATGGTTGGAATAAGCAAATATTGTTGAATAAAGATGATATCCTGATGGGAATAGAAATCCTGATGGGAAGAGTATGATGTTTTCTGTGAGGATAGAAAGGACTAAATATAAAGGTAAACTAAATATAGAAATAGACAACAGAATCAGCAAAGCTGGTATCGTGGGAAGTCAATTGAATAAATTCATATGGAATAAGAAAGAAATTAGTCGGAACACTAAATTAGCTGTATACAAGACTGTGTTCAAACCAATTTTAACTTATGGATCTGAGAGCTGGGTCAGAAGTAAAACACTTGACCAAAGACTAGAGACCGCAGATATGAGAGTCCTGAGAAAGATTAGAGGCGTGAACAGATGGCATCAATGGCAATATCATATTAAAAATGAGGATATTAGGAAAGAACTTGACATTGTCAGCATCCAGGAATGCGTTAGCAGAGCTAATCTCAGATGGTATGGTCACTTAAATAGAATGGGAGAGGAAAGATTAGCAAAACAAGTGTTCTCTGCCAGGTTGGCAGGAAAATGACCCATAGGAAGACCAAGATATAGGTGGATTGATACGGTACAAAGTGCCTTAGAAGATAGAAATATAAGATCTGGTAATGTTGGGGTCTTGACAAGTAACAGACTGATTTGGAGGAAAATTGTAGATAGGAAGTTAGTAATGATGTAATTTTTTCATGTAGTACTGTCATATCCTGTACACCCCTTGAGGGTACATGGCAGGAATTTGATGATGATAGAAAGGACAAGAAGGAAGGTGCTGTTAATGGCAGAAAGTGAATTATGTCCATGCAAAGTGGAGATGCAAGCCACAAATACTGGCAATGGTTTTGAGTCAGTATGGTGACAGGAAGAGATATTTAGTTGGATGCTGATATAGGCTACGGAATGTGGAGGATGATGATGAAGAAATGTAAAAACAACTTTGGTTAGTGAACAAGGGAAAGATGATTATTATGGATGATTTTAATTATAGCAGAATAGATTGGAATGAAGATATTGCATTTGGGAATAAGGAAAATGAATTTCTTGAGTTCTTGAGAGACAACTATCTTAGGCAGCATGTAAAGAAATGAGGATTGAGAATTTTAGATGCAAAAAATCTGGTAAACACATTCTTACACTATTATATTTACGGCTATTTGCCTGATTCTGTTTAGGAGTGCCCCAGTTTAAATGCCATTGGCTCTTTTCTCACAGATTCTTAGGGCATTGCAGATGTATATTTATCAATAAATATATGTTACATAGAGGACAAGAAATTTGCACATACCTTTTTCTGGGTGTTTTGGCTCTTCTTTCGCATTGTCGAAACTACTGTGTGTGGGGGGGGGGGGGGGAGTTTTGGCAAGTGGGAGAATTGAAATACAAATGGAAAAAACCCAGGTTTTTTGAATGACATATATATACATATATATTATAACGGATGGGCGAAGCGTTTTCTTATATTTATATGAGGTGGGAAAGGGTGAAAGGGGTTGAAAATAGCAACTGATTTTTAGAGGAGGGGGAGAAGGGGTTTGACGGGGGGGGTGCGGTCCGTTTCGACTATTCTTGGTCGTCGTCTGAACACATGGAGGAAGTGGATGCTATGTCAGGTCAGGTAGGTGCTTTTGCTTTTGAAGTGTTTGTGTTATCGCCTATTGGTCGGGGTTGTGACCTCAATTTTATGTTGTGAAGCTTCCAAACCTCGGAGATTATGTAGGGCCTGTGTACGTTGATAGAGTCCAGTCACACTTCATGGCTATTGTTTCCGATATTCTAAGCATTGTTTCATTGTCTTGTCTGTCTACTATGATGGCCTTGTCGATCTGCGGGGTATGTTTTTGTTCAAGGGCGTGGACAGCTATTTCCGTTTTTCCTGTGCTTTAGATTTGATTTTTCTTTTTGATGTTGCGTTTTTTAGTATTTAAATGTTCTGGAATAGGGATGTTACAATCGCAGAAGTGTTCTTGTAGTCTTGGCCATAAAGATCCCCTGTGTAGGTGATATCACAGTCTTTTTGGCAGGGAAATTTATAGACTACGTTGTGGTGTTCAAATATTTATTTTTGTGTCTGAGATTGAGTGGGTTTTAGGAAATTTGCCAATTTTTGGTTTGTGGTGAATACCAGTTTGTAGTCGGTATGTTTGAAGATGTATTTGTAGGCTTTGTATGTGTTTTGGGTGTACGGTAGTTTGATCATTTTTTGTGTAGGGAAGTTTATTTTGGTACTTGGGTTGTTTTGGCAGTTTTTGGCAGTCTTGTTTGCGTAACTTATTAGTTGTGTAGGATAGTTGCGATTTTCGAAGATCTGTGTTAGATTTTTATTTCTGCGTTTAGATTACTCTGATTGGTTGAAAATTTGTACGCATTTATGAATTGTGATAAGATGACCAATTTTTTAACGGAATATGGATGGTGAGTGGAAATGGAAGTAGTTTCTGATATATGAGGGTTTGTGGTATACTTTCGTGGCTATTTTGTTGTTTGTTCTGGTTAGTGTCAAGTTTAAGAAATTGATGGATTTGTTCTGTTCAGTTTCTATGGTGAATTTTAGTCTGTTGCTGTAACTGTTTAGGGACGCTTTTAAGGTGGTGACGTGTGTGTGGGATTTCCAATGCACAGAATATCGTCCATGTATCTGCCATAAAATGTGATGCCGGGGGGGGGGGGG
Organism: Typopeltis vanoorti; assembly: GCF_054136105.1. NCBI lineage: Eukaryota > Metazoa > Arthropoda > Arachnida > Uropygi > Thelyphonidae > Typopeltis > Typopeltis vanoorti. Next base: position 118,634,293 of record NC_143555.1, on the reverse strand, counting down.
GAGTAGGAGTGATTCTATGTGTGCTAGGAATAGTTCCACTAGTTGTCAGCTGATGTTTTCGCCCATGGGAAGTCCGAAGATTTGAATGTACATGTGTTGTTGTTGAACTTGAAGAAGTTTACCGAGATTATTAGTTTTATTAGGTTAATAATGTCATTGGGTGTTAGTTTAGTATGAGAGTGTAGGGTGGGGTCTTCTGTGAGTAGTGTGTGTACGATGTCTAAAGTTCTGGGGACATCCACGTTGGTGTATAAGGAGGCCGCATCCAATGAAGTGAGGCTGTCTTCTTTGGATAGGGTTAGGTTTTTTATTTTTATTTTTTGAAAAGGTCATCCAAGTTTTTTATCATGAAGTTAGATGCTGTAATTAATGGTTTTAGAAGTTTCACTATGAATTTCAATAAAGGAGCTGTAGTGTTGTTTTTGTAGGATCTTTTGGCCTCGTCGGGTACCCGTCTTTGTGGATTTTTATTTGTCCGAACATACGAGGGATGCGTGTGGTGCGGGGGTTGTGTTTTTCATTGTGGTTTTGTCTATTTTGTCTTCGTTTCTTAGGGTGTGTATGGTACTGTTGATTTGTTCAATGAGGTCAGGGGGAGGGGGTCAATTTGGATTTTTTGGAAGGTGTGTTAGTCAGTTGAGATAGCTTTATTTTGTTGTGGTAATCAGTTAGGTTTGTGATGACTACTGTATCCCCTTTGTCAGCTTTATTGATAATAATGTTCGGGTTTCTTTTTAGGGATAATAGGGCTTTTTGTAAGTTGAGGGCGATGTTTGGTTTTATTATTTTACTGTTTATGATGTTGTTAATTTTGTGGAATATTGTTTCTTTGTTAGGGTCATACTCTAATTTCGCTTGTATTTCGGTAATGATGTCTCTGTTTTGTATGTATTTTGGGGATACGCCAAAGTTTAGTTCTTTGTTCAGGATAGTGATTTCGTCGGGTGTGAGGTTGTGGTGAGAGAGATTGATGATGGAATTGTTTTTTGTGGGTTTTAAGGCAGTAATATCCAAAGGGTTGGAAGCAGCGTGACTGTTGTATTGGGTGTTTGTTAGTGCGTACCATTTCTTTGCGTGTCGAGCATCTAATAATACCGTGTAGTCGTTGATGTGAGATTGGGTATTATCCCAAAAAACTTCCCATTCGTTTAGGGTCAGCAGCGTTTTCAATCTGTTTTTTTTTTTATTTTGTGAATGTATGAATATGCCTGTTGCTTCTTTTTAAATCTGTTGTTTAAAAAGAAGCGACAGTTTAAAAAGAAGCAACAGAAGCAACAAAAATTTGCTACCGGGAAGCCCGGTAGCAAATTTTTTTGCTTCCGCGAATCGTGCTGTTGCCGCGTGCTGCGAATTTTGGTGTGATGTTGTGATCTTTTCAAAAATAAAAATAAAAAACCTAACCCTATCCAAAGAAGACACCCTCACTTCATTGGATGTGGCCTCCTTATACACAATGTGGATGTCCTCAGAACTTTAGACATTGTACACACACTACTCACAGAAGACCACACCCTACACTCTCGTACTAAACTAACACCCAATGACATTAATAACCTAATAAAACTAATAATCTCGGCAAAACTTCTTCAAGTTCAACAACAACATGTACATTCAAATCTTCGGACTTCCCACGGGCGAAAACATCAGCTGACAACTAGCGGAACTATTCCTAGCACACATAGAATCACTCCCCCCCCCCCCCCCCCCGGCATCACATTTTATGGCAGATACGTGGACGATATTCTGTGCATTGGAAATCCCACACACACGTCACCACCTTAAAAGCGTACCTAAACAGTTACAGCAACAGACTAAAATTCACCATAGAAACCGAACAGAACAAATCCATCAATTTCTTAAACTTGACACTAACCAGAACAAACAACAAAATAGCCACGAAAGTATACCACAAACCTTCACATATCGGAAACTATCTCCATTTCCACTCATACAATCCATATTCCGTTAAAAAATCGGTCATCTTATCACAATTCATAAATGCGTACAAATTTTCAACCAATCAGAGTAATCTAAATGCAGAAATAAAAAAACTAACACAGATCTTCGAAAATCGCAACTATCCTACACAACTAATAAATTACGCAAACAAGACTGCCAAAAACTGCCAAAACAACCCAAGTACCAAAATAAACTTCCCTACACAAAAAATGATCAAACTACCGTACACCCAAAACACATACAAAGCCTACAAATACATCTTCAAACATACCGACTACAAACTGGTATTCACCACAAACCAAAAATTGGCAAATTTCCTAAAACCCACTCAATCTCAGACACAAAAAGAAATATTTGAACACTACAACGTAGTCTATAAATTTCCCTGCCAAAAAGACTGTGATATCACCTACACAGGGGATCTTTATGGGCAAGACTACAAGAACACTTCTGCGATTGTAACATCCCTATTCCAGAACATTTAAATACTAAAAAACGCAACATCAAAAAGAAAAATCGAATCTAAAGCACAGGAAAAACGGAAATAGCTGTCCACGCCCTGGAACAAAAACATACCTCGCAGATCGACAAGGCCATCATAGTAGACAGACAAGACAATGAAACAATGCTTAGAATATCGGAAACAATAGCCATGAAGTGTGACTGGACTCTATCAATGTACACAGGCCCTACATAATCTCCAAGGTTTGGAAGCTTCACAACATAAAATTGAGGTCACAACCCCGACCAATAGGCAATAACACAAACACTTCAAAAGCACCTACCCGACCTGACATAGCATCCACTTCCTCCATGTGTGTTCAGACGACGACCAAGAATAGTCGAAACGGACCGCACCCCGTCAACCCCCTTCTCCTTCCCCCCCAAAAAATCAGTTGCTATTTTCAACCCCTTTCACCCTTTCCCACCTGATATAAATATAAGAAAACGCTCCGCCCATCCGTTATAATATATATGTATATATATGTCATTCAAAAAACCCGGGTTTTTTCCATTTGTATTTCAATTCTTGCCAAAACTCCCCCCCAACCACACACACACACAGAGTAGTTTGGACAACGCGAAAGAAGAAGAGCCATAACACCCAGAAAAAAAAAAGGTAAGTGCAAATTTCTTGTCCTCTATGCAACATATATTTATTGATAAATATACATCTGCAATGCCCTAAGAATCCATGAGAAAAGAGCCAATGGCGTTTACACTAGGGCACTCCTAAACAGAATCAGGCAAATAGCCGTAAATATAATAGTTTATTAAGAGGAGTAACATGGGAGTTTTCCCAGAAATAATATCCATACGTTCTTACACAATTTCCATAGATAGCTCCTGATTCTCTATTTGTCATATACTGAAAATTTTCACTTGCATAAAACCCCTTTAATATTTTAAAAGTTTCTATCATGGCCCCCTGTTTTCCACCTATCAACTAAATTTTATACCCACAAACCTTCAACTTATCCTCATAGGGAATATTCCACAGACCTGTCACCACCTTGGTCACTCATCTCTGAATCCTCTCTCTACCACTTCCTAGTCCCCCAGAAGTTCCTAGTTCCTAGAAGTCCAGCTGACCAAATCTGTGCACAGTAGTCAAGATGTGGCCAAATCATAGCCTTATAAAGAGGGATAATAACTTCTCTATATTTACTTGTTAGCATGTTTTTCTTCTTTCCCTATGTCACTGACATATAAATTAAAGAGTAGTGGCACTAGTGCCAAACTCTGAGGTACTCCTCTAGTTACCATCATTCTCCTAGATTCTCCCTCACCATATTGTACTCTCTGGTATCTGTCTATAAGACACTCACTATCCATGCTATTAGCCTTATATCCATTCCCATTTGCTCCAGCTTTTGTAATAATTTTCCATGAGGTACTCTGTCAAATGCCTTGGAAAATTCGAGCAGTATCAAAATTGGATAAAGGTAATGGTGAAGCCATTACCTTTATCCAATTCTGCTGTCACTTTATTATAAAATATGAATAAGTTACCAAGACAGGACCTACCCTTTACAAAGCCATGCTGACCACTATAGAGTATCGCATCCCTATCCACCCACTGTTGTATTTTGCCTTTCACCAACTTTTCCAATACTTTAACATCCACTCCTGATATATTATCATTGTAGTTTGCTACCTCTGTCTTGGAGCAGGATATTTAATAAGATAAATATGTGAATGTATTCTGAAGGTCAAAAGACTGAATAAGATTGGTGTCAAATGGACAAATAAAGGAATTCAGCATGAAATTTGGAAAAAGAGGATACTGTGGATGAAAAAAGATAGCAATCAATTGCATGAGGAGTATAAAGAGCAGGCCAGGAAGGTGACTCATTAAGAATAGTAAAACTACAGTATGAGCAGAAATTAGCAAATCAAGCGTAGAAAAATCCTAGAGAGTTTTGCAGATATATGGCAAAGGAAGAATGATTATGGTAAGATGATCCTAATGGATGAAAATGCTAGAATGGTAACTGCTTCAGAAGACATCATTGACATATTCAGTGAACAATTTATAAGGGTTCATCCTCAATCAGGATGAAATCACATAAAAACTTAAGTGTGGAGGACACAGGAGAGGATGGCTTAATTATGAGCAAGCAGGAGGTATATGAGGTAATTAAGCTTGATGTGAATGAGGCGATAAGATTTGATGATATATCACCACATGTCTTAAGGGAATATTCCAGGGAACTGGAACAGTTCCAAGGTTGTAAGAGAGTGGAAAGAAGTGGAATTGTTCCACTGCATAAAGGTGGTGATAAGGCTGTAGCTACAAATTATAGGCCAATCTCTGTATCTGGAGTTGTGGTTAAGGTACTGGAGAGATTGGTGAAGTCTAGAATATAAAAATGGGTTGATAATAGCAGCAATATCTGTGGCGGTCACAGCATGGGTTTGTTAGAGGGAGATCATGTTTAGCTAACTTACTCATGTACTACAACAAGGTGACAAATGTCTTAGACAAAGGAGATACATATACAGTGGTGCAATATTTAGATTCTGCAAAAGCTTTTGATACTGCCACATGACAAGCTGTTAAATAAATTGAAACAGATGGGATTGGATAATAGACTTCTGAGTTGGATCAGAAACTAGCTGTCAGATAGGTATCAGAAAGTTGTATCTAGGGGTGCAATATCCTGAAAGAGGAAATTCACTAGTGGTGTGCTGCAGAGGGGGGGGGGGTCTGTATGGAGTAATTGTTCTTCAATTTATATATTAATGATATTCAGTTTAACTGGTGATGTTTAGCTGTTTGCAGAATGAGGCAAAATTGGGGAGAGCAATCCAGAGTCAAGATGTTATGGCCTTACAGGAGGACTTAAATAGATTGTATGAATGAACAGGTGAGTGGAACTGTTCAATGTTGTTTAATTTGCAAAAGTGTAGTTTTTTGAAATTCAGTAAGTAATGATGGGATGCAAAGTACACACTCAGTGAGGAAACCTTAAAGAAGGTAAAGGAGATGAGAGATCTGTGATTATGGACAAGGACATGAAATTCAGGGACTACACTGCACAAGTTGTGAAGTCATCACATTAGAAAATGGCAATGATGGGGAGGACCTTGACATGTAGAAATAAAGAGGTTATGTTGGAAGTTTTTCCACCTGGTTATACTACAAATTAAATATACCAAGAAATTATATATTTGGTTTAATCCTTTATCCAAGTGTAAGCAAATAAAGTTTGCACCTAAAGTATTTTCAGGACTGGTGCAACTTGTATATAGAAGCTAATGACTTCACATCACTTGCTTAGTATCCCATAATGCAAAGCATATATCCTTGCAGACATGTATAATGCTATGCATTATGGGAACAGTCACTACCTACAGTCAGCATTCTTCGCATAACATCTCAGCAGTTGTTGCTGCTGCTTTCTTTTGCTACTGCATTCTTAATATAACAGCAGCAATTTTTTGGGTAACCCTTACAATTTTTGCAATGTGTCTCCTGAACTGCAGTTCCCTATCTACCAGGATGCCCAGATCTCTTGCTTCCTCCACCTCCTGAAATCCTTCCAACATGATAAACCTCACGTAAAGACAGAAGTCTTCTCTGGCCAAAATGCATAACTTTACACTTAGCAATATTGAAATGACATCCCCATTCTTCATCACAGAGCACCAACCTATTCAAATCCTCGTGTAACCACAACACATCAGAATTTCCTGACATTACTCTTTCTAATTCAGCACCATCAGCAAACAACTGAATATCTCCTTTCACACTGTGAACCATATCGCTGATATATAAATTATAAACAGCAGTTGTTCCAGAACACAACCCTCTGGCAGCCAACTCACCTTCATCCACAACTCAATGGCTCCTATTAGTCAACTAGCCTTGTAACCAAGCTACCAAATGGCTATCCAACTCCATCCTTCTCAATTTCAACAGTAGTTTATCATGTGGTACTCAATCAAATGCTTAAGCAAAATCCAAATAAATCACTGTATAAGCATCTTCCTATCCAATAATCTAATCATCCTATTATAAAATGTAACCAAGTTACTAAAGAACGACCTCCCCTTAACAAGCCCTTGCTGTTCACTCGAAAGCTTTCCATTCTCATCAATCCACATCTGTATTCTGTCTCTAACGATCCTTTTTAACACCTTCAACACTACAGTGTCGAAGGTGTTAAAAAGGTGTTAAATACACGCTGGCCTATAGTTTGACACTATTGACTTGAATTCTCCCTTATATTAGCACTATTTTTCCTTTTTACTCTTCTTGGACTGTACCTGTTGCCAGACTTCTATTGATCAACCACGTCAAGAGTAGGGTACAGCCAGCTCTTTTGCACATTCCCTTAACATTCTTGATGATATGCCACAGACTTATTAGCATCAAGGTTATTTAAAATTCTAAACACTTCCCATTGTCAGTTGTCATTCTTCCTTTCTATTGCTATTCAACACTATTCTTAGCCCCTACTCCTACATGAAATACACCAACAAAATACTCGTTAAACATTTCCACCATATCTTCAGCAGATTTGACTCTTGTTCCATCTACAGCAACTAAAGAAATTTTAAAAACTGGTCATACTAACATATTGTTTCGTAAGTAGATATTTACATTGACATGCTGTAACATGACAAAACAGAACACAAATTTTTTTTTTTTTTAGAATATCCCAATAGCAGGAATTAATGAATGTGTGTGTGTGCTCACTCACACACCCACATCAAATTTTGCATTAAGCTTCGCAAAAAAGCCATAAAAACTTATCACATGCTTAAAGCAGCTTTTGGAAATAATGCCTTAAGCTGCTCAAAGACATTTAAGTGGTTCAAAAGGTATAAAGATGGTCGAATTTCGAATGAAGATGACCCTTGTTCTGGACAACCATTGACACCTGCACACAATTTGGTAGCTTGTGTTAGCAAAACGGTCATCAACAATCAGTGAATTACTGATCAAGAACTGGCCTGTGAAACAGGAATCTCATTTGGATCCTGCCATCAAATTCTGATGGAATATTTGGAAGTGAGGAGAATTGTAGCAAAGTTTGTGCCATGACCTCTCGCTCAGGCTCATTGAGTTTCGGTTTGTCAATGAGCCTGAGCGAGAGGTCATGGCAAAGATTGTGTTGCTCTGGATCCATATTACATCAGGAGAATCATCACAGATGACAAGACATTGGCTACAATACAGAGACAAAGGCTCAGTCATCTCATGCCACCAGCTTATTCAGATCTTTCAACCTATGAGTTTCTGGCTCAAAAGAACATAATAGTCAATACCTCAACCCATCCTATTCATTAGATTTTGCCCTTTTTATATGAGATTGATAACCAGCAAATGGGCTGATAAACTATCTTACTACAGTATCCTCAAATTGGGAAAGGGTTTTGGGTCTTGGCAATATGCCTGGCATGCCCTTGATGCATGTATAAAGGTCTACAGTATTACATTACCCAAAGAACATGCTCTACAGAACAAACATAGACCTCAAGCAAGATTGTGGTTTTTCATTGGACAATGAAAACAATGCAAGTCTCTCCTGGTCCAATAAAACACAGTCTGGTTGGCACATCCTCTGACTAGGGAAAATATGTACTAGCATACATTCCCAACTTTCATGAATAGGCTGTTTTTAATGTTGTTTTACATGACTTCTGACTATGGACTAGGAAAACTTATGAAATGATGAATAGGACATGCATGATGACTTGGATAAGTGTACTCAGGTATGATGATCTCAGTACAGAACTGTGGTTTCAGAAATAACTAAAGCAATATGTGCTAATAAGTGGCTGTATTAGTGCAGTTACATGCTAATAATATTAGGGTAGCTTGATGGGTTGTAATGAACAGTTTGGTGGATAGGAAGAAAAAATCACAGATGTTAAAGTTAGTAAGAAGATTTGACTAAGTAAACACAAAGATATCATCCATACAGTGGAAGGAAATCAAGAGAGTGAAAGTGGGATATACCTAGAAGATATGATAAGGAAGTGAAATGTAAATCATGTTTCAGAAGCAGCTGTAGGCAAGTGGAATGCATTACCAAATGGTGAGAGTGGAAAAAGTGAATATGTTTATGACAAGAGTCAACAGATATGTTGGCAATTGGGGCAGGCTTGATGCAATGGTTCTTTTGACCTTATGAAAGATTGCTAATATTTTGCAAATATTCCAGAAAGAAAATTCTGGATTTTATCAAGTTTATTCAATTAAAGGTCACCCACTTGGTAAGGATTAGTAATAATAAAGTCCAAAGAGAGAATGAACTGAAGCTTCCACTGTTAATAATCTAGTATAATAAAGGCTTAGTGTGTGATGGTGTTTAATAGATCCTTTATTCTTGTTCTTCCCTTCAGGTATTAGGCCTGGTGGCCTGTTACGGAGCTATCTTTAATCTTTCTAAGCCTTACCTGTCCCGAGGATAAGGTGGCTAGCCCTATGCCTCCCGGTGTGTGTGTGTCCTATGTCTGTAGCTGCGTGTGTTCATGGGGCTGGTTTGCCTGCTTGCAGGAGAAAAAAAAACTGATAAACTTATGAAATGATGAATAGGACATGATGAATAGGACGATGACTTGGACAAGTGTACTCAGATATAATGATCTCAGTACGGATCTGTGGTTTCAGAAATAACTACAGCACGTGCTAATAAGAAAAACCGTGCAGTCCAAGACCAGCTAACTTGGCTATGTCTGAGAAAGATCCTTCAGCTCCTCACGTCGATGACAGGAATCAAACCCAGGACACTCCTTTCCCGGGCATATGGTTGCGAAGCACATATCCACTCGGCTAACTGTACAGACAGATCCTTTATTAAAATTGAAAATGTATACATAAAATCCTTTCCAGAAGTATATCAGAAAACAAATTAATTTTTGTTAACATTTTTAAGATTTTCTAATTTTAAAGTAAAATGCATTAGCTACTTACCATCCTCAGTTAACTCATCACTCTCAGCTTCTGAAGGTGGCGGTGGTGTATTGTTAAGCATGATGATCTTCAAAATAAAAATAGCCAGAATCAAACATTTTTTTTCAGCTGAAGTTCATATCACTATATTTCTAATATTATTCAATTAAAAGTCATCCACTTGGTAAGCATTAATACAATAATAAAGTCATACAGACATCCAAAATTATACCAAATGTAACTAGGTGGGGGGGGGGGGGGGTCAAAAGCCAATCAATCCCTAGGACAAAGACTGGCAGTCCATCTTAGATGTGATCTTAGATCCAGCTTAGATCAACATATTTCACATGAAATATACATTACCTTATGAAAAAGTATAGATGGTAAGTGCATCTCCCTTCCCTACAGTCCTAACTTTAAAAGAATCATTTCATGGGAAATACTTCAGTACCAATAATGGGGTTTCTGCTGAAATAATCCCCAGATAACATACAAATCAACAAAACATTTGCTAATAGGAATATGTCTTAAATGTTGCAAATAAAGGCAGAATGGAGACAAATAGCCTGTAAATGTATTTTGTCCAGTAAATGTTTGATTTAACAACAGGAGTACAGTGTGCAGAATTTCTGAAATATCCCTCACATTCAACTTAATTATAAAATTAAAAAAATAAAAAAGACACTCATTTCCATATTTGGAAAATAAAGTCGGAGCTTTATTTTCCAAGTCTTGTGGCAGTAGTCATACTGCATCTTCCAACCCCCAATGTCATTGCATTTGTCTAAAAATGATCCCCAGAATATAAAAAACAACCCATATCATATAGAATAAAAGCCAAAAGGCTATTTTTCTGGCAACCTTAATAATAATGAAGGGGATAAAAATCCTTTGCTGTTTATCTGCCAGTAAGCGAAACTCTAAGAACTAGGACTAAGATCTATGAGTTTCATACTGAAAAACTATCGGCAAATCCAAGTGTAAGTAGCCACTTGGTAGTACAACACCAAGGCAACTCGTATCAAAGGTGGGACAAGCTCCCTTACTATCCTTGATATTTTCTCATAATGTAATTCCCCAGCAGAAATATATGACATAATCAAGAAATTAAAGAACAAGAAGGCACCTGGTCCAGACGGCATCACCAACAAAATAATCAAGTTGCTACCTTGAATAGCCATTGTGCACCTAACCAATATAATCAACTCCATCCTCCGTTTCAAACATTTTCCTTCCAGCTGGAAAGTGGCAGATATAATCCCAATCCATAAACCAGGAAAAGATCCATGCTTACCTCAAAATTATCGGCCCATCAGCTTCATCTCAAACTTGGGTAAGATCGCAGAAAAAGTTATACTCACCAGACTCCAAAACCTCTGTACACAACCTAAACATTCTCCCTAAAGAACAGTTTGGATTCCGCCAGTACCATAGCACCACCCAACAGATACACAGATTAGTAGAATATATCTCCACAGGATATAACTGGCACCAATGCACGGGTGCTGTCTTCCTTGACATAGCCAATGCATTTGATAAAATCTGGCATTATGGACTGCTACATAAAATGATCTCAGCTGGAATACCACTGGAAATGGTACAACTAATTAAATCGTACCTTTCCGACAGGCATATGCAAATCAAGATCAAAGGCACAGTATCAGCCCAGAAACGTCTCACGGCTGGAGTCCCACAAGGATCATTACTAGCTCCAATTCTGTTTTCCATATACATGGCTGATATCCCACACAATCCATTGTCATCCATCCTGGCCCTGTATGCAGATGATACAGCGGTATTAACCAGATCTCTAAAACCACACACAGCCATCAATAAACTACAAGAAAACATACTACAGATTGAGAAGTGGTTCTCTAAATGGAGACTACAAGTAAACCCCCAGAAGAGCATAGCCATACTATTCACCAGAAGACTGATGCTTCCCAAAGAGGACATCCTCCTTTTCAACACAAAAATCCCCTGGAAAACAGAAGTCAAATATCTTGGCATAATACTAGACAAAAGGCTAACTTTCAATTCTCATATCAAGGCTCTCTGTGCAAAGGCATCAAAAGCCATTGCTCAACTCTATCCCCTGATCAACAGGACCAGTAAACTAAACCCCAGAATCAAACTGCTTATCTACAAACTGATGATCCGCCCTATACTCACTTATGCTTCTCCAGCCTGGAGTCATACCACTGATAATAACATTCTCAAATTACAACGAGTACAGAATAAATGCCTTCGTATGATCCTAAGCATCCCATGGTTCATTAGAACTGTGCAGCTCCATCGAGACATAGATGTCCCCTACATATACACTTTTCTGCAAACTACAGCAACAAAGTTCTTCAAAAAAGCATCGGCACACCCCAATGAACTGGTTCGACTAGCTACGAACTACGATGCCACAGACTGCTTCAAATACAAAAGACCCAAAGCCATACTAATCCTCCCCCCGCCTCTGATATTTAACCTCCAAGCCCGCCCAGGGCGAGCAATTAGCTTACAAACATTACCACTCACTGTTTCCATGCCAGATAGCAGGGAACATGAAAAGCGCTTTGCTTCACCCTTAGAAGAAATGTTAATCGTTAATCCTTGTTATCTTCCAGGTCTACCTACTCACTGATGAGACCTCATAAAAGGTTGAAACCAGTCTGGGTAGTGACCTCTCCTCATAATGTAATTACAGTATTACATCCCCTAGGGGCTGTGTTTTTACATTATGAGAAAATATCAAGGATAGTGAGGGAGCTTGCACCACCTTTGATACAAGTTGCTTTGGTGTTGTACTACCAAGTGGTTACTTACACTTGGATTTGCCGATAGTTTTTTGGTATGAAACTCATAGATCTTAGTCCTAGTTCTTAGAGTTTCGCTTACTGGCAGATAAACATCAAAGGATCTGTATCCACCTTCATTAACCCAAATCATAGTTTCACCTCTCTGCATACTTCCTTCTCTCATGCATGCTCCTTTCTATTCCTTTGTCTGAAATTTCCCAAAAAAACATTCTGCAACACAGATAAACTGGCCAGAATATCATTATTATTATATAATATCTCCAAGGAGTCTGGAGACTTATTGAGGGAAATCCAAACTAACTACCTCTCCTTAAACTCATTCACTTTCAGGGAATTCCCAACTAATTCTGGAAATCTATTCCACTCACCACTCTCCTTAAAAAAGTCCCTAGCCTCATCAATTTCCTGCAATCCAGTACCATCAACATAATACACCATATGCAACCTTTTCAAACCTGAAGTGCATAACCTTATGTTTTGCAACATTAAATTGACAACCATTATCCTTTGCCCACAATGCCAATTTAAATTATCCTGCAGGATATATGCATCACCTATATTAATTGGTCTAGTTTTGCATCATCAGCAAACAACTGAATATCCAATCTTAAATCTTTCCCTATATCACTGATATACAAATTAAATTGTAGTGGCCTAGTACAGAATCCTGAGGTATTCCACTAGTCACCCCTTATTCTCCCAGATTCCACTCCACCATATACTATCCTGTGTGTCTGTCTGTCAGCCACCCCTGCCCATCCATCCATGCTCCATTCCCCCTTTGCTCCGACTTCTGTAATAGTTTTCCATGTGGTATTTTATCAAATAGCTTTGCAAAGTCCAGCAATGTCATGGTGCAGCCATTTCTTTTATCCAATTCTGTTGTCACTTTATTATAAAATGTCAATATATTACTAAGACAGGACCTACCCCTTTACAAAGCCATGCAGCCCACTACAGCGTATCGCATCCCTATCCACCCAATGCTGAATTTTACCTTTAACCAACTTTTGCAATACTTTAATAACCACCTGTGATATATTAATTAGTTTGCTACCTCTACTTTGGAGCCACCTTTATGCAATGGAACTATCTTACCTAATTTCCACTCCCCTGGAACCCTGTCAGAACTGAGACTTGAATTTAAAAACTTCATCAGAGGCTGCCAATCTCTTGTGCATGGACTGACATACAATCCAGTCCCATTGCTGTGTTCACATTCATATTTTTCAATATGCTGATCACCTCCTCTTCATTTACTTCAATTCTGATATGCGTCTCTGTCACATCAGCAACTGCAAAATCTCTATCTAGATGATACACCTCTGCAAAATGATCACTCTCTCACTCAGCAACTCAACTATTTCTTTTGCCTCTATCACACCCTCCCCTCCTACCATGAGCACTGTTTAAAGTCATCCTACCATAATCGTTTTTCTTTTTAATTGCTACATAAAAAAAAAACTCTGAGGTTTACTTTGGTCTGTTTAGCTAATTTTCTCTCATAATCTGATTTGCCTTTCTTACCACTTTGTACTGCTCTGAGTATGCTGATCACCTTTTTCTTAATATTACCTCCACAGCTGTTGATACTGCTCTCAAAAAATCTCTTACCACTTCCATGCTATATCGACATTTTTTTCTTTGTAGCTTCTCAAACCAACAGTGGCTTAGTGATAGTGTCTTTGGCCATAATTCAAAACAACTCAACCCAATTCGTCGGAATTGTCCAATCCAAAGTAAGATACCATCCTCTCTATCTAGTCTGCTTTATAATGGTTTAATTCAGTGCTTGGGAATGTTGCCAAGAGATAACAGCTATCAACAAATGGTATAAAAAATAAAAAAATGTGTACAGTAATTCTGATTAGTTATTTTAATGTTCTGTGTGCACTACCTTACCATTGCAGAGTTTGCTCTCACTGAAAAATTTTAAGAACTCCATCAATGAAGTTCAACATCTTTAGATGTCAATTTTGCATCTAAAGTAAAATATGTTCTTTATATCATTCACAAAAGAAATGACAAAAGCTCCTGTTTTTAAGATGTGAGGAGTAGCTTTTTTGCATCAAATCCCACTATGTTCATGATGTTTGTTGTGATTTTATAGTATAAGATCATTGCACAATTTATCAGAAGCCTGAGGTGCACTGAAAAATAATTTCATGTTTGGTCTCTAGAGTACATTTTCTAACAAAGTAAATAAATAAAATAATAAAAAATTTCTAGGCTTGACCATAGTACTGATGTACTTTAGTTTACAATCTTTCATGGGAGGAAGACAAAAAAATTAACTTAGGAATCTGATAGTTGGATTAGAAATAAAAAAATTAACCAAAGACTACAGTCCATATATATGAGAGAGTGAGAAAAATTAGGGAATGAACAGATGAATCATATTAAAAATGAAGATATTAGGAATTCCCTTCTATTTAAGTGACCTTAGATTAGCAAAGCTAATCTAAGGTCACTTAAATAGAAGGGAATTCCTAATATCTTTTGTCACTTAGATTAGCTTTGCTAATCTAAGGTCACTTGAATGTGATTTGAAAAGGTAATTTGACAATGGAGTTCTGAGAACACACACTAATCAGATTTAAAATTGTTGATAGGAAGTTAGTAATGATATAAACTTAATCACAAGATATTATCATAATATCCTGTTCACCTCATGAGGTACATAACAGTTGCACAAAATTATTATTTTGTGCAACTCATTTTTTACAACTTTATGTAATTCTGCCATTAGTTCAAGTACTATAATTTCACCAAAACCCACTACAATCTGGAAACACTCATTCAGACTACTAATCTTTTAGAAAATAGTATAATACTGTATTTATAGATTTTTAATTTTTTTTTTTTTTTTTTAAATCCTATATTTCTAAATGACTGTATAAATAGTCTTTCAGAAATATAGGATAATCAATTTCTGAAAATATGGAAAAATTTTATAGCCATAAAAGTTACACAGCCTCTGCACTATAGTAAAAAAGGATGATGTGGCATACACCCTTTGATTGGAAAAGACCTGCATTTGAATTGCACTGCAACATGAGAACAACCTTGATAAAACTTCTTCATATGAAGATGAGTTAGCTAGTCTCCTTTGAGGACAGCAAGGATTTTTCCTCCTATAAAACAAGCAAATCAGCTGAAAAAAATGCAATTAACAGACAAAAGTATATTTCATGGATAAGAAGGCAGCTGGGAAAATTCAGAAGTGGAGTCAGAGTTGCTTCACAATTTCTGGAATGACTCCAAGAAAGTTCTACATAAGAGATCCTAGAGCCATTACATCAGATATATCAGATGGAAGATTATAGTCTGTAAAGCATTGTATTTACAACATTTTTTTTAATGTTATTATTTACCTATCTCCCATAGTTAAATTTTTCTATCAAGGCACACCAAAAGAAAATTCTTTGATTTTCAGAAGAACTGAACAAATTTTGTAGGGGGAAAGGGACTCAAATTCTCTCCCTTTTCTCTATTTTTTTTTTTAAATAAATAAAACTAGTCTATAGTACATCAGTAATTGGTACTGTAAGATGGGCTAAAAGTTACATACTAGAAACCATTATTATTATTATTATGGGCAACTCCAAGGAGTCCTTAGACTCATCGAGGAAGGCCTTAAACATCATATCAAGAAAAACTATTCAGCATTCGCACAGTATCTATCACAGTCATGGCACCCACAACAAACTCTGGCAGCTTATTTCATTCATTCACCACTCTCCAAGTAAAAAACCTAGTTCTAACACCCTTACTAACTACACTCTTGCTCAGTTTCCATGGATGACCCCTAGTTCTCCCATCACCAGACCTGCTCTGAAAAATTTTCTCTGAATTAATCTTGTAAAAACCCTTCAGTAATTTGAATGTCTCAATCATATCACCCCTTTTCTACCTATCAACCAATTTCTATAACCCACAGATCTTCAATCTGTTCTCGTAAGGTTCATTCCATAGACCAGCTATCATCTATATATAAGCCATATATGACATTGTTTACAAGCCACTTCAGGCTCCAATAAGCAGGATGGTAGACTCACAACTAGAAATGAAATTTATCAATACCCACCTAAAGAGATTCATGAAACATTCATGCTCACACTGGAATTCAAAACCACAACCTGTTTGCTCGAGGACACTAATCACTCAGCCAACTAGGCTAGTAAATATAGATAAAAACATACTACTCACCCTCTCTCTCTCTCTGTGAATGAGATAGACATCACTACTGCGTAGGTTGGAGAGAGAACACCACTTGATAACTGAACTCAAAAGGTTACCTGGAATTACAGCTAGAATTAAGACTCTGTGGTTAGCATTTAACATCTGTTAATTGTATGTGTTCTCACCAATATGTCAGTTTTGCAGGATAAAGAAACTGAGTATTCAGGTAAAAAAAACCTCCCATCCCTCTAGTTCAATAAGTTGAAGAGCCTTTATAAAGGTTTCTCATCTTAGATAGGAATAAAGACAGCGTGCGTAGATGAACACGAGTTAGTGGTGGTACGAGAGCCGGCTGCGAGTTAGCAGTGGTGAGCAGTAAGACAACTGATGTGCAAGGTAGTGAAAATAAGATTTGCATAAATGGCACCGAAAAACTAATTCAAGATATGAAAGTGGATTGGCAAAGATGAGGCAAGAGATTAAACATATGAGGAATGAAGTGAGAACAATTACAGATTTGCATGGGAATGTGAGGAAGAAAGGAGCGAAAGATTTGAGCGAAATATTGAATGATTTGAGAGTGGCAATGTATGGAGATTCGATGATAAGAGGTGTGGTGAGTGAAAAGGTGCACAAAGTCTGTTTTCCATGGGGTAGAATGAACAGAGTGGTTGAAGCATTAGATAAGAGGAATATATGAGTAAAAGAGTGTAGTGGTAGTTGACACAAATGATCTGACTGGTAACAAGAAGAAGGTAAGGAGGAATGTCATGAAGCTGTTAAGGAGAGTGAAAGACGAAAGTGAAAGCATGGTAGGTGAGGTAGTCAGCATGTTGCCTAGGTATGATAATGATGAGGTGAGAAGGCGAGCAAAGAATTTGAATGGTATGCTAGCAGAGGTCTGTCAGGAGAAAGGAGTTCATTTTGTGATTGTGTGGGATGAGTTTGAGGGGCAAATACAGCTATATCAAAGAGATGGGCTACATTTGAATAGATTTGGTTGGAGTCAGTTGGAGAAACTGTTGTGGAAAGAGAGAGAGAAAATGACTGAAGTGAATGTAAGAGCTGAGGAAGCAAGAGATGTTGTGGAAGAAGGAGAATAAGGTAGGCAAGTTTGTGAATGGAGAGGTGAGTGGCATGAGTGGAGGAGAGAGAAGGAAAATGGAGTGGACAGGGTGAACACTACATGAAAACCATGGATGAGGGTTTCTTGAGTAGATGTGCAAGTGTGCAAGAAAGGATTAAGACAGTATCTGAGAAATGGGGTTAGTGGGACTTGTTATAGAAACAGAGTGTACATTTACAAATGCTAGAAGTACTCAAAACAAGGGGAATGAAACTGTAGCATTGATAGAGTTCATTCGTCCAAAATTTATTAGTATAAGTGAGAGATGGTTGAACGAGAATGACATTTTACAGGAATAGAGATGGAGGGGGTATGTAGTCTTTCATGATGACAGACAAAGCAAAAAGGGAGGAGAAGAGTTACTGATGATGATAACAGGAGTTGTATCCATCCAGGGTGGAGATACCAGGAGCAAATACTGACAGTGGTTTTGTAATGTGAAGTGGGCAGGACAGGATGAAATGTTTGGTAGGGTGTTGCTATAGATCTGGTAATGTGGAAAGGAGTGAGAAGGAATGTTTAGACAAATTGCTCTGCCTAATAAGAAAAGGATGATCATTATGGGAGATTTCAATTATGGTAATATAGACGGAAATGAAGAGACAGCATCAGGAACCAAAGAGAATGAGTTTCTTGAGTTATTAAGGGATAACTACCTTAAGTGGTACATAACATAACGTGGATAAAGAGTCTTGGATTTGATGTTGCAAATGAAGTTTCACATCTTCCTCCAATAGATGAAAGTAACCATGAAGTGATCACTTGGGTGGTGGCCAGCCATATCGAGACTTTCGTGAGAAAGAGATATGTGGAACTATAAGGCAGGTGATTATGACAAATTCAGGGGGCAGCTTGCAACGATATCATGGAATAAGGAATTGCATGGAAAGGAAATCAATTCTGCTTGGTCTCTACTCAGGAATTATAAATTATATATTTGGCTTAATCCTTTATCCAAGTGTAAGTAAACAAAGTTTGTAAATGAAGTATCTTCAGGACTGGGACAACTCGTGGCAAAGGTGGACTGAGTTCTCATCGCTTTCCTTAGTATCCCATAATGCAAAGCACATCTTGCCGACATGTATAATGCTATGCATTATGGAAAGGGTCACTACCCAGATCTGTTTTGCCCTTCATTGAGGTCTCTTCAGTGGGAGCTATACCCAGATACTAAGGAAAGTGGTGAGAACTCAGGCCACCTTTGCCAAGAGTTGCCCCAGTCCTGAAGATACTTCCGGTGCAAACTTTATTTGCTTATACTTGGATAAAGGATTAAACTAAATATATAATTTATAGTCTAACCAAGTGGGAAAAAACTTCCAACATCTTTCTCTAATCCAGAGTAATTTAATAATAAGGTATGTCACCTTTTGGCAACTGGCATATGGAAATATGACTTCTGCATTGCTTCAACCTTGGTATCACCTCTGGGTCTAGCTCCCACTGAAGAGACCTTAATAAAGGTCAAAACCAGTCTCAGTAGTGACCCTTCCCATAATGAATAGTATTATACATGTCTGCAAGGAGATGTGCTTTGTATTATGGGATACTAAGGAAAGTTATGAGAACTCAGTCCATCCACTTTTGCCACAAGTTGCTCCAGTCCTGAAAATACTTTAGGCACAAACTTTGTTTGCTTACACTTGGATAAAGGATTAAACTAAATATATAATTTATAGTCTAACCAAGTAGGAAATAACTTCCAACTCAGGAATTATCTGGCAGAAGCAAAGACAGAGTGCATTCAAAGGTCAGGAGATTAAATAATATAGGTGTAAAATAGATGCCTGAAGAGGTGAAACATGCAATCTGGAAGAAAAGGCATCGTGGAGGGAGCATAACATGAGTGGAGATAATCAGTTACATGAGGAGTACAAAGAGCAAGCAAGGAGGGTGATTCACTTAGTAAGAGTAGCAAGAATGCAGTATGAGCAGCAGTTAGCAAATGATGCTAACAGAAATCCTAGGGAGTTTTTTCAATATGTGGCCAATAGAAGAAAGAATGATTATGGGAGGATGATGTTGAACAGTTATAATGAAAGAATGACAAACATTGAGGAGGATATTGTAGAGGTGTTAAATAAGCAGTTCATTAAAGTATTCCATCCTTGATTGTAACATAATGCAGAACTTGAGAGCAGTGGGAACAGAGACAGACCACTGATAGTGAGTGAGCAGGTGGTATATAAGGAATTGAGTAAACTTGATGTCAATAAGGCCATAGGCCTTAATGGTATATCACCGAGTGTTTTGAGCAAATGTTCCAGGAATAACATCTTTAACTTAAAATTTTAACATGCGTCCAAAGGAGCAGAAAGATTGCAAAATATTTTCATTTCATGAAGGGGAAGGGAGTGATAAGACTAAGGCTTCAAATTATAGCAATCTGCTTACTTATTATAACAAGATGACGAATACATTGGACAAGTGGATGCATATATAGTAGAATATTTAGCATTTGCAAAGGCTTTCAATAGATTATCACATGACAAACAAGTAGTTAAATTGGAACAGAGATGGTTGGACAGTAGATTTAGTGCATTGGACTGGAGATTGCTGTCTGATATGTACCAACAGGTTGTGTATGGATGAGTAATATCCTAGATGAGGAAAGTCACTAGTGGTGTGCCACAAGAATCTGTTTTGTTTAGGGCCACTGTTGTTTAATTTTTATATAAATGACAATGAAAAGGGCTTAAATGGTGATATACAAATGCTTGCAGATGATGCAAAGTTGTGGAGAGTTATGAAAAGATGTAGTTTTGCAAGAGAACCTAAATAGACTGTCTGAATGGGTGAGTGTTTGGGGATGTCAGCTTAATGTCAGAAAGTGTAAGGTTTTAAAATTTGGGAAGCAAAGGTGGGATGCAGACTATAAGATTATTGCAGATATTTTGGAGGAGATGAAGGATTTGGGGTGTTGTTGTAGATAGAGACTTGAAATTTTGTACACATTTTGCTAAAATTGTGAGGACAACAGCAGATTATGGGAATGATGAGAGAACATTGACATGCTGTAGTAAGGATGTTTAGATTCCACTGTACAACACTTTGATCAGGCTGCATATGGATTACTGTGCACAGATTTGGTTGCCAAGTTTTCAAAAGGATGATAAGATGTTAGATGGGGTCCAGAGATGATTAACTAAGTTGGTTTTCTTGTCTCTGGAATGTGGAATATGAGGACAGATTGAAACAATGCAAATTACAGACCTTAGTGGATAGAAGGAAGAGGGAGAGATATGATCAAAAGGGCTATAAGTTGGTAAAGGGTAATTCTCAGATTAGTGTGAATGAGATTTTTCAATATCTTGAAATGGAGAGAGAGAGAGAGAACAAGAGGCCATCCCTGGAAGCTGTACAAGGTGGGTGTGAGGAGTAGATTTTTTGTATGGAAAGTGGTGGTGGTGGGTGATTGGAATGTATTATCTGAGAGTGTGGTGTGTGCAGGGACAGTGAATGCATTTAAGTCGAGGTACAATGTACTGTGCATGTGAGAGTGGGACCTCCTGTGATGAGTCTCTTGACTCTATAGAGGTCTGTTAATAATAATGATAATAAAACCCACATCATTCAAAGAACAACAACAAAAAAAAAAAAAAAAAAAAAACGCTAAAAGTGTGTTGAAAGTTAGTATGTTTCTTAGAAACCATACTTTTTATCTAATTACATATTCATTATATTTATTAAGATTTCAAAAGTTAATATTCTAGTTTATTATTCTTTCTATAATTCACCTTTTCCTTAATTAACATGTTAGGCTAAACAGCCCATTAACCAGTGGCAGTTAAATATATGTAAATAATCAGCTATTGTCTGTTGCCTGTGTCTTCTCTTGCTGGTGTGTTTGTGTGATGAAACTCTTGAGTTTCCAGAAGTGGGAAATACTCTGTATGAAATAAGCTAACCTTTGTCCTTAAAGTTATTTGTATCCTGGAGTGGATTGAATCCAGGACCTTCTGACACCAAAGAGTATCATCATCAACTCAATTACTGAAGTACTTTCTGCATATACTTAATAAATAAGCTTAAATTCATTTCCATTTTAAGGAACAGCCTTTCTGGTAGTAATAGTAAGTCTCAGAAGCCTTTAACAATGCTCTATTTTTTAAATGATTTGCAAATCCTCATGGAATACCATAAAAAACTAGATATAATTAACACACATATATAGCTATGATGCCTCTAGCATGGTTGCTTATACTTTTATCAGTCTGTATTATAAAAAAAAGCAATGAAAATAATTATTCTAATACTCCCTTAGATACATAAGAATTTAAATTTATTTCAAAGGAATGCCAGCTTCTGTTGTTTCCAGAATCTTCAGATTATTTATTCTTTAAAGAGTACATTCACAATATTATACTTGGACCTTTTTTTTGTTGTTGCTGCTGCTTCTTCTCCCAATATTTCATTTCAAAATATCAATTTTTGTAACCATTTTTCTTTGGGCTGGATGTAAGAAACATGGAGAGAAACTGATTACTAGTCAGGTGTGAAAATGAGTATGTTGTGTGAAATACTGAAAAACATTTCGTCTTTTTTTTTTTCTGCTCTATTGCAGACATTTATGATATAATATCTAAAAGTATAACACAGTAGGATTAATAACATTATTAATCATAATTTGTTATTTATATAAATTACATATGCCCTTAAATTGATTCTACTAGCCTGGCATAAAAATTATTTAATGGTTTCAATTTAATTTTGGTACATCTCATTAAAAGCAATCTAATCGTTTTAATTTTTTATTCTTGCTTAATATATTTCTTTATTTCAGAGAACTTATTCTCCAAAAAAGTTCTCTCTCGATTTTCTTCTAATTCTGCCCTGGTTTCACAAAACACTATTTCGCGAAGCATTTACAACTTAAAGGTTGTTTAAAAACAGCTAATTACAATGAAGTCTCTTTGGGACAAGTGATAATACGACTGTTAACAAATGAATTGTACTTCGTAAAGAAACATCAAGTTTGCAAAAAAAAAAAAAATCACCTAATAGCTATAGGACACTTGAGTTGTTGCGAACATAAATGGGCAATTTTCATTATCAAATCAAAGCAAAGTGTGACAACTAGTCTTAATTCGAACTATCTCATCATGGATTAACTTTCCGAGCACATTCCCATTCGTCTAGCTACAGAATTCACCACGTGTTAGGGATCAACACGCTTCGTTATTCAAATTTAATAAGTAATCGTATTACCTTATGTGTCACAAAATGTCGCAAGGAATCCATAAATTACTTATACAAACTAAGACTGGCATTTTCACGTATAAAGTACTATCTTCGATTCAATGACATGCTGTATGTCACTTATCTGGAATTAGCAATCTCATGAATGAGGCGCTGCGATAATTTTGCTAGCATATGCTTGCTTTGCATCTGCAGTCAATGTAATTTTGTGCACGTTTTTATTTTGAAAAAAAAAAAAAAAATAATAATAATAATAACTGAGTAGATTAACAGCTGGGGAAAAAAAATAATTCGAAGCTATATGCCTACAACATTAAGTCTTACAATCTCTTTTATATATATATATATAGTTTTTATTTTTATTTTAAGGAGAGCAACTCTACAAATAACTTCACTTCAGAATGTGTCGATTGCCGCATACATTCGTAAAAAATCCAACAATGTTCGGATTATAGCCCGCTTTGGTGCCCTTCAAGTGACCAAATCATTGTGATAAAACTGTTTGGAACTTTATTCAGGAGTAAATAACAGTTTCTGTGTTTTGTAAAAAGTTTTGTAAGTAGTTTTGTAACTAAGTTTTTTGTAATGACCACAATGCCCACTAAGATTAAGAAAAAATTGAAGATTAAAAAAAAAAAGTTATGGGAAACGTATAGAATGAGACATGGTGAAGAGTTGCATGAGGAATACAAAGATCAAGCAAGAAAAGGTGACTAGTATAGTCGGGAAGGGAAAATTAAAATATGAAAGGAGGTTAAAATTCCCTGAGGAATTTTTTTCGAAGTTAGCAAAAGAAGGACTGATTGTGGACGAATGGTCTTGCTAGATAGTTGGAAAAGGTAGACTTGGTCTAATGATCAAGGCGAATGATACCGTAGAGTTGTTTAATGATTACGTTATCAGAATGTTTCATTGTAGGATGAGAGTCTTATGCCAAACAGGATGGAGGGTTGACGGATTAGAATAATTTGCAATAATAAGTACTCTGTATATCAGCAAGGTTGTGAGACTAGGTGAAATTTCACCACAAGTCTCATGGAAGTGCGCTAAAGAACGAACAACTCCCTTGACTTGGATATTTAATGAAAGCCTTGCAAGTAGAAAAGTCCCTCAGGAGTCGGAGGGGATAAGATAGTACCACTGCAATTATGGAGTGAATTTCATGGCAGAAAGTGATTATATATAAAGGATGGCGTAAATTTAAATAATATTGGAACTGAGTGTTTGAAGGAAGCATTGTCAATCAACGTGATAATTAATGTGCAGAACGAGAAGTAAATAGAGTGAGCAGAAGAGATGAGAGTATGTGTGAACATGGACCATTAAAGCGTGAGAGTTCAGTGGCCCCCATTGGGTTGTTAAAATGTTTGTATACTAATGGCACAAGCATCGGCAACAAATATGAAACGTTTTTAGCTTGAATTAACACAATATGGTCAAAAATCATTAGCATCAGTGAGACTTGGTTATCAAAGGATGAGGTAGCTATAGGGAAAAAGTGTAAAGGATATTGCATTTTCAGAGAGGATGAGGTACACAAACTGCAAGGTTAGTGCGATTGATGACAGAAAAAGATCTGCAACAAATAAACATAGAAGGCTTGCAGTAGCAAACTCGTGCTTTTGAAACTATTTGGGGTGAGAAAAAAGTCAACAAAGCAAAATAATATAGTCAATTGCTACTATAGTCCTAAGAGTGGGATGGCTAGATATCGATGACAATATACAATGCATCAACAAATCAGTTCTATGAGGATGGGGGGGGGGGGTAATTAATGAAGGAGACTATAATTTTGTAATATATAAGTAATTATTTAATTTATCTAGGTACTGATAGACCCTTATCTGAACTGTGATGGAGAATGTGGGAATGGTGAGTGTTGGATTTACTGATAACATCAGAGAATTTCTCAAAGCTACCCGTTTTATCTCAAAATAGAGGGAGTAACTATGAATAGTGTATCCTGAGATTTGGTCTAGCATGTAAAATATTCGAATAAAAAAAAAAGGTATATATTTGGAATTAAACAGCTGGATATTATGCCAAACTTAGCGCACCACTTCTGGTATTGTTGTGGTATGAGAAACTGCAAGGAAAGAATGATAGCAATATATGAGTAATAATAATAATTTATATGGACACTCCATGGAGTAAAACGACTCATTACAGGAGAACCACTCTATCCATTAAAACAATACCTATCATGCAACTTAAATCTACTAACTGTTGAGGCACTCGCAACCTCTGACAATCCATTCCACAATTTCACCACTCTCCAAGTAAAGAACCTACTCTGCACACCTTATTAAACACATTCTTAGACAACTTCCAAGTGTGCCTCATTGCATTTCCGCTACTCCCCATATACTGAAATATTTCTTTTGTGTGTCAATCATATCCCTTTAGTAACTTGTAAGTTTCTATCATGTCCCATCATTTGTTAGCTAAACTCTGCAAACTACACCCCTAAATCTATCCTCATAGAGAACATTACACAGACCTGTCACAGCTTGGTCACTCGTTTCTAAATCCCCTCCACCACCTCACTATCCCCCAAGAAACGCAGATGACCAAATTTGTGCACAGTAGTTAACATGCGGCCAAATCACAGCCTTATAAAGAGGGATAATAACCTCTCTAAATTTGCTGCTAATGTGTGCTTCAGGGTTCAAGTAATCCTCTGAGCTATTTCAGCAAGTCTTGCAATAATTTCAAATCTCTATCCATGCTCACTCCCAGATCCCTAGCCTTGTCAATTTCCTGTAAACTAGGACCATCAATATTATATGAAGTAAGTAATCGTTTCATCCCAATGTGCATTACCATGCATGTTACAACATTAAATTGACAACCATTCACCTCAAGGGCTCATATTAGCGAGTACTGGAGTGGCAAACCCGAGGTAACTGAAGCAGGACCCTGCCTTAAATTTGTTAGATTACCAAATATGCATTTGTTATGTTATCTGTAGATTGGTCTCTCCCCTTCTTTCTTTCCTTTTTTTTCTTCTTGCTCATTCTCCCAATGCTATTAGTGTATTCGAGGGGCTAGGAGCGAATATTTCCTATTTCATTTCATCTTATACAGTTCTCCAACATCAGGCTCTGCGACAGGCTGGTTGGGGTCTCCGAAACATAGATTATAAGACATCAAACCCAACAAGACGTTCACGATGTAGCTGGAGCGTACTCTACAAGCTTCGCGCTGTAACTTCGCCACATAGGGATAAAAAGTGGAACAGAGCTATCTGCTGAAGGCTGGCATAGGCCTAAGATGTTAGGCCATATGTCTTGATTTGCAACACTTACAATGGAACACTGACTGGATGAAGCCGCGAATTGGCTGATAGGCTGAAGCACAGACATGTTCACATCGCTTGCATCTAAGAAACAAAATGAAACGGGGCAAAGGCTCGTGACGTTGGCGAAAGATATAAGATCCTATACTATACAACAACAACAACTGGCCCAAAGAGAGTAG
Source organism: Typopeltis vanoorti (assembly GCF_054136105.1). Lineage (NCBI taxonomy): Eukaryota > Metazoa > Arthropoda > Arachnida > Uropygi > Thelyphonidae > Typopeltis > Typopeltis vanoorti. The sequence continues at coordinate 118,608,129 of NC_143555.1, read as the reverse complement.
CCACATCAGTTCGTGAGTGCCTACGGGACTACATAACTGAAGTTGACCGTATCTCTGACAATCTGATGAGAATCCGGATTGCCACAGAGACCATACCTGTACGCAGGGCCGCGCCAACACGAGGGTACAAGGGGTGCACCACACCTGGGCAACAACATTGATAGGGCGTCATTTTATGTAGCTAATATCTAATTTGGATTATACAATGCAGTATTAGGGGTGGCCGATAAAAGTTTGCACTAGGGCGGCAAATACCCTTGGCATGCCACTGCCTATACCCATTATCTCCTGCCACTTACCTAAGCCAGGAAGCCCAGCTGAGCAGCATGCAAATTTTGGGCAGACTTTGAAACATTCATCTACATTCTACATCATCAATGCCAAATTTGATGAATCACTAATTATTGGTTCAGATATAAATGGCCATGTTGGCCATTCCCGAGATGATTTTGACTGTATACGTGGTGGTTGTGGATATGGAACCCGCATTGATGGAGGTGAAGCATCTTGAAATGCGCTGAAGTATGTTATCTGGCACTAGCAAAGACATTTTTAGGACATGCCCATCGCACCTCATCACGTATTACAGGGGTGGTCATAAAACAAAACAAAAAAAAATACTGGATGATTCGGAGAAGATACCTGAAACTAGTGATAGACTCCAAGGTCACTCCATCAGGCAACTTTGCTCCCCAACCCCGCCTCCTGATTCTTGATTTTTATCTCCAACTTCGATCACTCAGGAAATTAATAACATCTACTGAATGAATAAGTGGTAGATACTTGCTAACCACTTGCAACGTTATAGATTCGATCCCTTCAAATTAGAATCTGACAACACAGCCAGAAAATATGGAGTGAGACTATCACTAAAATCCGGGCAAGCGCCAAGTAAATTTTAGGTGCAACTAAACAAGGCCACCGATTCATAGACAAGGAAGTTTGGTGGTGGAATAAAATGTCAGCACTTGGTGAAGGCCAAGAAAGATTCATACAAGAGCTGACTACAATCTAGAACTGATGACAACCCTCACTCAATACCAACTCAACGCCAACTCAAGACAATTGTTAAACGAGAAATATCGGCAGCAACATTTGAGCACTACAACAACCTGTATACTCACCTGAACAAACTTGAAGGGGCTAATGACATATAATGGCTAGTCAACAGACACCATGCCACAACAGACATTAGCCATATTATGCATGTCAAAGATGCAGGACAGCTACTGCAAAAACTAGCAGACATCCTCCAACGATGGCAAGATTATTTTAATCCAAAATATGTAACGAAGAGAGCCCACATCCTCAGATTCCCACTGTTGACCCTATTCTTGAGGACCTACCACTTATCACACCCACAAAAGTTGAAAATGCCATCCGTGCTACGAAAAGCCGCAAGGCAACCAGGCCTGATGATATTCCCATAGAAGCGTGGGAAACATTAGGATAACGAGGTGTGGAGTTTTTGACATTACTGTTCAACAACAAATGCATCGTGGAAAAACGAGATCCTATCTGAATGACAGACTAGCACTACAGTGCCGATTTGGAAAAGCAAACGTGACCTCACTGTCTGCGCTAACTATTCTCCTCCTCTGCTGCACCATGAAGGTTTTTGAATGCATAATCGATTCCAATTTAAGAATCTTTGTTACTTCATCACCAAATCAATGTGGCTTTGTAAAAGGTTCTAGGATGACAGATGCAATTCATGCTGTCCGCCTACTAATGGAAAGACAGGGAGAAAATTACGACGGTCCACATGGCCTTCCTACACCTGTAGAAGGCGTTTGATCGAGTCCCTCATGAACTTTGGTACTCTCTACGCACCCTGAAGCCTACATATGCTGAATGAAGTTCCTATACACTAACATCACTAGTTCCATTCGCTGTGCTGTTGGTGTCACCAAGCCATTTAACATTCAGGTAGGCTTCCACCAAGGATCTGACCTATTTTGACTTCTGTTTAACCTGTGCATGGAGACAATGTCTGCAGACCTGCAACAACCTCACCCATGTACCTTACTATACTCCGATGATATCCTTCTGGCCCACAAATCCAGAGCGGAACTTGATTAATAGTCAACCAGTGGAAAACACGACTTGATGTTTTGCTTTTAATCCTTTGGTTTGCGACTTAAGCTGAAAAAAACTGAATATTTAGAATCTGTCACCCAAATAGTTGGCACATTTCTAGTCAATGATACTAAGACCTCTAATTTTCAGTACCTCTGATCCGACATGACGTCTGATAGTAGTATCCTCCCAGTCGCCAGAACACGCATTACTGCTGCCTGGCTGAAATGGCGCCAGGCCACAGAAATCCTGTGTGACAAGAAAATATCCTGGCGCCCGAAATCCAATATCTAGCACAGTGATCCGACCAGTTGCACTTTAGGAAGCAGAGTGCTGGCCTGTAACAAAACAGTATGAACAGGCACTACACGCCACGGTGATGCGGATGCTCTGATGTAAATTTGGATCCACACGACTAGACCATATTACAAATGATGAGATCCGGAAAACTCTTGATGTTTCCCCAATCCCAGAGAGGATGATGGATGGACAGCCTAAAAAAGATATGTGGGCCATAGCTGTCTGCCATACTGATGCTGCAAATCGAATGAATAGTTGGCCAAATGCAAAATAGCAGATCATACACCAAGTTGGGCATAATGATAGGAAGAAGAAGAAGAATTGACAACCATTTGTCCTTTGCCCATAGAGTGGAGAAGTGTTGTGTAATACCATTATGTGAAGGAGAATTCAAAGCAAAGATATCAAGTTACAGATTTGTAGTAGGTAAGGTATTGTAAAATTTGGGGAAAGCGGGAGTTCAAAAATGGGTAGATAGGAAGATGATACTTTATAGATGATGGAATGTTCTGGGGAAGTCCTGACTTTCTAATTCACTGTGCTTCTATAATGAGGTACTTCATCTATAATATTTTGAGGAATACCTCATGATAATGTGTTAAGCAAACTAGAGAAAATGAGAAGGGATATGTGGTTGATGAGACGTATGTGAGGAAAGTTGCCTGCCTATTTGTATTGGCCAATTTGTTTAATTTACTTGATAATGATAGCGAGATGATGATGATTTGATGGTAGATATTCAGTTATTCGTTAATCATCCTAAGTTAGGGCAGGAGGTAATAATAGTAAAAGTAATGTGTGTGGGGATCATGCAGAGTAACTTCAATAAACTGAACTTGTGGAAAATGGTAATGGTGGTTTTCCAATGTGGCAAAATATAAAGTTATGCAGTTTCGATTGAAAACCCTGTAATCTCTGTATTTACATTTATGAGAAAGCTTTATTAGAAATTGAAAGCATAGTGATCTGGAAATCATAACATATGGGGGAAATGGAGTTCAGTAGCCATATTTCAAAAACTTGCATAACAACGCAGCAAATTATTTCGATGTTTAAAAAACACATTGAGAAGGAAATCATTATTTCTCTCTGTAAAGAGTCAATGCTTTCACAGCTAAATTACTGTGTTCAGAGTGGCTCGCCTGAGTGTCCTAGGGATCGCAGAAGTGACGGAGAGAATTCAGACAAGTGACCAAGATACTACCAAGCTGGCGAAATGAATTGTGTCATGAAAAGTTGAAGATTTGTGAGTAAGAAGAACTGGTTGTTGAACGAAAGAAACATATTAAAGGGGCTTTATGGAATTGATGTTGGGAAATTTGTTCTTCTATTGCTGGAAAAGTAAGAATAAGAAATCACCATTGGAAGTTGAGTAAAAATGTGGTTAAGAAATATGCAAGATTTAGATATGTTGCTATGAGGATGTCAAATTAGTGGAACAGATTACTAGAATAGGGAATAGAATAGGTGGTCCTGAGTGTTTGTTGGTGAATCAGTTTAAGCAAAATATGTAGGTATCATGTGTATAATAATTAGTGTGGGCCTTCCATGATAAGGCTTTAGACCCCCATGGAGATGCACGGTTAGTAATAATAATAAACACCAACTATGATATCAATAGCAATAACGTCATGCCTATTATCACAACTGCACTAAATGGCTTTGAATATAATATCCAAAGGCAACTTCCAAATAATCTCCTTAAAACTCATATTGGAATTTAAATACGGTACTAATTTAATGAAAATAAAGATATTTTAATTGCCATTCTGATTATAATAAAAACACAGATAATGGGCTAGCCCCTTATATTCCCTCCATAGAAACTAGACGAGGTCGTATTTCTGCCCTAAGTTTTGGAGATTAGGGGCAAAATAAAAACAACCTTTCAGTTTTTAATAAAAATCTGATGGTTTAAAAAAAAAACTTTAATTAAAAAACGCCCTTTAATGTTTCTATCAAATTTCTTAAATTTCAAAAAAAAAAAAAAAAAAGTGGTAATGCCTTTTATTTTTGATAGGAGTTGGAAATGCAATTTCGCTGTATCTAACACTAACGGATTGCAAAAATTTAATGGAAACCAGGGTTTTATTCCCTGTAAATCTGTTTTTTGACCACTCATATTAAGAATATCGTGGCGAAACGTATTCTCTCTCTCTCTCTCTCTCTCTCTCTCTCTCTCTCTCTCTCTCTCTCTCCCTCTCTCCCTCTCCCTCTCTCCCTCTCTCCCTCTCCCTCCCTCTCTCTCTCTCTCTCCCTCTCTCTCTCTCTCTCCCTCTCTCCCTCTCCCTCCCTCTCTCTCTCTCTCTCTCTCTCTTTTCTTTTTTTTCAGATAATGATGTATAATGTTAGGAACAGGGAAAATATAATAGCATCAGTTATGTTCTAGACTGCCCTTCCAGTGTAATCTTCGAACACTGATAGTGATAGAGAAAGCTAAAATGACCAGCAACATTGGAAACTGATTGGCCTTATGTCTTGAATAGTACCGAATGGTCGAAAAGGATCTTGCTTAATAGAAAGCATTATCGAATTGTATTTATTTATTTTATATCATCACGGAGGGGGATTATTTTTCTATAATGAGATATTCTTTGTGCTTAATTGAACATGCACATATAGAGAATGTGGTAAGAATTTCCAGTTGTGTGTATATGCATATTAGCCATAAGAGGGTCTGAATATCTGATGAGGCCTGAGGATAAGATGAATATCAGTAAGCTAAATGTATTTAGAATTTCTCTCAGGTTAAAAACTAACAGTTTATTTCGAAATTCACATCATTCTGATGTGAATTTCAAAATTTTTGTGGTAAAAGAAATTTTTGTGGTTTTAATGAAAATCACTAACAGTAACGAAATTAAAATAAATGAATTTCCTGTAACCAAAAATAAATGCATAAAGTTGTCAATTCCATATGGTGTTCAGTTCATTCCTCAGAGATAATTAAGAATTATTGTCCATTTTTTAGATAGAAGTAAAGTTTCAGTGGAGATGCGAATGAAAAAGTTATGTTTTTAACAGACCTGTGAATTGCTGTTACACAGTAATGACATTTGCGTCCATAGTCCTAGACAGCAAAAAGAAAGGGAATTCTAGGTTAGAATCTGCTCAATGACTAGCGGAACTTTTTCTAAGCCTTCCTTGGACAAGTTCCCAAGTTAGTCGGTATCTCACATGGACACTTAAGAGTTTTTATTCCATAATCTCGGGTGTTTTAGCAAGCAACTGAAGAAAATCGATCCCACAATTCACATTCTATCAGATAATTATATATTGTAGAAGCTTTAGGCACGAGGAAGTGGCAGCAGTTTTTCACTGTACTCTTTTTGCCCAAAGCCATATAGAAATCAGCTAACACTGATTGGCTAACCCTGTAGTTGACTATGACTCAGTCTTCAGAAAAGTCTCATAGGGCTAAACGACCCCGTCTTTTCCTTTGTGTTATAAAAGGCGTTAGTAAATTTATTTATATATATCTTTCTGAAAATGGCATTTGCATCCTTAGCACTGAGCTGCCAGCAGAAATGATTTCGATCGTAATCATCGATAAAGGGTTTGCTAAGTTTTTATTCTACAGGTTTCCGATATCTGGCACACGGAAGTCATTTTTTTAACTCCAGTCAAGAAAACCAACGTAAAAATCACACTATTTCGAACAATAATATGTAATGCTATAATTTGGGAACAGCAATAGCGGCAGTAGCCTGCAGTCCTTATTCGAATTTCGTTGATAGTCACTGAGTAGAAGATTTTCTTTCTTCGAATGGCTCCATATACCTGACTCGGGCAAATAGGTTTTTTATTCTGGAACCTGAAGAAAATCAACTTAAAACGCACTTAAAAGACAATGCCATGTAATTCTATGTTTGTGGACCATGTGATGGCAGCACTCGTCTGCAATTTTCTCCTAGTTGATTTATTTCGATGTATTTAGGTCGAATCTATTCAGCTTCTTAAGGATAGGGATTACAAAACACCTTCAAATAACAGAGAAAATCTGCATAAGTCAGCAGTGAAACCATCATTACAACCAAATGGCAACAATTTAAGAGGTGTCATGTACTACTAGATCTCGCTTCGGATCTTTATTCAGCTTCTCAACACCAGCTGAATCCATTCTATCTCATCTATCCTACCTTATAATGTGTTGACCCAGATTGGGCAAGGTTTATGCCATTCGACAAATTATTTTTTAAATATTCTTACACTTATAAATATAACTAAAATATGTATTACTGCATGTTGGTTTGCTAAATTTTTAATATCGTTCTTACATATGAAACACGAGAGTTATAACAAGACAGTGGTTGTTGCATGTGATTAGGAAGAGAGATAGGACTGTTAATGTGTTTCTGGAAGTGGAGGTTGTATTCATTATGCCAATTTAAGTTAAACTAAACTTATTTTCCTAAATCGTTGTGAAAAGTTGGCCATGATGTACATGATCATCATCATCATTATCAAATTCCTGCGATATACCCTCAAGGGGTTTTAGTACTAGACGAAAATTTACATCACTACTAACTTCCTATTTACAATGTCAAGACTCCAACATTATCAGATCTTATATTTCAATCGCCAAAGGCAATTTTTACCTTATCAATCAACCTATATCTTGGTGTTCCTCTGGGTCATTTTCCTGCCAACCTGGCAGAGAAAACTTGTTTTACTAATCTTTCCTCGCCCGTTCTGTTTAAGTTACCATACCACCTGAGATTAGCTCTGCTAATGCATTCCTGGATGCTAACAATATTAAGTTCTATCCTAATATCCTAGTTTTTAATGTGACATTGCCTTTGATGCAATCTGTTCATGCCTATAATCCTTCTCAGGACTCTCATATCTGCGGTCTCTAGTCTTTGGTAGTGTTTTACTTCTGACCCAGATCTCAGATCCATAAGTTAAAACTGGTTTGAACACTGTCTTATATACAGCTAATTTAGTGTTCCGACTAATTTCTCTCTTATTCCATATGAATTTATTCAGTTGACTTCCCACCATACCAGCTTTGCTGATTCTGTTGTCTATTTCCATATTTAACTTACCATCTTCACTAAAAATCGCGCCTAAGTAGCTGAAATGTTTTACTTGTTCCACAGGTTCTCCGTTCACAACGCAGTTGTCATTTTCAATGATTCTACCTGTTTCCATTGTGTTTGTCTTATTATTGCTGACCTTCATACTATATCTATTACAACTATGGGTAGTGGCTACTAAATATGGATAGTGGTCCTTCCCTTAATGCATAGCAGTATATATGTCCTCAAGGAGGTGTGCTTTGCATTATGGGAGATACTGAGACAGGGAGTGATGAGAGCTTGGTCCACCTTTGTTCGGAGTTTCCTGGTGTTGCACTACCTTATCCCAGGCACAAACGCTGTTTGCTTACACTTGGATAAAGGATTAAACTAAATGTATTAAAATCTATTACAGCAGTTATTCAATTCAGATAGGGAATCTTGCAAACTTGTAGAGGATTTATTTAGAAGTATAACATCATCCGCATACAGCAAAGAACTGATATTAACATCTCCAATTCTGATATCATGTTTAATACAACTTTCCTTCATAATGTGATCCATATACATAATGAATAACAGAGGGGATAATGTACATCCTTGTCTCACACCAGATTTAACATTAAATCATTTTCCTGTACTTCCTTTATATGATTTGCCTCAGCTTGCACTACCTTCAAGGGTCAGTTGCTGCAGTATCCAGGTATTTGCTTACGCTTGGAATCGCCGAACTTTATATAGTTTCTATATTCGGCATGAAACTCTTTGAGTGTCTTATTCGGCTAAGAAACAATATGGGATAATATCCCCAACTTAAATATGTTCATGAAGCCGAATTGAAGCCTTTGGCTCTTCATTATAATTAGTAACTAAACACATATATTTGTTATATTCCCATGATTTTGAACTATTTGTCGTAAAGTGAAGATCTGATCCTGACAGCCTCTATTTGGCCTGAATCCAGCTTGTCCTTCACAAAGCGTTTCTTCATCACAATTCTTCTCAACCGTTTCTGAAGTATACTTGCATAAATCTTACCAGGAGCACTCAGTAGGAAAATACCTCTGTAATTCTCACATCCAGTTTTCTTTCACTTTTTATATATGGGTACTATGAGAACTTGAATCCAATCATCGGGTTTTCGTTCCTCTGCCCACGACTTCTAAACTATGCAGTCCAGCCACTGTAAGACTTTTATACCTCCATACTTCAGCATTTCTGGCCGAATATCATCTACTCCTGCTACCTTTCCACATTTCAAGCCTTTGATTGCTTTTTCTACTTCAAGTATGGATATATATTCCTGACTGCATATCTGGTCAGTGTTTTTTACGACTGTGCTATCACTACTTATTTCATTTAGCAATTTTTCGAAGTAATTACTCCATACTTCAAGGATATCTTTTTCTCCTTTTTTTCATGTCACTTTTATCATCTATAACTCCTTTTACAGTACTCTTTCCTCCATTTCTAAGGTTCTTCAACAACCTCCAGAATATCTTACCACCTTCTTGATATTTATTTTCTATGTTCTTGCCAAAGTCCTCCCATGACTTTTGTTTAGCTAGTTTTACACAGTGTTTCGCTTTCTTACATTTGTCTCTGTATTCTCTAAGAGCACAGGCTGATTTATTTGCCAGGAACTTTTAATATGCTTTCTTCTTTTCCTTCACTGCCTCTTTAACTTCTTGCGTCCACCATGAAGTCCTGATTTTTCTATCCTTGCAGACAACCTCACCACATGCCTCTCTGACTGAGTCAATAAAGGTTTTCTTCAAGGCTTGTCACCGAATCTCCAAGTTTTGGTTCCTGTCCTCAAACTCTTTCATTTTTTTTCCAATAATATTTGTGTATGAAAAAAAAATCAACTAACGCCTTTTATTCCCTAATAGGGAGTAGGCGAGGCCTTTATACCCTATCTAGCTGTTTAGAGACTGAGTGAGCAGTTCAATCTCCACCAGTAGCCAATCAGAGATAGCTGGCCCATGTCTATCACTAATTACAGCAGCCACCGATGAAGAGGCTGGCAAACAAGTGCTGCCATCTCTTGGTACCTAACCCTAACAAGATAGGTCACTGTCTGAAATAATGTGGGTACTACGGTCAATTTTCTTCAGTTTACGGGACGAAAAAACCCGTTTGCCTGTGCCAGAGATCGACTAACTCGGGAACCGGTCGAAGATAGGCTTAGAAAAAGTTCCTCCACTCAGCGACTAGAGTAGAACCTAAGTCTAACTTCAAGCGGCCAAGTGCAGAGGATGCAAGCACCCTTCCACTGAGCTACACAGGCCTTATTCTTTGTGTGTGTTAGTCTACAATTCACGACTGATAGCTGCTCAACTTTTATTAGCTTTCAAACTTTCTTACATGTTATTATTTTCAATATGAAATTCAGTTTTATCCAGCTCAAGACTAAATAGTGATCAATTCCAATTTCAAATCCTCTGTACACTCTGGTGTCCTGCACCAGGGAGAAAACATCACTATCAACAATAACATAGTCAATGAGACTTTTCTTATTCCATGTCCCTTCTCTCCATGTGAATTTGTGCACATTTTTATGTTGGAACATGGTGTTAGTAATAACCAGTCCATGTCCTGAGCAAAAATCCAACAGATATTTGCCATTATTATTAGCTTTGCTCTATTCTCCAAATTTTCCCAAAATATTTTTGTATGTCTCACAATCATTTCCTACTCGGCTATTTAGATCCCCAAGAAGGACCAACTTTTCCTTTTTCATTGTGTCAGTTGCTTTTTCTAAAGCCTCAAAAAATTCCTGCACTTCTACCTTAGTAAAACCTTTTGTGGGACCTTCTGTCAACTGGCATAAACCTCAGTCAATGTGAGTCTATAAAGACCATGGTGGAACAGATGATATTAGTTTTATTGTGATATGTGCTGCATTAGTACACATGAGATGGTTAATATGGAGGCCATGATGTACTTGGTCCTAAATATATAGTCGACATAATTATAAATGTGGAGAAGTCTAGTGAAATTAGTGAAAAATTCAAACAGATTATCTTTGATTCAGAAACTGCGACTGTTCTACTTAATACCAAATAACCTTCCAATAATATTACAAAAGCAGAAAGTTTAGCGTTAGAAATATTGGAAGGGTAAGTATCAGGCAACTCCATGGTTATTTCCTATATGGATACTTACATGTCAAGAATGAACAAACTATTAGTGACTCTATATCCACCATCTTATGTGTACTGACGCAGCACATATCACAATAAAACCAATCTCGTCTGTTCCACTTTGGTGTTTGTAGACCCACATCGATTGAGGTTTATGCCAGTCGACAGATTACTTTAGAAATTTTCTTAAACTTATAAATATTACTAAAATATGTAATACTGCGTTTTGGTTTGCTAAAGTTTTAACATCGTTCTTACATACAGAACTCAAGACCAGTATAACGTTGATCACTCTGATCTGATCAACAGCCATATACAGTTTTCCCGAAGACTTGAACGATCATTTAACTTCAGAACATAGGATTTATGGTACTTCTTAGGCCTGCAAGATAAAATATATTAAGGTCTAGTTCTAGCAGAACGATTATATTAAGTGCAACCCATGATGATATTTAATTAATCTCCTGTCCCTCATTTTAGGAAGACAGACTCAAAAATCAAATTGCAGCGCTTTTATTTACTATACTAAAGAAGGAATTCTGGGACCAGTTACAAACATCTTAGCGATGCTAGACGAGTTTAAAGTAAATACAAATGTACCTGATATGAAACTCTACCACTATTACTAAAATGCTTTGTGCCATCATGTTCTTCCAATATCCTCTCGTTAAATCCTTTGACTCCTTGGAGGTATCACGTAATAATATAGTGACACACACACACACACACACACACACACACACACACACACACACACACACACACACACACACACACACACACACACACACACACACACACACACACACCATTGAAAGACGCGCCTTGTTGGGAAGATACCACATAAAACCAGAAATCTGTTCTTAATATGTGGACATTTCCCTGAATTAGACAGAACCTAAAGAACAGTTGATTAAATTCAATACAGTTAAAAAAATCTGCATTCTGTAATCAGCTTTCCACTTCAAATGGAAGATAATAGTGCCTCATTTGTTTTTTGACATATTGATCACCAACCAGGGTAAACACATATTCTGCGTTCTACGTTCCATCACCCACCCCAATATCGTGATATCATCGTTAGAACTCTGTGTTAGAGAGTATATATTACATCAAGTCAAGAGGTAGAGAGAAACCAGAAACTTCAAAATCTATGGGGGATATCTTAAATTTAAAAACAAATGCTGCTTAAAATGCGACAGTCATTATCTTAACACCTAAAGATGTTTAATATGGTTAACGAAATCGAGATTAGAAAAACACCCTCATCTAAAAAAAAAACTGCAAGATGAAAGAGGTCTTTATTTTCGTGGTACAAATTTTATGCAATCTTTATCTCCAAAGCAACTGAAAATCATTCTTTTGAAAAATCCAGGTGCCTCCAGGATTAATATGTGGAAGAAATACTGCAGTATTTCTTCCGTACAGCAGATAGGTCCTTCTGGTGAAATTTGCATATGCAATTTTATTTATTTAATGACATAAGGATAAAAATGACATAAATTACTTAGCTTTTGATGATTTCAATGAGGAACATACACATAATGCTATTTGACAACAAATTATGTAATAATCCTAACTTGATATATTTGATTTCATGATATCGAGTAACAATTCATTATGAGATCATCTAACTAACCTTAATAATAATAATAATAATAATAATAATAATAATAATAATAATAATAATAATAATAATAATAAAACACTATAAGTTCTCAGTCTGTTGTCGCATCCTAGATATGTTTATAAGTGACGTTTTTTCAACCAAACGGTAGTATAGTATATTTTCAGCCATTTCTCGAGTTATCCGTTAGTTTTTCAGTCATTTCACCAGTTATCTTTTAGACATTTTTTTCATCAATTCAAGAGTTATTCGATCTTTATCAATCGAAATGTTTTCTAAAAACGTTAGGATTTTAATCCTGCTACTCAAAAAAATGATCCATAGACCTCGTGTTATTTCAGAAAATAATATATAGTGTTAGGGTTAAGGACCAGAAGATAGCAGTAATACTCTCCTGCCAATGGCCAGCTTTAAATGATGGCTAAGGATGGAATTTGCCGCCTACTCGTTAGAAAAACTGAGGGCTGAACGACTTCGCTTACTCCCTTTCGAGAAAAAAAGGCATTAGAGGATATATTTATTTTATTATAGTTCTAGTCTATTCGCCGACTGGAGAAACTTTTTCTAAGCCTTTCTTCGATTGTTCCCAAGTTAGTAGCTCTCTGGATTGGGAAGGCAAGTGTTTTCTCTCGAAAAATCGGGTGTTTCTTCCCGTAAACTAAAGAAAATCGACCGTAGAACCCACACTGTTTCAGACAGAAACATCCTGTTAGGGTTAGGTACCAAGAGATGGCAGCACTTGTTTGTCGGTATCTTCATCGGTGGCCGCCTATAATCAGTGATAGACATGGGCCAGCCATCTCTAATTGGCTACTAGTGGAAATTGAACTGCCCACTCAGTCTCCAAAAGCTAGATAGGGTTTGAAGGCCTCGCCTATTCCCTATTAGGAAATGAAATACGTCAGCTTCTTATTATATTATTATAGTAATTACCGATTTAACGAAGTGGGTATATTTTCCCCACATATGATCCTGATGCTATTCATGAGAATTTGAATGCGAGAGATGTTAATGCACATGTGAGATTGCCAAAGGGTGTTTAAAGAAAGCAGTATCATACTGTATACCCAGAGTCAGAAGAAGAAGAAATTAAGTATGAGTAAGATGGATGAATAGTATTATTAAGCAGGAATTGCGATCGCAGCGCTGCAGTGAAAATATTTTAAAACGGAACTTACTTTCTGGACGTCCCTAGTATATTTGTAAAAGTGCGATTATTATTTTTTCCTGCTTATTGCAGTTCTAAAGTTGCTTGAAGTTCCAGGTTTGGTCTTTAGAGCAACGTTTTCAGATTATCGTAATCGCAACATAGATATACAGTAAGCTAGGAATGTTTCTCTGGTGAGATTCACAGAAAAATAATTAGAATTATAGTTGAATTGCATGCAGTCAAAAACCTTTCATCTTTACTCACTTGTTCTCGTCTGAATTTGCTTTTAGCTAGTATTTTTGATTTTGAGGGATGATACCTCACATTAGTTTTTAAAAATTGGAAATTTTAAAATGTAAAATTAAAAAAAAAGAAGAAAAGAAGAAAACTAAAGGTAATATAATAGATTTTAACAGAGATCGAAGAAACAATACATTTCCGGATATAATTTTATTTTGAATCTTAATTTCTTTTCCTTTACAATACGAGGATGCGGAACATATAAGCCCAACATGGAAAAAAAATTACAACACATTCTATTCCTTTGTTGTTGTTGTTACATGGCCTTCGAATTTTGAAATTAATTTGATTTTTTTTTTCAAAATAAACTCAAGTGGGAAATGATTGCCAACATTCATCAAAACAAACAATGCGTATTCTAGTAGAATTTGCATAACGCCATTGAGGTATATGAGAAATTGAATAGACGTGATGTAAATAAGGCTGTGGGACTTGATGCTATTTCACCATGTGTCTTGAGGGAATGTGCCAGAGAGTTAACAACAGCCTTTGTATATCTTTTCAACATGAGTCTCTCACTGGGTCAAGTTCCAAAAGAGTGGAAAGAGGGTAAAATTGTTCCAATTCATAAGGGAGGTGATAAGAGTAAGGCTTTGAATTATAGACCAGTCTGTGTATCTGGAGTTGTGGTCAAGGTATTAGAGAAGTTAGTTAGGAATAAGATTCAGAATTGGGTTAACAACAGAAAAATACTCTTTGGCGGACATCATGGATTTACTAAAGGAAGATCGTGCTTTAGCAACTTGCTTACTTTTTTATAAAAAAGTGACAAATGCGTTGGATAAGGGTGTTGCATATACAGTGGTATATTTAGATTTTGCAAAGGCGTTTGATAAATTGCTACATGACAAGCTGGTAATTAAATTGGAACGGATGGGGATGAACAGTAGATTGGTTCGCTGGATTGGAGATTGACTGTCTGATAGGTATCAGCGAGTTGTCTATGGAGGAGCGATATCCCAGAAGTGGAAAGTTACTAGTGGTGTACCTCAAGAGTCTGTTTTGGGTCCATTGCTGTTTAATTTGTATGTAAATGATATCTGGAGAGGTCTGAATGGTGATGTGCAGTTGTTTGCAGATGATGCAAAGTTGGGGAGAGCTATCAGGAGTAGTGTGGATGCTGTAGCTTTGCATGAGGACTTGAATACACTGGCTGAATGGGTAAATAAGTGGGGATGTCAATTCAATGTTTCAAAATGTAAGGTTTTGAAATTTTGGAAGCAGAGATGGGATGTAAAGTACACAATCGGTGAAAATATCTTGGAAGAGGTAGAGGAAATGAAAGATCTGGGAGTGATTGTAGACAAGGACCTAAAATTTCGGGGACATGTTACTAAAACAGTGAAGACAACACAGCGGATAATGGGAATGATGCGGAGGACATTGACTTGTAGAAGTAAGGATGTTATGGTTCCTTTGTATAAGGCTTTGATCAGACCACATATGGATTACTGTGCATAGATCTGGTCACCTGGTTTTCAAAAAGATGAAATTGCATTGGAAAACGTTCAGAGGCGATTGACTAAGGCGGTTTCTGGTCTCTGGAATGTAGAGTATGAAGATAGGTTGATAAAATGCAATTTGCAGAAATTGGTGGATAGAAGGAGGAGGGGGGGACATGATTGAGACATATAAGCTGTTAAGAGGTTATTACCAGATTAATGTCGGGGAGGTTTTGTACAGAATGGGTGAGGATAGCAGGAGAACAAGAGGTCATTCCTGGAAGCTGTATAAGGAGGGTGTGAGCAAGGGAGTGAGGAGCAGTTTTTTTGCATGGAGAGCGGTGAGTGATTGGAATGCTTTGCCCGAGAGTGTGGTGTGTGTGTGTGCAGAGACAGTGAATATATTTAAGGCACAGTATGATAAACTGTGTGTATAACAGTGGACCTCCCACGATGAGTCTTTGACTCCATGGAGGTTTTTATAATAATAATAATTATTATTATCTCAGCAATTGTATCGTATACATAATTCTGTTTTGCGTAATTTTGATATTAAAATGTTACTGTCGAAAGAAAAATTATAATAGTCATCATTTCATTAAATTTAAACAAGCCAGAAATGAATTATTACGAATTCAATTGTTTAAAATAGAACCAAATCAGAATTTTAACAGGAAGAAGACAAAAAAAAAAAAAAAAAGTCATTAATCGCCCGATGATTAACCGACAGGTACATTCTTAACCAGGTTCTAAATTCACTACTTTTGATGTACTATAAAATTAAAAAAAATAAATAAATAAAATAATGAGAGGTGAGGAAATATTTACGAAAAGTCATAAAAAAGGTACACATTTGTAAACATTATGACACCAGTTATTATCCACAATTAAACTACAAGAGTTTTTTAGCTTTTTTTTTTATTTAAATTCCACCACTAAAGGTATTTGTGAATCTATTACAACGGTATGCGGGCTGAGAATTAAATCTGTAAACTTTCCAGAGAAAAAATTTTCAAGCCAGTTCAGGCCGCTAAGAAGCAGGATGGTAGTCTCGCATAAGTTGACGAAATTCGTCAGCAGGAGGATTCGAATCCACTACCTAATTCTCTAACCTAATAATTTGTCTTTACCTAATTTTGCAACTAATATGGTTCATTTCAAACAGTGATATTCAAATTTCGACTCAGTCTATCCCTTTATGCCACTATAAATCGTTCACATGACAGAATATAATTGCACATTTATTAAGGTACCAAATGTGAATAAAATATGCACAGCCAGGGTACTCAGATAATTTGCCCAGTACGAACATAAAATAAATAAATAAATAGTAGCAAAATTAGGCAAACTAAAATTACCGTATAGGGTGTTTCAAAAAGAATGACCCGATTTCCAATAATTATATTTAATAATGAAAATGTGGTACAGTTACAAAATAAATTACCAAGTATGAAGTAAGGCCTAAAGTTTCACTCACCATTACAAATGCTCAATATCACATTCATTTGTGGTTTTCATGTATATGGCTAACTGCTAAGTACCTAAGGTAAAAACCATTTGTATCATACACTGTTTATTGGAGGAGTGAGGTGGCTTCCAAAATTCCATGTTTGATCTCTAGAACAGGGTTTCAAGGTTATTTACTCCTAAGCCTACCCATGGGGATAACAATAATGTAGGATAGGTTTACAACATTTCTTTGGGGTGGAATTCACATAATTGAAATAAATAAAGATAAATAAACAGCACTCTAACTTTTGACACACCTGATTTTTAACAAAAAGTATTACCCTCAATAAACCCCTTTGAATGCCATTCTGATAATGACATTGTGATGATTCTCGCGTAAACAACTGAAATTGAACAGAAAAATTTCAAACTCTCGTTTGCTAAATTGTTTACTGCAAGAAAATAATTATCTTCTAAGCCTAATGTGGATCGGATGATATGTTTATAGTGGAATACAGTAATTTTTATTCTCCAACTACACCTACATTTAGGACTGATTAATGTTTTTTTATTTTTTTTTTATTTATTTTTTTTTTTTTTATAGTTATCGGGTGTTCACCGGGTCGATTCGTCTGTTTTGTAAGAAGAAAAGTCGAGTTTTTTTAAACGAAAAAATTTTTACCTTCATTCAAGATTGCTTAACCCAATTTTTAGGTTAAAAGGTATTTGAAATGTTCCTCGCGTCCTTGATTCAAGCCAATTTTTCGATGCGCATGTTGAGAAAGAGAATTATTGGTCTTCATACTACTGTATATATTTTCTCTTCTGAGATTACTTCGAGCATTGCCATGCTGTGATTATCTTGATTGCAGACCTCAAAGTTAAATTGTCACTATTATTCTATTTCTTTTAAAGAATAGTAAATGAAAAAATAATAATTCGATTGTACAGTTTTTTATTTTTATTTTTTATACAACGTTCTTAAACAAGCTGAATATATATATGTAAAAACAAGTTTTTTTTTTACTAATTATTGCAGTTTTAATATAACGTAAGTTTGTACAATACTTTGATAAACAGAATACAGTGGTATCTCGCTAATCCGAACTAATAAAAACCGCGCTCGTTCGGATTAGTGAATTTTCCCCCAAGAGACAATAATTACTAGCGTTTAAAACAGAAATAATCAAATTCTGTTAGAAATAATCACATCAATTTAATTCTGCAAATAAATGAAGTAACTGATTTTAATAAAAAAATTAGTTTGTATGTACCTGTATTGTTGAGGATTCTGATTTAATAAAATTACATAGTTCAGTACATAAATTAATTTGCGTAAAAATATCACTTTCTTGTAAAAATATCACTTTCACATAATAACACACAAAAAAAGTTATTTCTTTGTAAAAAAAGTCATTGATTTTCTTTTGCTTCTTGGAAGCTAAACTTTTTTTCAAATGCTTCTTCTCAGAGCTGCATTAGCAATAAAATTTTGCGGAATGGCGTATCATTCTGCTTAGCCCAGTCTATACACATATTAAAACTGTCAGCTGCCTCTTCATGTTTTACTTTTTTTGTCTTCGAGTTCTTTATCGTCAGCATTGTCTTCAAATTCATTCTGTAGCGTCATATTTATAATTTCAGAGTCTGATTTGATTTCGAATTCACTTTCGGTTCTACCTGTAATCCATTCCCTAACATCTGCTTGTGAAATTTCAACATCTGGATTTATATTTTTAACCAAATTATGCACGTTTCGAATTTCCACTTTTTGTATATCACCGTAGTTATCTTGGTAAATTCTAGAAGACCACAGTTTTTTTCATTACGCTCGAATTGCCTCAGGATCGACGGCTTCCCAAGCAGCAGCAACTGAGAATGCTACATCCTTAATTATTAATAGTACACAAAATAATAATACATAATAAATAAAACTTTTTTTTTCCCTTTCAAACCGCAGTTCGGATTACTGGAGGGTTGACTAAAGAGGTTCGGATTAGAGAGATACCACTGTACTAATATACCAAACATGTGACACTCACACAGATACCCCATTTGATGGCGTTGACTAGAAAGAAATCACCAAGAGTTGACACACACCATAAGCTGCAGTGTGATGTTGTAGTTTTTTACTTTTCTTTCTTTACAAATTAAGAGTTGTATCTACTGGATGAAAATAAAAAGTATGAATCAACAAACAAAGAAAAGACTGATACCAACTAAACCTTTATTTTATCTAAATTTGGCAAAGATCGCCACACCTTCGTTTAAGAATCATTACATGGTCTATTGCTTTTATGTAGAGGTACAAATAGAGACACGCCTGTGCTCAATCAATATATGTAGTGGCGACATCTGTTGGCCTCATCATTCTGTATCTAATTCTCAAAAGCTTGTCACTTATGTATATAAGCTGTGCGCTTCCACATGTGTATTGTGAAGTTTATTTTAATAGAACCAGTGCGAAGTCCATGCAAGTGATGATTTCTTGCTGAGTAAGGTGAGTTTTGTTCACCTTAAAGTTGTATGAAACTTACAATTAATTTAAAATGAGATGTTTTTTGAAAGCATTATTCTGTTTGCTTCTTAAATGAAGAACATTATAGTAATTTCTGCTAATATCTTGACATCTAATATTATTTAGGCTTTTTTGCTTGATAAATACTTTTGCAACTTATAAGTTCCAAAGCAAGCATTTGCTTACAATTATTGTATTACTAAAAAAAAAAAAAAAATTACTATTTTTATGCTATCTTTATGCTACGCAAAACATACTACTAGGCAAAACTGAAGCAAAAATATTTGTTTACGCTATTTCCTTTATGTCACGTGAACAACGGATGTGAAATGAACATAAAAGATTCGCATTATGTGATATTTTCACCATTCTCATTTTTAGACGCCACGCAAGCCGTTCTTCTAGGCATTCTATTAAAAGATTGGTCTATTCTTTTAATACTCTATTTTTATTAATTATAGTAGATTTACAAAGTGACATATCAGAAGGTACGGAGTATCCTAATGAGTTAGCATACGAATGTACAGATTTATTTGTGAAAATTACTACGTTAAAACTCAATTGGGTCTCTAACATAAAACTTTCATTTCTTGCGACATGGCAGCAGTTCTGATTAGTTTTTCATCATGAGCGATAATTATTAGTGACTATGGGTGTAAGTTTACAAAAATACTATTTAGCAGGCAACGCGTTTGTATCTGATCTACTTCTAACAACTTCGCTCATTTAAGTCTATCGTCTGTTTCTGTGATGAGCGTTACTGATTCACGCTAGACAGAGACAAATATATAACAGGTATTAGTACAATTAGAAATAAGAAGCTTAGATAAGAGCTTTAAATAATTAAAGCGATAAAGGTTAATCAGTTTCATGTACGTTTGATATTTAGCTATTAATTTTGTAAAGTTCATCAAAATATGTTTTTCGTTTTACATTCACTTTTGTATTTCATCTATTCTGGTTCAAACACATCATATTCATAGTCTCCTCAATCTTCAAATAAAGTTTGTAACTTTTGTTTAAAATATCATTTCTTGACTACACACATCTCTTAACACTTTATAAATCCCAAATTCCACCATACTTTAAAATACTGTTTCGCATTTCGTATGGAACAACACTCAAAACTTCCCTCTTAATGGATAATCTCTCAGAAATTACTACTTTCTGTTTCTGCGGTTTTGTCTTTTGTCATAGGTATTTGTATGGACAAATTCCACCATACTTCAAACACATCATATTCATAGTCTCCTCAATCTTCAAATAAAGTTTGTAACTTTTGTTTAAAATATCATTTCTTGACTACACACATCTCTTAACACTTTATAAATCCCAAATTCCACCATACTTTAAAATACTGTTTCGCATTTCGTATGGAACAACACTCAAAACTTCCCTCTTAATGGATAATCTCTCAGAAATTACTACTTTCTGTTTCTGCGGTTTTGTCTTTTGTCATAGGTATTTGTATGGACAATGTTTCATCATTCCCCCACTTTCCACTTATCATGTAAGAACATGAACATCTTTTGGTCAACATACATAAACAACAGTTCAGCTCTAAACTTACAGCACCAACTCCTCCTCCTCTTCCTCTTTATTTATTCTATCCATCTCTGTTATTTGGAACAGCCTTCCCCTCCAGCGTCTCAAGAAACTACATAATGACTGTCGCAAGCTGACCTGTTGGCTAATTCGTTCGGGTTTACAGAATCAAAGAAAGACAGATAACGAAAGAAATGTTGGAAATATATATTGCAATTAAGAAAATGAAATTTGAATCCGTAAAAATGGATAGAGAGAGCCTTCGTAGCTCAATCGTTATAGATGAATCCAACCCAGGTCGGAACGACCTGGGTTGGATTCCCGTCATTGATGTGAGGAACCTTTATCTGGTCTCTTTCGACGAAAGGTGAGTTAGCCGGTCTCTCATAAGGAGGTAGGGGGGGGTCACTCGAAAACTCGGGTTTTTTTGTTCCCGAGAACAGGCAAACCGGCCCGTGAACACACGCATCTACAGATAGGACACACCAGGAGGCATAGGGCCAACCACCTTATCCTCGAGACGGTTGCTGTTGCAGGAATAAGAAACTTCGACACAGTAAAAGGAAGAAGAGGAGATTAAAAAAGAAAGAAAGAAAAGAAAATGGATAGAGAAATAATACCAAAATGGTGTTGTCCAAAAGTAAGCATAGTATTAAAACCAGTGGCATAGCTAGAGCTGTTGCTGCCTGGGGCAGTCCCTGAGTTTGCAACCCCTCTCAATACACACCAAAAATATTACAAAAGTCAAAATGACGTATAGAGAAATAAATTAAAACACTATGTTTATTTCTGAAGTAAAACTTTAATTTCAACATTCTAAAATGTTATTTTTCTTGCTTTTCTGTTAGCAAAATCGTCAATGACATTGGCGAAGTCTATTTCATAGTAATGTAATTCTTAAACAATTTTATTTAGAAAAAACTCCTCTCACAACTAGCAATACGTTTAATAGACTAACTAGCAATAGCAAAACAGCAATTGCGAGGAAAATTCGCAGTAGTATTACAATATTTGGAAATGGGTTCTCGAGACTGTATTTTAGAATGAACTGCAAAAGTTCAAAAAGGTTCAAAGCGCCGCCCGGGGAGGATCGCCTCCTCCGCAACCCTTTAGCTACGCCACTGATTAAAACTTAATATAAAAATAAGAAAGCATAGTTTTCTTTGTTATATGGTTGTTATATTCACCATCACCACCAGAAGGATATGGATCCTTATCTGGCTCTGGAAGCTCGCCGATAATAAAGAATGATCCCCCCCCCCTTTACTACTATCGTCTTTTTTTCTTCAAGCCTCTCTGATTGGGATCTTCCTTGGCCTAAACCAATGGCCTACAGTTGTTTATATTGATTAGACCTTCTTTTTAATATCAGCGTATAGTGATCGCTTTCATTGCAATCTGTAGCTTGTTTAATAAGTTGATTTGAGTGCATGGCCGCATTCGAGAAATACTTTACTGCTATTTGAATGAAGAAGGGAATATATGCATTTATTGGCGCACCCAGGGAGGGGGCCAAGGGGCCCTGGCCCTCTCCAAAAGAAAAAGGGAAAAAAACACTAGAAAAATTTCCAAAAATCTTTTCCTAATTAAAATTCTTTTTTTTTTTTTTAATTTATGTATGTTGTGTCGTGTTTTCTATTTTTATGCTGCTTATGAATTAGCGGTCACATAATTTGGGAATACCCTATAGCTCTCGGGAATCCTGGCCGCTGTGAACGCAAGGCGAACGAAGTAGTGCTCGGGCGCTACTTGTATGCCCGAGCCTGGCCAGAGAAGATCACGGGTATCATGTATTGGGATCACTGCAGATGCTCAGTCATAGCTCGTATGCAATGCGTAGTGTGTATTCTAAAATCGTTCACTCAACTCGCCTCCCCTTATTCTTTCCCCAAGTTCTTTCCTTATATTCGCGTTTTTTTTTTTTATTTTTAATATGATATTGCCATCGATGCCATCTGTTCACGCCTATAATCTTTCTCAGTACTCTCATATCTGCGGTCTCTAGTCTTTGGTCAAGTGTTTTACTTCTGACCCAGCTCTCAGATCTATACGTTAAAACTGGTTTGAACACTGTCTTGTATACAGCTCAATTAGTCGGAACACTAAATTAGCTGTATACAAGACAGTGTTCAAACCAGTTTTAACTTATGGATCTGAGAGCTGGGTCAGAAGTAAAACACTTGACCAAAGACTAGAGACCGCAGATATGAGAGTACTGAGAAAGATTATAGGTGTGAACAGATGGCATCAATGGCAATATCATATTAAAAACGCGAATATAAGGAAAGAACTTGACATTGCCAGCATCCAGGAATGCGTTAGCAGAGCTAATCTCAGGTGGTATGGTCACTTAAACAGAATGGGCGAAGAAAGAATAGCAAAACAAGTGTTCTCTGCCAGGTTGGCAGCAAAACGACCCAGAGGAAGACCAAGATATAGGTGGATTGATGCGGTAGAAAGTGCCTTAGACGATAGAAATATAAGGTCTGATAATGTTGGAGTCTTGACAAGTAACAGACTGATTTGGAGGAAAATTGTAGATAGGAAGTTAGTAATGATGTAATTTTTTTTCATGTAGTACTATCATATCCTGTACACCCCTTGAGGGTACATGGCAGGACTTCGATGATGATGAACTCGCCTCCTCCTCCTAAGATTAAATCTTCAGTGCTCGGCCCCCTCCAAGATTAAATCCTGAGTGCGCCACTGTATGCACTGTTAGTATCACGGCGTATCTGCTTATTTCAGATAAACCATGGAGCATCTAGTATCATACGTAAACGCTTGTTTTACACTTTGTAATCTTCGTATGTTGGATTTGGATGTATGGCTCCAAGAAGGCGAGGCATAAGTAATTACAGGTCTTATTACCATTTGGTAGAGTAATAGTTTATTTCTTGCAATTGGTTTTCTACGTCGGTTAATCAGAGGGTATAGCTGAGCGATAGCTTTGGATACTTTAGTACAGATTTTTTTTTGTTTGTTCGTTTCTGTTTGCCATAGGATTTTAGTATTGAACACTTGAATGCCTCCTTTAGCGGATGTTAGCGGTCTGGTGGAGTATTGCTGAACTTTTTTTTGTGCGTTCACTCGATGTCTCTCACCATTCGGAAAACCATTTTTCCAAGGTGATGATGCCATCTTGGAGTCTTTTGGTTACCAGGAAAGGACGAAGAGATCTTGTTAGTGTAGTTGTGTCATCTGCATGTAAAACCGTGATGGTCGTTGCAGGATTTTGAGGGATATTTACCATGTAAATAGAGAATAAAAACGGAGTCAATGGGGAACTCCAGCAGTAATTTTGTGCTGGATGGATTTGTTAATTTTGTTAATTACCGTTGATTTTAACCTGCATTTTTCTACATTGAGATTTGATTTACTGTAATTAATCGTATCATGTTAGTTGGGATAATAAGCTTATAAAGAAATCCTTGATGCCAAATTTTATCAAAAGCCTTCGCAATGTCTAGGAATACAGTACTTATGTGTTGTTTTCAGTTGTAATATATTCAAGGAATCGATGAATTTGCTGAACAGTATGCAAGTGTTTCTTGTTTGATCATGAATATGATAGCTATGAAAATGGTGTACTCATGAGACATACATTTTTATTTTTATTTTTTTCTATATATACATACATGTATATATTTTTCTTTTTTAAATATCAAATTATTATTTTTATCTTAAGGTTTCTTTGTTTTGAATTCTTAAAACAAAAATTCGATATTTAATGTTTATTGTATTAAAGAATGACAAATAGTTATAAAAAAGCAGAATGGCGTCATCCATTTGAGTATCATAGTAGAATAGAAATAACTAATGAATTGTGTTAAAAAGCTTCGACCTAGAAAATTTAAGCTTGAAATTTTCATAGTTTAACATTTAAATAATGTAAGTTTAAATAAGTAAGTATATTTAAGTCTAATGAAAATCATTACTAAGCATGGAGCGAAAGATAAATAGAAGTTTGTTCATATGAAATATGATTACGTCTGAGTTGACTGTCATCAAAATTCTGACTTAAAAAAAAAAAAAAAAAAAAAAACTGAAATCCGATTTTTCAGACTTAGATGCCACTATATTAGTTCAGTTTATTAATAAAAATTGCTATTAATATAAGTTAAATCGCTATTAATCATTGAACATTTTATTACAATAAATCGCCATTTGCAAGTTTTAAAATTACTGATTTAAAAAAAAAAAAAAAATATTCCCTGCCCAATGTCATCAGTTTTTGAACAAGCCACCAGACATTTTTACTATAATATTTGCCGTTAATGTCTAAATATCATACAGGTTTATAGTATCCAGGTTAGTTTCTGTTAATTAATTTTTTAAAATTAATTTTGTATTTTCTTTAACAATAAGTTATTATTATATAAATTAATTTATTATTTTATTATATATTTTATTTTTTATTTATTAATTTATATATTTTATTTTTTATTTATTAATTTATATATTTTATTATATTATTTTATTATTATAAATTAATTTATTATTATTATATAAGCATTATATTATTATATATATTATTATGATATAAATTTTATTCATATAATTTTTATGAAGTGGGGAGAGGAGTGAAGGTGAATAAAGGTAGCGCTCGATCTAGTCCTATTTATTTATTTATATTTAACTCTACATCACTGCTCTCACTTATATTGAGAACAGATATTAGGAGTTCAATGGAGTGGTTCACGAATTTCCGATGATACTAAATGATAACAGGTATGATATGAATGGTGACTAATCAGTTCAGCTGACAAATGAGAGAGACGGAGATTGAGAGAGAGAGAGATAGTCTGATATGTTTGTTCATATATTCATTTTAATGCACCGAGAACTGCCAGTTCTCGGTGCATATGAGCAAAGTATGACTTATTATTGTTTGCTTACTTTAGCACCATTTACTTGGGTGGAATTCTTTGCGATTAATTCTATTGTCATAGATACTTTTATTATTAAGGCCTTAAACAAAATTGCACTCTATTAGTAATGTCCCCCCAAAAAGACTGTTTGCATACTCGCAATGTTTGAAATAAGGAAATCATGAGAAATGTTACATGTTCGTGATATCTGTCAGGACATTCACATAATATGCGAAAAATTTGTAATTTGGAACTCACTTCGGTATTGCCTATTTCGTCGTTGATTATCAGCAAACAAAGAAGAAAGTGTAGGATAACGATTCACGAAATAGCTCTAATATTATTTAGTATTACTGTTTAAGGTGTGTTTAATAGGTAAAGGAAGGTAGAGCAAAGTAATACTATTCGTTTGATTGTTTCCGGTTTATTGTGTATTTGTTGTTATGGTAGATATTAAATAATTCAAGAATGAATTTTGCCATTCCAAATTTCAAGAATGAAATTTGCCATCGAGTTGCCATAGCAACCGATAGCAAAGCAAACATTTTAATATAAGGCATTTCTATAGCTTGCTAGAGGAATTCTTTCTCGTAAACAATGTGATTAATTTTGCCGTAATCCGATATTACGAATATTTGTTAAAATGTTTCAGACTTCATAGTTTTGTTTTCCATTTTTCTTAGATCCTCGTTATAAGGAATACCTATTCCATAATACGCAGTTCTCACTACTATGTCTGCAGCTGACGCTTTACTATTTACTAGAACAAGTAAAAGTCTAAACACCATTGATATTCTTGTGTATTGTTCATTTTCATTTATATTGACTCATATAAATACAAAGGAACTTTTATACATATAAATGGAGAGCCGCCGTAGTTCAGTCGTTTCGACTGGGTTACAAAAAAAATCAGAGTTCAAATGCGGTTTAAAACGAAGAACCTTTATATGG